>NC_057803.1:304268290-304595352 GCF_018294505.1 Triticum aestivum | reverse complement strand
CCGATCCCATCGCCCCCGACGGCCCGTCACCGTCCATTGCCGCCCGGAGCCACCACGACGGACTGCCTCCCCTGCGCCGCGCCGTCTCCGTCCTCCTCCTCACGCCTCGCTACCCCGAACCCTACGAATCCGTCGTGAGCACCGCACCTCCTCTCTCCCTCGCCTCGCGCTCACCATGACCCCGTCGTGCCCACGTCCGTGCCTTCGCGCGTGCCCCCGCGTCCGGACCGCACTTGCGTGCCGGAGCTCACACTCTAGGCCGCATTCGCCGGCCTCACCATGCCCCTCTGTCGCCTGAGCTCACGCGTAGCCCCGCCTGTCGTTGTCTGCAGCCGCGCGCGCCCTCCACTGCGGCCCTTCGATCGTGCGTTGAGCTCCGGCGGCCCCCAAGCCACGCTGCTAGCCGCGCACCGCAGCGCTGCTGCTGCTGTTCACCACGGCCTCGCCCCGCTGTCGCTGCTCGCCGGCCAACGCCATCGACCGCAGCCCCGCAACAACATGCTCGACGCCGCCGCCTGGTTCGGTCCCCGCCTCCGGCCGCGCTCCCCCTTCCTTCGCGTGCGTGCCCGCGCCCCGCCTTGCCACACCGCCACGATGCGCTCCCGCCCGAGTGCACACGCCCCCGTCCACCCGCTGCCGCCCCTTGCCCAGCGCTCCTCCCTGCGGCCGCCCCTCCACCGGCCAAGGCCAGCGCGCCCCGCTCCAGCCGTGGCCTCGCCGTGGCCACCGCCCCCTGCTCCGGCACCCAGTCGGGTCCGCCCGCACCTGGGCGTGCGCCCGCTCGGGCCGCGTTCTGCGCCCGCACCCGCTAAGCGGCGCTCGATAGGCCCCTGTGCCTATGGCAAACGGGGCCCATGCCCAGAACAAAAAATAAAAAAAGAATTAGTTAAAAATTAAAAATTAAAAATTACCTAAAATATTAATTAATTAACTTAATTAATTTTGCTTAGATAACTAATTAAACTTAATTAGCTTGCTAACTAAAATAACTAACTGTTAATTAGATAGTAGTCTATGACAACCGGGACCCAGATGTCAGGTTGACCAGGTCAATGGTCAATGTTGACTGTTGACGTCATGTTGATGCAATAATTCTAATTTCGAATTAATTTAATAATAATTAATTAAAATTGATTAAATCTTTTAAAATTAATATAAAATAAACCGTAGCCCGGATGGAAAAACTTTGTACATGAAACTTGCCCAGAACGACAAGATGAATCCGGATACGCAGCCCGTTCGTCCACCACACATCCGTAGCATAGCTAACACGCAACTTTTCCCCTCTGGTTCATCTGTCCAAAAACGTGAAACTCTGGGGATACTTTCCCGGATGCCCCCCCCCTCGCCGGTATCACCTCCTACTGCCTTAGGCCACTCCTAGCACCGTTACTTGTCATGCCATGCATCAATATGCATCTGTTTGCATTGTATTCATTGTTTCTTCCCCCTCTTCTCTCCGGTAGACTACGAGAATAACGCCGCTGCTGGTGCCCCGATCGACTATGTTGTTGACGACCCCTACTTGCCAGAGCAACCAGGCAAGCCCCCCCCCCTTGATCACCAGATATCACCTATTCTTCTCTCTACTGCTTGCATTAGAGTAGTGTAGCATGTTACTGCTTTCCGTTAATCCTATCCTAATGCATAGCCTATCTTTGCTACTACTGTTGTTACCTTTACCTGCAATCCTAAATGCTTAGTATAGGATGCTAGTATTCCATTAGTGGCCCTACATTCTTGTCCGTCTGCCATGCTATACTATCGGGCCGTGATCACTCGGGAGGTGATCACGGGTATATACTTATATACATATACATGACATATGTGGTGACTAAAGTCAGCTCGGCTCGTAGAGTACCCACGAGTGATTCACAGATTGGGACCGAAAGGACATTTGTCCTGATGGCCCTCTGAGTGGATCTTTGTGGTAGAGCGACAGGGCAGGTTGAGACCACCTAGGAGAGAGGTGGGCCTGGCCCTAGTCGGCGTCCTCGGTTACATCAATTAACACGCTTAACGAGATCTTGGTATTTGATCAGAGTCTGGCCACTGGCCTATATGCACTAACCAACTACGCGGGAACAGTTATGGGCACTCGACGTCATAGTATCAGCTAAAGCCTTCTTGACATCAGCGACTGAGCGGCGCGCACTGGGTTGGACCGCGTAACGCAACTTCCGTTGTAATGGAGGTTGCTAGGTCTGCTCACCGGCCGCGTTCGCAACGTGCAGGTGTGCAATGGGCAATGGGCCTACACCCCTACGCGCTTAGGATTTAGACCGGCGTGTTGACCTCTCAGTTGTGCCTAGGTGGGGCTGCGACGTGTTGATCTTCCGAGGCCGGGCATGACCCAAGAAAGTGTGTCCGACCAATGGGGATCGAGCGTGTTGGGAAATGTGGTGCACCCATGCAGGGAAGTTTATCTATTCGAGTAGCCGTGTCCCTTGGTAAAAGGACGACCCAGAGTTGTACCTTGACCTTATGACAACTAGAACCGGATACTTAATAAAATACACCCTTCCAAGTGCCAGATATAACCCGGTGATCGCTCTCTCACAGGGCGACGAGGGGAGGATCGCCGGGTAGGATTATGCTATGCGATGATACTTGGTTAACTTACCATCTACTCTCTTCTACTACTTCAAGACGGAGGCTGCCAGAAGCATAGTCTTCGATAGGACTAGCTATCCCCCTCTTATTCTGGCATTCTGCAGTTCAGTCCACATATACTACCCCTTTTATTGATACCAATGCATATGTAGTGTCGCTCCTTGCTTGCGAGTACTTTGGATGAGTACTCACGGTTGCTTTGCTCCCCCCTTTTCCCCTTTCTATATCATGTTGTTGCGACCAGACGTTGGAGCCAAGGAGCCAGACGCAATCGTCATCGACGACTCCTACTACACTGGAGGTGCCTACTACTATGTGCAGGCCGCCGACAATGACCAGGAGTAGTTTAGGAGGATCCCAGGCAGGAGGCATGCACCTTTTTCGATATGTATCACAGTTTGTGCTAGCCATCTTATGGCAACTTGTTTAACTTATGTCTATACTCAGATATTGTTGATTCTGCTGACTCTTCTATGATCAAGCTCTTGTATTCAAGCCCATGAGGCCCCTAGCTTGTAATATGATGCTTGTATGACTTATTTTATTTTTAGAGTTGTGTTGTTATATCTTCCCATGAGTTTGTGATCTTGATCGTACACGTTTGCGTGTATGATTAGTGTACGATTGAATCGGGGGCGTCACACATGTCCTAAAGATATCAAAGGTATTCGTAGTTTCCTTAGTCATGTTGGTTTCTATAGGAGGTTTATTAAAGACTTCTCTAAAATATCTAGGCCTCTTACAAATCTTTTGCAAAAGGATATGCCATTTGTCTTTGGTGATGATTGTTTAGAAGCCTTCGAAACACTCAAGAAAGCCTTAATTTCTGCACCTATTGTTCAACCACCTGATTGGAACTTGCCTTTTGAAATTATGTGTGATGCTAGTGATTATGTTGTTTGGTGTTGTTCTAGGACAAAGAGTTGATAAGAAACTGAATGTTATTCATTATGCTAGTAAAACTCTAGACAGTGCTCAATGAAATTATGCTACTACTGAAAAAGAATTCTTAGTAGTGGTATTTGCTTGTGATAAATTTAGATCTTACATTGTTGATTCTAAAGTTATTGTTCACACTGATCATGCTACTATAAAATATCTTATGGAAAAGAAAGATGCTAAACCTAGACTCATTAGGTGGGTTCTCTTGCTGCAAGAATTTGATTTGCATATGGAGCGGAGAACCCCGTAGTTGACAACTTGTCTAGGCTTGAAAATAATCTTGATGACCCACAACCTATTAATGATAGTTTTCCTGATGAGCAATTAGCTGCAATAAATGTTTCTCATAGTACACCTTGGTATGCTGACTATGCTAATTATATTGTTGCTAAATACATACCACCTAGCTTTACATACCAACAAAATAAAAAATTCTTCTATGATTTAAGACATTACTTTTGGGATGACCCACATCTTTATAAAGAAGGAGTAGATGGTATTATTCAACATTGTGTACCTAAGCATGAACAGGGACAGTATTTCAATCTGGGTTTTATTGGCCTACTCTCTTCAAGGATGCTCATAAGTTTGTCTCATCTTGTAATGAATGTCAAAGAATAGGTAATATCAGTAAGCGTCAAGAAATGCCTATGAGTTATTCACTTGCTGTTGAACCATTTGATGTTTGGGGATTTGATTACATGGGACATTTTCCTTCCTCTAATGGGTATACTCATATTTTGGTTGCTATTGATTATGTTACTAAGTGGGTAGAAGCTATTCCAACTAGTAGTGTTGATCACAACACCTCTATTAAAATGCTTAAGGAAGTTATTTTCCCAAGGTTTGGAGTCCCTAGATATTTAATGACTAATGGTGGTTCATACTTTATTCATGGTGCTTTCCGTAAAATGCTTGCCAAGTATGATGTTATCCATAGAATTTCATCACCTATCATCCTTAGTCTAGTGGTCAAGTTGAACTTAGCAATAGAGAAATAAAATTAATTTTACAAAAAACTATCAATAGGTCCCGGAAGAATTGGTCTAAGAAATTAGATGATGCACTTTGGGCTTATAGAACAGCATATAAAAATACTATGGGTATGTCTCCTTATAAAATGGTTTATGGAAAAGCTTGTCATTTGCCTCTTGAGTTAGAACATAAAGCTTATTGGGGAATTAAAGAACTCAACTATGATTTCAAACTTGCCAGTGAAAAGAGGTTATTTGATATTAGCTCTTTAGATGAATCGAGAACCCAAGCTTATGAAAACGCCAAGTTTTTGAAGAAAAATTTAAATGATGGCATGATAGAAGAATCTAAAAGCATGAGTTTAAGGTTGGAGAATATGTTCTTTTGTACGACTCTCGTTTCAGATTCTTTGCAGGAAAACTCCTCTCCAAATTGGAAGGACCCTATGTTATAGAGGAGGTTTATCGATCTGGAGCTACCAAAATAAATAATGCCGAAGGTACTAACCCGAAGGTTGTTAATGGGCAACGAATAAAACATTATATCTCATGTACGCCCATTAATGTTGAAAGCAATATTATTCAAACTATGACACTGGAAGAGCACATAAAAGAAACCTTCCGAAACACTCCAGAATCGTTATAAAGAGGAGGTATGTGATACGGTAAGTAAACAGACTCCGAAAAATCCGCGAAAATATTTGTTGTCAGTTTTGGAATATTTAAAAAAATAGGAAAATGAGAAACTACCGGGAATGTGACCCTGGTGGGCACAAGACACCAGGGTGTGCCTATCAAGCCAGGCGCGCCCAGGTGGGTTGTGCCCACCTCGGGTACCTTCCGGACTCCGTTTTTCTTCCGTTTGCTTGTTTCGCAAGATAAAAAATCTTTATATACCCCCCGAACCTATTGGCCACCGTATCACGGAGAAATCTTCTGTTTTCTTTTCTTGTTGTTTTCGGTCAGATCTGTTGAGCCAGGCATCATGTCTTCTTCTTCCCCCAACCACGTGGAAGAGGATACTTGGTTGATGAAGATCAAGCTGAAGAGAGAAGAGCCCGAAGAACCTTTCGGAGGGAGCAAGAGCAAGGAGGCCATCAGAGACCAAGCGCAGGTGGTTGAGCAAGCCCTGCCAGCCGAGGAGGAAGAAGAAGATATCCTTAAACCCTACTATGATTATCTTACCCCCACAGATATTGAAGCCTTTCGGATCATTGAAATGGTTCGTGCATAAAATAAATATCTCACTCGTGAAAATATTCTGTTACAAGAGCACATCACCTACCTCTGGAGCGTTGTTCGTAGATTGGAGAATCTAGATTGGAGAATCTCTTGACCGTGAAAGCCAAGATCACTACCCCCATCACCACCACCACCTCCTTCATCACCGAAAGAAAATTGAGCATCGGGTATGGGCACTCCCCTTGGCTTTCGCCAAGCTTGTGGGAGGTGCCCCGGTATCATCTCATCTCCACTATCTTTTGCCTTTACTTATCATAGTTTGATCCATAGTTATCTTTTGCTTTAGATGAATAAAATTTTAGTTCGATCCTTTCTTTTTGAGAGTTTGCTTAGTGATCTATCTTTGTAATCATGTGCTAAATATATAATAAAGTTTAGTTTTAGTTTTGCTTTCTTTACTTTCATGTTCAATAAAAAGAAAGGAAATAAATGAAAAAGATCATATGCTAATCTTATGGTAAGTAATGACACCACATAAGGAAAAGTAGAAGTAGAAAATTTTATTGGAGATTGACAAACATAGCATTGGTCAATGATGCAATTCATGCAAGAATTAATAAGGGAAGAAAAGATTCACATGCAAATACACTATCCTTGAAATCTTTTGTGATTGTGAGCCCTCATCAAACTATTATATGCCAAAATTGTTGGCGTTGGACAAGGAAGACAACTTAATGATTTATGTTTGTTCATATTCACATAGAAGTTATATTATCATGGATCCTTCAACATGTGGTGCTTGCCCCCCATCTTTGCTAGCCAAAAATTCCGCACTAAGTAGAGATACTACTTGTGCATCCAAAAACCCTTAAACCCAAATCTTATTTTCAAGAGCCCACCATACCTACCTAAGGATTGAGTAAGATCCTTCAAGTAAGTTGTCATCGGTGCAATAAGGCAATAAAAATTGCTTCTGAAAGTGTTAGATCATTTAGTGTAAGAGAAAATTGAGTGTTGTACAAACTTGTGATGGTGAAGAATAAAAGCAACAGACTACATAATAAAGGTCGCTATCACAAGGGGCATTATAACGTGACGTTCTTTTGCACTAAGGGATTGAGCATACAAACAAAAAGCGCATGACAACCTTTGTTTCCCTCTGTGAAGGGCCTATCTTTTACTTTTGTGTTATTACTTTTATGCAAGAGTTCTTCTTTCTATTCCTTTTTATTTTCTCTTTTGGCAAGCATCATGTGGTGAGGAAAGATCTAGGCACATATATCCAGTTGGATATGGGTACAATAAGTTATTATTGTTGACATCACCCTTGAGGTGAATACGTTGGGAGGCGGAACTATAAGCCCCTATCTTTCCATGTGTCCGGTTCAAACGTTTTGCTCATGTGTATGAGGTGAGTGTTAGCAATCATAGAAGACTATATGATGGTTGAGTATGTGGACTTGCTTAAAGGCTTCGATACATGACCCTTCCTGAAAAGATGATGAATTGTAGTTGCAAATTTGACTGAGAACATAGTTTGTTGGTTTCCAATAGAGTTTATGCTTTATACTTCGATGTTGTGATGAATTGCTACTTATTCATGAGAAGTCTATGATAAAAGTTTTATGTTAAAGTTTGTTGTTGTTATAATAATTCACATGATGCTTCCATGGTTGTATTTTGTTTTTATCGACAACTCTCTCTCTAAGCATGTGGACATGTTTTTTGATTTCGGTTTTCGCTTGAGGACAAGCGAGGTGTAAGCTTTGGGTAGTTGATACGTCCATTTGGATCATGTTTACCTACTATTACTTATAATGTTTTATGCATAATAATGCTTTTTGGAGTAATTCTAATGCCTTTTCTCTCATAATTTGCAAGGTACACACAAAGAGGGAGAATTCCGGTAGCTGGAAATCTGGACCTGAAAAAGCTACGTCAGGCTACCTATTCTGCACAACTCCAAATGAGCTGAAACTTCACGAGGAATTTTTGTAGAATAAATAAGAAATACTGGGGCAAATAACTACCGGAGGGGGGCCACCTGGTGAGCACAAGACACCAGGGCACGCCTGGGCCCCCAGGCGTGCCCTCGTGAGTTGTGCTCAGCCCAGCCCACCTCCGGTGCCCATCTTCTCGTATATAAGTAATTTTGACCTAGAAAAATAAGGAGAGGACTTTCGGGATGAAGCGCCACCGCCTCGAGGTGGGACTTGGGTAGGAGCACTTTTGCCCTTCGGCGGAGCGATTCCGCCAGGGGAACTTCCCTCCCAGAGGGGGAAATCATCGTCATCATCATCACCAACCACTCTCCCATCTTGGGGAGGGCAATCTCCATCAACATCTTCAACAACACCATCTCCTCTCAAACCCTAGTTCATCTCTTGTGTTCAGTCTTCGTACCGGAACTATAGATTGGTACTTGCGGGTGACTGGTAGTGTTGATTACATCTTGTAGTTAATTACTATATGGTTTATTTGGTGGAAGATTATATGTTCAGATCCAATATGCTATTTAATACCCCTCTGATCTTGAGCATGATTATCATTTGTGAGTAGTTACTTTTGTTCTTGAGGTCACGGGATAAATCTTGTTGCAAGTAATCATGTGAACTTGATATGTGTTTGATATTTTGCTGATATGTATGTTATGATTTCCTTCGTGGTGTCATGTGAACGACTAAATGCCACTTCACCATAGTTGGGCCTAAGGGAATGCATTGTGGAGTAGTTATTAGATGATGGGTTGCAAGAGTTACAGAAGCTTAAGCCCTAGTTTATGCGCTATTCCATAAGGGACCGATTGGATCCAAAAAGTTTAATGATATGGTTAGAATTTATTCTTAATACTTTTATCGTAGTTGTGCATGCTTGCGAGGGGGTTAATCATAAGTAGGAGGTTTGTTCAAGTAAGAACAACACCTAAGCACCTACCACCCACATATCAAATTATGAAAGTAGCGAACACAAATCAAACCATCATGATAAAAGTGGCTAGATGAAATTCCCGTGTACCCTCAAGAACGCTTTTCTTATCATAAGAGACCATTTTGGCATGTCCTTTGCCTCAAAAGGATTGTGCTACCTTGCTTCGCTTTTGTTGCTATTATTGTTACTTGCTTGTTACAAATTATATTGCTATCAAACTACTCGTTACTTACAATTTCAATGCTTGCAGACATTACCTTGCTCAAAACTACTTGTCATTTCCTTCTCCTCCTCGTTGGGTTAGACGCTCTTACCAATCAAAAGGACTATGGTTGATCCCCTATACTTGTGGGTCATTAAGGATTTTGAGCACTTTGCTGAAATGACTAGACCTATTTTTTGCGTATGTGTTTGACTGATATGCTTAAAATGCCTCCTTATGCTAAGTATATGAAAGATATTGTTACAAATAAAAGAAAGATACCGGAAGCTGAAATTTCCACCATGCTTGCTAATTACACTTTTAAAAGTGGAATACCTACGAAACTAGGAGATCCAGGAATACCAACTATACCATGCTCTGTTAAAAGAAATTATGTTAAAACTGCTTTATGTGATCTTGGAGCCGGTGTTAGTGTTGTGCCTTTCTCTTTATATCATAGACTTGAATTGAATAAGTTGACAGCTACTGAAATCTCTTTGCAAATGGTTGATAAATCAACTGATATACCCATCGGTATCTGTGAGGATGTGCTTGTTGTGGTTGCAAACGTTACTAGACTTTGTTATTATTGGTATTGTTGAGGACGATGGTATGTCGATCATCCTTGGTAGACCCTTTTTAAATACTGCAGGGGCTGTTATTGATTGCAACAAACGCTATGTCACTTTATAATGTTAATGGTAATGAGCATACAGTACACTTTCCGAAGAAGCAACCTCAAGTTCATAGTATCAATTCTATTGGAAAAAATTCAAATATTACTATTGGAGGTTTTGAATTCCCTCTTCCTACTGTCAAAAAGAAATATGATATTCTTACTATTGGGGACATGCATATCCCCCTTGAAGTAACCTAGTGTTATTCAAAAATTATCCAGTTTCATGTCATTCGGAAGAAGTTTGTTAATAAGACTTGATCAACCTTGTTAATGGATTCCTTTTGATGGGTATGATATGGATGAATTTAGAAGCCACAACTTTCTGTACCTACCTTTTACTTTCTGTTATTTAGAATACATAAAGCAAAAATAGTATTTTCTGTTTGTTTTCTGAATTATCTATGCAATAAAAATGCCCCGAAAATAAAAGTCTCCAAATACCCTGAAAATTTAGTATAATTTTTATAGAATATTTTATAATTTTTGGCACTGAGAATGCACCAATTGTCCACAAGGGTGGAGGGCGCGTGCCCCTGGCTTGTGGGTCCCACATAGGCCCCCCTTACTTATTCCAGCCCCCATCCACTTCGTCTTCCTCCAAAAAAAATCATCCTGTTGCTCAAACCCGTGGTCTAGCTCATCTTGCTGCCATTTTCGATCTCCTTTTGCAAAGCTCCATTTGCAAAACTGTTGGGGATATTACTACTAGATGTAAACCGGCCAGGGGTAGCCGGATTAACCTTATGAAGATTAGAAGCCCGTGAAGACGTAAGAATGATGGCGCTTTATGAAGGCACAAGGCCCAGAGGCGAGTTAAAGCCTGTAGATGTAAACCGACCTTGTTATGTAACTTGCATTGTAAGATAGGAAGGATAGAGACCGAACTGGACACGTTTATGATCCGGCTTCGGGACTCTGTAAGCCGGCGGGCGTCAACCTATGTATATAAAGGGACGACCCGGTAGTGGTTTAGGGACGACAGACAACAACTCGAAAGCCAAATAAAGCGGATTCGCTCCCTGGCCTTCGAAACCCTAGCAATACCAATCACAACTAGACGTAGGCTTTTACCTTCATCGAAGGGGCCGAACTAGTATAAACTCCTCGTGTCCCCTTGTCTGGTTTAACCCCTTTAAGCTAACCCGTTGCGATGGCTCCACGACTAAGTCATTTCACAAGGACATCTGCCGTGACAACCCCACGACAGTTGGCGCCCACCGTGGGGCTATCGCACGATGGTTTCGAGTTCTTGAAGGGCAGCTTTGATGGACTCAAGGGATACGCTGTGGGCCGGATGACGAAGAGTCGTCGCGGCAAGCTCTACATCGACAACGTGGGATGGGGTCCCGAGGCAGATTCAATCCGAATATGGATACCGGGTCCCCTTTGGTGGGATTCACGTCTTCATCGGCAAGATTGGCGAACCGGCCCCTGAGCCGGACATCTGCACCGACATCATCGAGACGGCTCAGCGTGCAAGCTCTTCGCCGGTTCAGCCCATGGCGAAGCATGTTTTTGTAGGCGTCATCCATGGAGCAGAATACGAGGATGGACCGGTGTCCGATGGAGAAACCATTGTCTGTTCCGACGACGAGTCTTCTGGAGAGACCGAGTCGCTCTATTAGTTGCAGGATGGCCGGATTGGTGGAGGATCTGAGGGCAACAGTATTCCGGACTCCTCTGATCTACCAAACCGGGCCACTATCTTCATGGCCGGTACACAGACAGCACCTCATTAGTCAGCTGCCGCAACAATACTCTCTGGTTCAACAACGGTCACGCCGGCAGGGGCAGGAAGCTCTGCGCCGCCTCCGGCTCAAGTCCTGTCTAACTTGTTCGACGCCTTGGCAACATTGATGGTCGCAGAGGTGGATGCAGCAGTCCGGGATCAGCACAACGCGGAGATTGCAAAGGTGAAGGATCAGATAGCTCAGGCTAAAGCAGACCTAGCGGCAGAGAACGCTAGGATGGCTATAGAATGGACCAAGTTGGAAGCCCAGGCCTACCAGATTAGGCTAGATTAGAACGCTTCCGAAGAAATCATGAGAAGAAGGTAACGATTGCATCTCCCGTCGGGTTATGAGCCACGAAATCTCTTCAATACGCCAGGAGTAGGAACCAGTAACCAGCCAATACTAAACCAGACGGAGGTACCAGGCACAGGAGAGCCAGTTCAACCGCGCACGATGGACCCGCCTCATCAGAACAACATTGTGCCACAGTATGTACCAACACCTCCCAGGCATTACTCCAACCCGTTGGGCAACATTGTGGCCGCCGCTTCACGCTTGGCAGCCCTCCCAACCACGGCGAATCCCCAGTTGCGATTGAGGCGCGTCGGGCCAGAGACCTCCTTCAAACAGCGCTAAATCAGCAGGAGGCATATTCGCATAGTCGTGAGATGATTCATTCCACTCCCCGTCCAAGACGAAGCTATAGCAGGCACGTTGAGGATGAACCGGCCGTATCAAGCAGCGCACGTCACCATAATCCGCCGCGAGGGCACAACCCGACAGGGGGAGGTGCTAATGCGTAGGATGTGGTAGACCATGGTCGCGCGCGTCGAGAGGCCGAGTTAGCATCTCTACACGGAGCTCGTCAACCTACTCTGGTTCACCATACCGCTTCAGTGGAGCCAGGTGTGGTGTTCAGTTCCTTAGTGGTGCCGTGTCTCACCCTCGCTTTGCGTAATGTGAGATTGCCCAAGGACTTCAAGGGACCTCGTAAGGTACCAAATTACACCGCCGATTTACAACTAGAGGCGTGGGTTGAAAGCTACGAGATGGCAATGGAGATGTTAGATGTGGATGAGGCAGTGTGTGCTAAATACTTCACCATGATGTTGGAAGGAACAGCTCGTACTTGGTTGAAGAGCTTACCAACTACCTATGTCGGATCATGGGCCGAATTGAAGCACCGGTTTATCTAGAACTTCAAAGATACTTGTGAGCAGCCCATGTCAATTGTGGATCTGGCCGCTTGTGTCCAAGAGGAGGGGGAGTCCACGACCCATTGGGTCAAGCGGGTCTCAGCAATTTTGCATTCATCGGATCGTATCAATGCAGATACCACAGTGCTAACGTTGGAGGGCAATTGCCATTTTCTGTCGCTCAAACAGAAGTTAGGAAGGCTCAAACGTCACTGCAATGATATGTCAACGCCTATGGCCACTTTGGTTAAGTACGCCAATTCAGATAATACCAAAGACCCTAACTCAGAGGAGGACAAACCGGGGAAAGGGAAAAATAACGGCAACACGAAGGGTCAGCAGCATAATCCGGCAGGCCATGGGAACAGTGGTAAGCGCAAAGCCGACAACAGCTTGGACTTTGTCGCTAACACCAATGCTCAGGAGAATAGCCAGCGCCGTAAGGGCAAGCAGCCCCAGAGGGGCGGAGGTTCATGCCCCAATTTGGAGCGCCTGTTAAATCAACCCTGTCCAAAGCATGGATCAAAGGAGAAGCCAGCGTCACATCTTTGGAAGGATTGTTATATCATGCGAGATTTCAAGAACTCCAATATGTTCCAGTACGATAATGGCCGGCCCGGCGGTTCAGGAGGTGGTTTTCACTGGCCGGGTTACGGAGGTGGCAGTTCCCGTTTAGGATCTCAGGGTAATCAAACCGGACACATCAGTCAAGGGCACCAAGGCAACCAGGGAGGTTACAACCATCAGGGGAACCAGCAGCAGCAGCAGTCGGGTTACCAGAGCAATCCTAAGCAGCTAAATAGTGGGCAATATCATGTCTTCACCACTAGCTTGTGTAAGCGTGATCAGAAGCTTCACAAGAGGGCAGTAAACTCTGTTGAACCGGTGGTGCCTCAGTATTTGCGCTGGTCTGAGCAACCCATTTTGTGGAGTAGAGAGGATCACCCACCCCAGGTTGACAATCTGGGTCACTTGGCCTTAGTGGTGGCCCCTCAAGTTGGGGGATACAAGTTCACTAAGGTACTCATGAACAGGGGAAGTAGTATCAACATTCTATATTATGATACATTCCACCATATGGGGTTGACAGATAAGAATCTTAAACCGTCAAATACCGTTTTTCATGGTGTGGTGCCTGGCAAGTCAACATATCCAGTGGGCAAGATAGCCTTAGAGGTGGCTTTTGGAGAAGATTATGATTCAAGGTCAGAAACATTGACTTTTGAGGTGGTGAAAATCAAAAGTCTGTACCACGCTTTGTTTGGGCGGCCGGCTTATGCTAAATTCATGGCGAGGCCGTGTTATGTTTATCTACAGCTTAAAATGCCAGGTCATATGGGGACTATCACAGTACACGGGAGCAGAAAGATCGCTTTGGAGTGTGAGGAAGGTGATGCGGCTTATGCTGAGTCGGTTTGTGCCACGGAGGAGTTGAAGTTCTATAAGGAGCAAGTTGATCCGGCAGATATGACCTCTTTGAAAAAGCCAACTACGGAAAATGATCCGGCGTTGAAATTCAAATCGGCCACAGACACTAAGATGATTGATTTTGTTCCTGGCGATTCATCCAAGCAGTTCAGCATCAGCGCTAACCTGGATCCCAAATAGGAAAGCGCGCTCATCGAGTTCATCCGTGAGAACCGAGACATCTTTGCATGGAAACCTTCTGACATGCCAGGTGTACCGAGGGAACTCACTGAGCACACACTTAACATTGATCCTAAGTTTAAGCCGGTCCAGCAGTTTCTCTGCCGCTTCAATGAAGAAAGGCGCAAGGCTATTGGTTAGGAGGTAGCTCGGTTGTTGGCCGCAGGGTTTATAGTGGAAGTCTTTCACCCAGAGTGGTTGGCTAATCCGGTGCTGGTTCTTAAGAAAAACGGCACTTGGCGTATGTGTGTGGATTACACAAATTTGAACAAGGCTTCCCCTGCAGACCCCTTTGCCCTCCCTCGTATCGATCAGATCATTGATGCTATGGCAGGTTGTGACCGTTTGTGTTTTCTGGATGCTTATTCTGGTTATCATCATATCGAAATGGTAGTTAAGGACCAGGAGAAGACAGCTTTCATGACTCCCTTTGGAGCCTTCTGCTATGTCTCCATGCCCTTTGGACTCAAGAGTGCCCAGGCGACTTATCAGCGTTGTGTTCAGAATTGCCTTCATAAGCAGATTGGGCGCAATGTTCATGCATATGTGGATGATATTGTGATAAAGTCCAGGAAGGAGGAAACATTGATAGATGATTTGAGAGAAACTTTTGACAACCTCCGGGTTTACAAGATGATGCTCAATCCTGAGAAGTGTGTCTTCGGTGTCCCGGCAGGCAAGCTCTTGGGTTTTCTGGTGTCAAATAGAGGCATTGAGGCCAATCCAGAAAAAAATTCAGCAATTACATCTTTGGCTAAACCGATGTCTATCAACGACGGTCAACGTTTGGCCGGCCGGATTACAGCTTTGAGCCGGTTTATCAGTCGTCTTGGGGAGAAGGCCATCCCTTTATATCAGATGCTCAAGAAAAAAGATAATTTTGTCTGGAGCGAGGCAGCTGATAAAGCGTTTGAGGATCTGAAGAGGCAGTTAGTTGAACCGCCTGTGCTTGCAGCACCGATCGATAAGGAGCCGTTATTGCTATATGTGGCTGCTAATGCCCGAGCTGTTAGCGTGGCTATTGTGGTGGAGGGCAAGGAAGCTGGCAAGGAATATCCAGTTCAACGGTTAGTTTATTATATCAGTGAGGTGCTCATTGAGTCAAAACAGAGGTATCCGCATTGGCAGAAGCTGGTGTATGGAGTGTTTATGGCAAGCCGGAAGCTTAAACACTATTTTCAGGGCCATCCTATCACAGTGGTCAGTTCGGCCCCTCTGGGAGATATCATTCAAAACAGAGAAGCAACAGGGCTCAAATACATACCTCGTACAGCAATTAAGTCCCAAGCACTTGTGGACTTCATCAATGATTGGATGGAGTTACAGGCACCAGAGGAGAAGCCATATAACACGTATTGGACTATTCACTTTGATGGATCCAGACAGTTGGAGGGCTCGGGGGCTGGAGTCATACTAACTTCCCCACGAGGTGACAAGTTTTGTTATGTCCTCCGTTTAATGTTCCCTTGTACTAACAATGCAGCTGAATATGAGGCCTTGCTCCACGGCCTTCGGATGGCTAAGGAGATGAACTTAAGCCGGGTTAAGTGCTTTGGGGATTCAGATCTGGTGGCCCAACAGGTGTCTGGCACTTGGGGTTCTAAAGACCCACTCATGGCTGCATATCGACGAGAGATGGACACAGTGGCTGGTCACTTCAAGGGTTATCAGGTGGACCATATAGACCAGCGAAAGAATGAAGCGGCGGACACTTTAAGCCGCCTTGGTTCTCAGCATAAACCGGTCCCACCAAATGTCTTTCTTGACGTGCTGCATAATCCGTCGGTCAAAGTACCAACAGAGGAGGAGTTAGCTATTCCTGGCCCAGAGGCTCAATTGGTGGCAGCTTTGCATGTTATACCGGATTGGACAATCCCATACCTGGCTTACATGAACTGGGGCGAGTTACCAGAGGATGAAACCTCGGCTCGGCAGATAATCCGGCGTTCCAAATCGATGACTATACTCAACGGAGAATTGCATCATTACAGCATTTCAGGGGCAATTCAGCATTGTGTTTCTCCTCAGGAGGGTTGTGAGATTTTGCGAGAAATCCATGAAGGGGATTGTGGTCACCACGCCAGTTCAAAGTCCTTGGTGGCTAAAGCTTTTCACCATGGTTTCTATTGGTTAACAGCTCATGCTGATGCAGAGGATTTAGTCAAACCATGTGACGGTTGTCAAAAATTTGCACGCCGTGCTCATATTCCGGCTCAGGAGTTGAGGATGATTCCAATCACATGGCCATTTGCAACTTGGGGGCTTGATATGGTTGGACCCTTTAAGCGCTCCAAGGACAAAAAGACCCACTTGTTAGTGGCAGTGGACAAGTTCACCAAATTGGTGGAAGCAGAGCCAGTCAGTAAGTGTGATGCGGCCACGGCGGTTCAGTTCATCAAAAAGGTGATATTCGGTTTGGCTTTCCACACAGTAATTATAACGGATAATGGTACTAATCTGTCAAAGGGAGAGATGGAGGGAATTTTGCCAACGTGAAGCACATCTGGCTTGATATAGCATCGGTGGCTCACCCCCAATCCAATGGACAAGCAGAGAGGGCAAATCAAGAAATTTTGCGAGGTATTAAACCCCGGCTTATGGTTCCTTTGAAGCGGACACCGGGTTGTTGGGTGGAGGAATTACCTTCTGTGTTATGGAGGATCAACACCACACCTAACAGATCTATGGGTTACACACCTTTCTTCATGGATTATGGAGCGGAGGTGGTTCTCCCTAGTGACATCCGTCACGACTCGCCCCGTGTGACGACTTATGTTGAAGTTGATAATGAGAAGGCACGTCAGGATTCTCTGGACCTGTTAGATGAGGAGCGTGATCTTGTAGCAGCACGTTCGGTGATTTACCAACAAGATCTCCGACATTATCACAGCCGCCAGGTTAAGACCAGAAATTTTCAAGAAGGCGATTTGGTGCTCTGGCTCATCCAGGATCAGACTGATATGCGCAAGTTATCCCCACGGCTTTAACTGGTTAACAGCGCATGCTGATGCGGAGGATTTAGTCAAGAGATGTGACGGTTGTCAAAAATTCGCACGCCGTGCTCACATTCCGGCTCAGGAGTTGAGGATGGTTCCAATAACTTGGCCGTTTGCAACTTGGGGGCTTGATATGGTTGGACCCTTCAAGCGATCCAAGGACAAAAAGACCCACTTGTTAGTGGCAGTTGATAAATTCACCAAATGGGTGGAAGTAGAGCCAGTCAGTAAGTGTGATGCGGCCATGGCGGTTCAATTCATCAAAAAGGTGATATTCCGGTTTGGGTTTCCACATAGCATTATAACAGATAATGGTACTAACTTATCAAAAGGAGAGATGGAGGAGTTCTGCCAACGTGAGCACATCCGGCTTCATATAGCATCGGTGGCTCACCCCCAATCTAATGGTCAAGCAGAGAGGGCGAATCAAGAAATTTTGAGAGGTATTAAACCCCGGCTTATGGTTCCTTTGAAGCGGACACCGGGTTGTTGGGTGGAGGAATTACCTTCTGTGTTATGGAGTATCAATACCATGCCTAACAGATCGACGGGTTACACACCTTTTTTATGATTTATGGAGCGGAGGCGGTTCTCCCTAGTGACATCCGTCACGACTCGCCTCGTGTGGCAGCTTACGTTGAAGCGGATAACGAAACAGCTCGTCAGGATTCTCTGGACCTGTTAGATGAGGAGCATGATCTTGCAGCAGCACGTTCGGAGATTTATCAACAAGATCTCCGACGTTATCACAGCCGCCGGATTAAGACCAGAACCTTTCAAGAGGGTGATTTGGTGCTCCAGCTCATCCAGGATCAAACTGATATGCACAAATTACCCCCACCTTGGGAAGGACCTTTTGTGGTCAGCAAGAATCTGCACAACGGGTCATACTACCTCATTGATGTTTGAGAGCACCAAGACTCACGTAAATCGGAGGAGGAGACCAAGCGGCCATGGAACATAGCTCTTCTTCGGCCTTACTATACTTGAGCCATAGGCTCTTAATATGTACATATTTATGACAATGTATATATTATATAATAAACCGGAGCCTCCATTAAAGCGGGGTCTCTGTTCTTTTTACATCATGTGTGTGCTTACAAGAGTTTCTACTGACAAAGCGGGGCTTTTTGTTAAACCAGTCTCTGCAGCCGCACGAATATAAAGAAAATCACTAGGGGGCTCGGTCATATCTGAACCATAGCTACACCTCTTGATCGGTTTGAAACCACAAAGAGATATCACTAGGGGGCTTGGTTGTTATCACACCATAGGTACACCTCTTGATAGGCGTTTAGCCACAAAGGAAATTATGTGGGGCCAAACAGAGTGTTGCACAAAGCACAAACTCAAACATGGGCACCCACTGAGCACAGCTCACAAAGTTACTTGGGGGCTCTTTGTGCAAAGCAAAAAAGAGTTTGAAAGGACCCTTGTAGTTGGCTATCAAGCCACGGCTTGGAAGCCTGGTGTATTCACCTAAAACCCCGGGTTAACCTGCCTTCATCAAGTAAGCCACTCCTGTCCAGGTAATCCTGGTATGACCCGCCGAATGTTTGACAAGTCAATCTTTTACATACCCTGAACTTGTCAAAGTTAAAACGATGATTGGTTAATTAGGGGCCCATCTTAAAAGGCTTTGTTAAATGGTTTAACTCAGAGGCCTGGCAGCCCATGAAAAGCCTCGATTTGGAGCCTGGCAGCTAGTAAAAAGCCTTGCATGTTTCTTTTGTTGGAGTCTTAGTTGCTAAGTTTTCTGCCTTTATTGAGGTTCATAATATGTTCTGGTAAACCGGTGTCTTTGGACCGGCTTGACTTTCAACTATATGTTGTCAGTAAATGATCAGTTACAAGCCGGTGTTCTTTGCCCCGATCTGGTTCGACTAAATCGCCAGTGCTATAAAGAAAAACCGGTGATTCTTATATCCCGGTACGGTTTATTATCATAATCCTACAAAATAAGGACGGAGTTATCAACACTCCGAATTGGTGTTAACACCTTTACCATACAAGCAGTTGGTCAACCAACGAGGTATGTTGCACATATTAATTTTAATACAAAAACCTTGATCATTCATCTAAGTATTGTATATTTGTTGAGCATCATAACCCGTCCAGCGGTAAACCGCTAGGACACTTTTCAAGTTCTTGTATCCAGGAACACAGCTCCTTCTGGGTTAAGCATAAATCGATCCCAAAAGGTAGAGCAAGTTTTCACATTATCAAAGTGTCACAAAACATGCTCGATGGCATGACAGATAAAGGAGTTTTTGCTATCCTATTACATGAAGCTTCCAAACGGCTTCAGTTGAATAGTTGTTTTTAAACATTGGCATGCAATATCCGGTTTAAGATGCTTCATCTGGACGGTTTGACGGTTGAGGGTCAGTTGGTGTGATCACTTCCTCATCCCTCCCCAGACGCTGGAAATCAAGCGTTGACCAATCGATTCCAGTTAAAGCTTGAAACACGGCTTCTTCATGGATAAGGCTGGAGGGGTTAATATCAGGGGCAAAGATATGCTTACGGATTGGAGGCACAAGTTCTTCGACTTCATGGATTTTGGCAGGCTATCTTTTTCCTTCAGCATCATAAGCCGGTTGGAAATGAGACAAGTCTGCATCCTCTGCCAGTTTGTTGGCTATTGGCCGCATTTCTTTGGTCAGCCTTCGGAGGTCATCATTGTCGAAGTTTGAACTGTCCTCCTTTACACCTGGGTATCCTTTAATAATGTCCTCTGCTTCAAGATCAGGGATCCATGCCTTGGCTCTTATTAGTGTGGTTAATGCGCCTGCTCTTGCAGCTGCCTTCTTCAGTTCGGTAATCCGGGCTGGTAAGATGGCCAGCTTCTCAAGAGTTTCCTTTATTGGTGATGGCGTCGGTTTATTGTAAGCCGCAGTACAAATCGCATGCCGGGACCCAGAGTACAGCTGTTCAATAAGGGTATAAGCCGCTTTAAGCTTCATCCGCATATATGTGCCCAGATGAGCAATACGAGTGCCTGTTACGGTTTAAAATCAGTGTTCTGGTCAATGATAAGCTTTCATGAATTGGACAAACTGCATAAAGATATACTTACCAAAGATTGCGGAATTCATGGCGTTTATTTGCCGTTTCAACCCAGTTAGTTCATCCACAACTGGTTTCAGGGCCGCTTCAGCATCTTCAGCTCTTTTGGTTAAACCAGATTTCTCGGTTTCCCAGTCAGCATGATCTTTGTTAAAAGACTCTTTCAGCTTTTCCATCGCTGCCAGGGCCTTGGTCAGCTCCTCTTTAGCTTTTGAAGCTTCTGCTTGTTGGGACTTCACATTCTCTTGCAAATCAGCAGTCCGGGCATCTCTATTGCTTAGTTCGGCCTACAACAATGAAGAAATGTCAAACAACAGGATATTTTCTAAGTACAAAGCGTATAACAAGTTATGCACTTCATACTTGGGGGCTAATGCCTATTTGCTCTGATTCACTACATCTTTTATAAAGTCTCCAGAACAATGCAAGCATTATCCTTGACACTTGGGGGCTAATGTACATCTATTCAAAACGGATGCATGAATTAAAACCCGGATTACCTTGCAAAGCTAAACCGGCCTTTGGGGGCTACGCTGCGGAAAGCTATATCATTACATTGGTAAAGTATCGTCCTTGGTTTTCACTAAGGACCTAACATTTTGGGGATCAGTGGGAGAGACTTAAAGTATTACAAAGACCCGGTTCACGATTAACATCATAAAATGGCCCTTGGGGGCTACTTGGGCTGGCATTTCAACTTTGGAATCAAGAAGTAAAGGGAGATGAAAATACCTCATAGTGGTCTTTCATCAAATTCACCAAACCGGCTTCATAGTCGCGGTTTGAGTGTAGACGGTTTAAGAAACCGGAGTGAAGCTCTTCAGCGTTGAGATGGGCATAACTTGATAAGTTAGTACTCCATTTGCCCTTCTCCCAAGCAGCACGCTCTTCTTTGGCACTATGTTGGGCCAAGATTACGGGATGACCAAGAGAGTTGTGGCCCATGCTAGTAATGATAATATCATCTCCTTGGCCTTCAGTGGTTTTTGTTGGTGCTGACGGAGTCTCAGTACCTCTCGCCGGACTAGCCCGGTTTGGAGCTGCCGGTTCAGTATCAGGAATGGCAGGATCAGCTTCTGCTGGCTCATCAGTATTCCGGTCGAGAAGGGGCCGTTCATCAGAGGTGGCTTCAGGAGGAGGGCCTTCCGGTTCACGAGTTTGGTCCGGTTCACCTATTTGCTCTTCTTCAACAATAGCCTGGTCTTCTGACGGATTATTGACCCGTGCTTTCTTGCTGGGTCTGGCTTTGGTTCTGCAAACAAAAGTAAAAGAGGTTTGGCATCTTATTCAAGAATTGCAACACATTGGAAGAAAGGGTTTGAAAGCTTACCCAGCCACAGTTTTTAAAGGAGGGAGTTGGGTTGCTGTCGACTCACCAGAGGATGAGGGAGGTGTCACCTGATAATTTGAATCGGACGGACTAAGAGGTTGTCTGAAATAACCTGCCTTGGGATAAGAATGGTCAGAAGTGGAAGAGACCTCAGACCGGCACTTCCGAACCGGGGTATCAGGTAAACCGGCCGAAGTGACCTATTGGCCACTGTGCCGGGTTGTCGGGTGAGCTTCATGCTGCTGCGTCTTTAAAATAAATGTTGGGTCCAAGTAAGCAAGAGGATGAGAAAAGCTTACTTTCCGGACTGCTTGACGGGTTTTTTGTGTTGGCATAGAGTCTGAACCGGAGGAAAGGGTAATTACCTCTACATCATCAGCTTGGCTGCCTTCTACGTCCTCCTGATAAAGATCATTGTTAATGAGGTGCATGAAAAGGGAGCCAAGTGAGTCAAGTTCTACCTCAACTTCTGGATCATCAGCATCTTCATGAAGTTCCATGTTGATCCGGTCAGCCGTTTTCCGCTTTGAGGTTCGCTTGACGGCTTTGGTTTTGGGACGAGATGGTTTGACCGCTTTATCCCCGGTTGGCTTTACCGCTTTATCTACGGATTTCCGTTTCTAGAAGGGATCATCACCCTATACATACATACATAGAAGAATGATTACAAGTTGAACAAATTAAAGATATCAAAGATGAAAAGGAAGTATAGTGCTTACAGCAGGCGGTTTGTTCTTAGTATAGAAGGGGTTCAAGCCCGTTTGACTACAGACTGATTCCGATTCATTAAAAAATTTCTTTACGCTTTCAGTGACCTCTTCATCGGTCACCTGAATGTTGCAATGGTGTTGAGGGTCTTCAACATCATCGGTGTACTCACACATTAAACTGGGGCGGTGGCTTAGCGGCAAGACGCTCCAAGATATCCAACGGCGCACAAAATCAACGCCTGTTAAATCGTTGGCCATAAAAGCCCGGAGCTTGGCGAGTTGAGGGGCATATTTGGCCCGTTCTGCAGAACTTAAGCGTTGCGGCATTGGATGGGTGTTGGAAAGCCGGTGATCACGATAGCCTGGGAGGGGATTTTCATCTTCAGGAGAAGTATCTCTTCAGTAAAACCAAGTCTGGTTCCATTCCTTAGGGTGGTTGTGCAGTTTGCCATGAGGAAATTCAACTTCCTTCCGCTTCTGGATTGTGACACCACCAAGTTCAGTATTGGGGCCATTTACAAATTCTGTACGCCAGTTCAGATGAAAGAAGTCCAGGAACAGCTCAGCAGTCGGTTCTTCTTGTAAGTACACTTCATAGAAGACCTGGAAGTTGCATAGATTGGATACCGAGTTGGGTCCGATGTCTTGAGGATGAAGTTGGAAACTGGCAAGCACATCTCGGTCAAACTTTGACCCTGGCAGTTTGAAACCACGGCCTATGTGGTCGACAAAGACCACAACCTCACCCTGCCTCGGGGTTGGAGGATTTTCTGCTCCTGGAACTCGCCATTTAATTTCAGTTTTCTTAGGCAAGGTGCCGATGCTGACCATTCTGTTCAATTGTTCCTCGGTGACCCGGGAACGAGCCCAGTTGCAAGCGGCAAATTGCTTGGCCATTGTGAAACAAAAAGATGTAAAAGAAATGCTGGTTTACAAATCATTCATGATGACATGCAAGATGCAGTGGAATAAAAGATATACCGATAGGTGAAATTGCATAAATTGGAGACTAATGCAATAATGGATAACAAGGCAATATCGGAACAAGGGTATACAGATACTGTTAAACCGGGGTATAACAATGGAGGTAAAAGGCTCCTCCGGTTTACCAGAGGGCTAATGGTATAGATTGTTTATACAAAGGTAAATCGCCGAAGTGATAAGAGGGTACAGATCTAAGGCAAAAATGACTAGGTAAGGTAAAACAAGTTTCACAAGATCACATGGGAATTTTGGATCTGCCGAAGACAGAAAGGCAAAAATATTTTGACCTAAAAAGGGCAGGACCCGAAACAGTTTATGAAGGACTAGATCATTTTTTGCGCATAAGGGTTTGTGGTGGTAACAGAAGATTAGCCACGGCAAGGGATACGTCAAGCGTGAAGTGTCCATCTATAGACTAAAGAGGAATAGGGAAGAACAGCACCGAAGCACTGATGAACTCCAGAGAACTGCGAAGAACAAGGAAACCTAGACAGATCTACAAGGGGGGAAAGAAAAAGAGTTAAAGTGATTGTTGAAGCAACGGAGGAACACCGCAGTTCTCTGGTAACGGTCAGGTTGATGCAGCGGCCTTTGTCAAAGCAGAGGAGAAGCTCGGTGACGGTGGCAGCGCTCAGGGGCAGAGGGGTCGCGAGGAGGAAGAAGCGAAGGAGACGAAGGGGAAAAATAATAAGGGCCCATGGCCCTATTTATAAGGCGAAGCGATAAAGCAACAAGTGCGGGAATCGAGGAGCTCAAAAATGGATAGTTAATAATGGTGTCGCCTCGATGACTGGATATGCATTAATGAAGGTAATCTTCAGCTTCAACGGATAGATGATGTCAGGGCGGTTTATCATGATCCTGAAGTATGACGTCACAGCGGTTTACAAGATCAAGGTGAAGATGCAAGGGAGGAATTTTTCTAAGTATTGAAGATTGACATGAACAAGTTCAAACCAATCTGGGGCCTAATGTTGGGGATATTACTACTGGACGTAAACCGGCCAGGGGTAGCCGGATTAACCTTATGAAGATTAGAAGCCCGTGAAGACGTAAGAATGATGGCGCTTTATGAAGGCCCAAGGCCCAGAGGCGAGTTAAAGCCTATAGATGTAAACCGACCTTGTTATGTAACTTGCATTGTAAGATAGGAAGGATAGAGACCGAACCGAACACGTTTATGATCCGGCTTCGGGACTCTGTAAGCCGGCGGGCGTCAACCTATGTATATAAAGGGACGACCCGCCAGCGGTTTAGGGACGACAGACAACAACTCGAAAGCCAGACAAAGCGGATTCGCTCCCTGGCCTTCGAAACCCTAGCAATACCAATCACAACTAGACGTAGGCTTTTACCTTCATCGAAGGGGCCGAACTAGTATAAACTCCCCGTGTACCCTTGTCCGGTTTAACCCCTTTAAGCTAACCCGTTGCGATGGCTCCACGACTAAGTCCTTCCACAAGGACATCTGCCGTGACAACCCCACGACAAAAACTGTTTTGGGGGACTGTTCTTCGGTATGTGACTCCTCCAATGGTCCAATTAGTTTTTGTTCTAGTGCTTTGTATATTGCAAATTTTTGCTGCTGTGGTGACCTTGTTCTTGAGCTTGCATGTCAAATTTATATGGTCCAAAGTAGTTTTGATGCATGATATAGCTTATAGACACTTGTGGAAGTAGTTTCTATCAATTTTGTTGAGTTTGGTTCACTTTTATTTTGAGTCACTAAAAATTTCAGAAATCTTTTAGAAGAACAAAATGTTTAGGAAAATGTACCAAGGTGGTTCCTCGAGGAAACAAGCACCGAGGCTCGCGATACGTGAGTCGGACCTTGAACCATCAAGGGAAGCTCAAGTGCGGCGTTGTGAATGGCCGTCGGATGAATTCATGGTTCATGCAGGTTTCAAGGATGAGTTTGATGCATATGTACAAAATGCTAGCCTTGAGGACTTTGTGTCAGATAAGTGCCGACAATACTATCACCTCACCGATTCCTTTGTGCGGAGGTTTGAATTTTCATCTAAGCGCAACACCCATACTGTTTTATTTGATCTTTATGATGAATCATATACCATGGACCTTGAGGATTTTAATACTGCTTGCAAAATCCCACAATGGGGCCTTCATGGTGAGCCTCATGAAGCTAAATACAATGATTTCCTTGCTAGCATCACTATGGGAGAAACTAGAAATATCACACAAGCTACCATAGGGAGCATTCACTTTCCTGCCATACATTATTTTGCTCTCTTTATTGGTAGATGCATTAATGGTAAGCATGAGCATTGCCACCTTTGCGTTCCAGATCTTAGTGTCCTCAAGTGTGCGGTGTTAGGTGATAAGCGATATAACTTGGGGGCCATTATTGCGAGCAGGTTACACCTTAATGCTAAAGACGGAGATTTATTTGGGGGATTTATGCAAGTCATTTAGCTAATTATCTTGGTATACCCATAAGAGGGAATGACACTGAGTTGTCACGTGCTTTTCTAGATTATAATGCTATGGTATGCTACCAGTTTCTTAAGAGGAATGAACAGTCCCTCCAGTACCGACTAATCTATGATAGATGGCGTGTTGTCCATATTACCCTTCCTCCTCCTGCCTTCTTTAACTTTCAGGTAAATGGGAGATATTTTATAACGAGTGAAGGAAATATGCCCTAGAGGCAATAATAAAATAGTTATTTATATTTCCCTATATCATGATAAATGTTTATTATTCATGCTAGAATTGTATTAACCGAAAACTTGATACATGTGTGAATACATAGACAAAACACAATGTCCCTAGTATGCCTCTACTAGAATAGCTCGTTAATCAAAGATGGTTAAGTTTCCTAACCATAGACATGTGTTGTCATTTTATGAACGGGATCACATCATTAGAAGAATGATGTGATGGACAAGACCCATCTGTTAGCTTAGCATAATGATCGTTAAGTTTTATTGCCATTGCTTTCTTCATGACTTATACATATTCCTTTGACTATGAGATTATGCAACTCCCGAATACCGGAGGAATACCTTGTGTGCTATCAAACGTCACAACGTAACTGGGTGATTATAAAGATGCTCTACAGGTATCTCCGAAGGTGTTTGTTGGGTTGGCATAGATTGAGATTAGGATTTGTCACTCCGAGTATCAGAGAGGTATCTCTGGGCCCTCTCGGTAATGCACATCATAATAAGCCTTGCAACAAATGTTACTAATGAGTTAGTTACGGGATGATGCATTACGGAATGAGTAAAGAGACTTGCCGGTAACGAGATTGAACTAGGTATGGAGATACCGACGATCGAATCTCAGGCAAGTAACATACCGATGACAAAGGGAATAACGTATGTTGTCATTACGGTATGACCGATAAATATCTTCATAGAATATGTGGGAACCAATACGAGCATCCAAGTTCCGCTGTTGGTTATTGACCGGAGAGGTGTCTCGGTCATGTCTACATGGTTCTCGAACCCGTAGGGTCCGCACACTTAACGTTCCTTGACGATTTTGTATTATATCAATTATGTGATTTGGTGACCGAATGTTGTTCGGAATCCCGGATGAGATCACGGACATGTCGAGGAGTCTCGAAATGATCGAGAGGTAAAGATTCATATATAGGACGATATTATTTGGACACCAGAAGTGTTCCGGGGGTACCGGGTACGTATCGGGTCACTAGAAGGGGTTCCGGGCTACCCCTGGCAAACTATATGGGCCAAGATGGGAAACACAGCAACTAGCATGGGCTGCTGCGCCCCCCCCCCCCCCCTTCCTGGCTGAATAGGAAGGGGAAAGGAAAATGGGAAGAGACAAGGAAGGGGAGGAAATTCGGCCTCCCCCTTCCTTCCCTCCTCTCTCCCCTCTCCTTCCCTCTCCGGAAAAGATGGTAAGGGGGGCCGAATTGGACAAAGCCCCAAGTAGGATTCCTCCTACTTGGGGAGCCCCATGGCTGTCCCCCTCCCCCTCCCACCTATATATATGTGGGGAGGGGGCACCTAGAACAAACAAAAAACATTGCTAGCCGTGTGTGGCGCCCCCTCCACAGTTTACGCCTCCGGTCATATTCACGTAGTGCTTAGGTGAAGCCTTGCACGGATCACTTGACCATCATTGTCACCACGCCGTCGTGCTGGCGGAACTCTCCCTCGACACTTTGCTAATCAAGAGTTCGAGGGAAGTCATCGAGCTAAACGTGTGCAGAACTCGGAGGTGTCGTACGTTCGGTACTTGATCGGTCAGAATGAGAAGAAGTTCGACTACATCAACCGCGTTGACAAAACACTTATGCTTTCGGTCCACGAGGGTACGTGGACACACTCTCCCCGTCTCATTGCTATGCATCTCCTATATAGATCATGTGAGCATAGGAAATTTTTTAAATTGCATGTTGCATTCCCTAACAGTGGCATCCGAGCCAGGTCTATGCATAGATGATATACACAAGTAGAACACAAAGAGTTGTAGCGGTGATAGTCATACTACTTACCACCAACATCTTATTTTGATTCGGCGGTATTGTTCGATGAAGCGGCCCGGACCAACCTTACATGACCACGTTCATGAGACTGGTTCCACCGACAGACATGCAACTAGTTTTTCATAAAGGTGGTTGGCTGGTGTCTGTTTCTCCAATTTTAGTTGAATCGAATTTGACTAAGGCCGGTCCATGTTGAAGGTTAAAACAACAAACTTGATGAAACACCGTTGTGGTTTTGATGCGTAGGTAAGAACGGTTCTCATTAGAAGCCCGTAGCAGCCACGTAAAACTTGCAACAACAAAGTAGAGGACATCTAACTTGTTTTTGCAGGGCATGTTGTGATGTGATATGGTCAAGACATGATGTGATATACGTTGTTGTATGAGATGATCATGTTTTGTAAAAGTTATCGGCAACTGGCAGGAGCCTTATGGTTGTCGCTTTATTGTATGAGATGCAATCGCCATGTAATTGCTTTACTTTATCACTATACGTTAGTGATAGTTGTAGAAGCAATAGTTGGCGAGACGGCAACGATGCTATGATGGATATCAAGGTGTCAAGCCGGTGACAATGGAAATCATGACGGTGCTTTGGAGATGGAGAACAAAGGCACAAGATGATGATGGCCATATCATGTCACATATTTTGATTGCATGTGATGTTTATCATTTATGCATATTATTTTGCTTAGTACAGTGGTAGCACTATAAGATGATCCCTCACTAAAATTTCAAGGTATAAGTGTTCTCCCTGAGTATGCACCATTGCGACAGTTCGTCATGCCGACACACCACGTGATGATCAGGTGTGATAAGCTCTACGTTCATATACAACGGGTGCAAGACAGTTTTGCACATTCGGAATATTCAGGTTAAACTTGACGAGCCTAGCATGTACAGACATGGCCTCAGAACACTGGAGACCGAAAGGTCGAACGTGAATCATATAGTAGATATGATCAACATAGAGATGTTCACCATTCAAAACTACTCCATCTCACGTGATGATCGGACATGGTTTAGTTGATATGGATCACGTGATCATTTAGATGACTCGAGGGATGTC
This sequence comes from Triticum aestivum, assembly GCF_018294505.1. Classification (NCBI taxonomy): domain Eukaryota; kingdom Viridiplantae; phylum Streptophyta; class Magnoliopsida; order Poales; family Poaceae; genus Triticum; species Triticum aestivum. Next base: position 304,566,618 of record NC_057803.1, on the reverse strand, counting down.
TATCTAAGTGGGAGTTCTTAAGTAATATAATTAATTGAACTTAATTTATCATGAATTTAGTCCTGATAGTTTTTTGCATATCTTTGTTGTAGATCAATAGCTCGCGTGTAGCTCCCCTATTTTAATTTTTATATGTTCCTGGAGAAAACTAAGTTGAAAGATGATAGTAGCAATGATGCGGACTGGGTCCATGATATGAGGATTGTCCTCATTGCTGCACAAAAGAATTAGGTCCTTGATGCACCACTAGGTGACGAACCTATTGCAGGAGCAGATGCAAACGTTATGAACGTTTTGCAAGCTCGGTATGATGACTACTTGATAGTTTAGTGCACCATGCTTTACGGCTTAGAACCGGGACTTCAAAAATGTTTTGAACGCCATGGAGCATATGAGATGTTCCAAGAAGCCGGAAATGATATTTCAAACTCATGCCCGTGTTAAGAGGTATGAGACCTCTAACAAGTGCTTTGCCTACAAGATGGAGGAGAATAGCTCAGCTAGTGAGCATGTGCTCAGAATGTCTGGTTACTGCAATCGCTTGAATCAAGTGGGGGTTAATCTTCCAGATAAGATAGTGATTGACAGAGTTCTCTGGTCACTATCACCAAGTTACTAGAACTTCGTGATGAACTAAATATGCAAGGGATGACGAAAACGATTCCCAAGCTCCTCGCGATGCTAAAATCAGCGAAGGTAGAAATCAAGAAAGAGCATCAAGTGTTGATGGTTAACAAGACCACTAGTTTCAAGAAAAATGCAAGGGAAAGAAAGGAAAACTTCAAAGAGAATGGCAAGAAAGTTGCCACTCCCTTGAAGAAGCCCAAAGCTAGACCCAAGGCTGAAATTGAGTACTTCTACTGCAAAGGGAATGGTCACTGAAAGTGGAACTGCCCTAGATACTTGGCGGATAAGAAGGATGGCAAAGTGAACAGAGGTATATTTGATATACATGTTATTGATGTGTACTTTAGTAGTGTTTATAGCAACCCCTCGGTATTTGATACCAGTTCAGTTGCTAAGAATAGTAACTCAAAACAGGAGTTGCAAAATGAACAGAGACTAGTTAAGGACAAGGTGACGATGTGTGTTGGAAGTAATTCCAAGGTTGATACGATCACCATCGCACACTCCCTCTACCTTCGTGATTAGTGTTGAACCTAAATAAATGTTAATTGGTGTTTGCGTTGAGCATGAATATGATTAGATCATGTTTATTCATTTAAGTCAGAGAATAATTGTTGTTCTGTTTACATGAATAAAACCTTCTATGGTCAAACACCCAATGTGAATGGTTTATTGAATCTCAATCGTAGTGATACACATATTCATAATATTGATGCCAAAAGATGTAAACTTGATAATGATAGTGCAACATACTTGTGGCACTGCCGTTTAGGTCATATTGGTGTAAAACTCATGAAGAAACTCCATGCAGATGGACTTTTGGAATCACTTGATTATGAATCATTTGATACTTGCGAACCATGCCTCATGGGCAAGATGACTAAAACTCCGTTCTCCATAACAATGGAGCGAGCCAATGACGTATTGGAAATAATACATATCGATGTATGCGGTCCAATGAGTGTTGAGGCACGCGACGGGTATCATTATTTTCTGATCTTCACAGATGATTTGAGCAGATATGGGTACTACTTAATGAAACACAAGTCTGAAACATTTGAAAAGTTCAAAGAATTTCAGAGTGAAGTGGAGAATCATCATAACAAGAAAATAAAGTTTCTATGATCTGATCGCAGAGGAGAATGTTTGAGTTACGAGTTTGGCCTTCATCTAAAACAATGTGGAATAGTTTCACAACTCACGTCACCTGGAACACCACAGCTTAATGGTGTATCCGAACATCGTAGCCGTACTTTATTAGTTATGGTGCGATATATGATGTCTCTTACCGATTTACCACTATCATTTTGGGGTTATGCATTAGAGACAGCTGCATTCACGTTAAATAGGGCACCATCTAAATCCGTTGAGACGACACCGTATGAACTATGGTTTGGCAAGAAACCTAAGCTGTCGTTTCTTAAAGTTTGGGGTTGCGATTCTTAGGTGAAAAAGCTTCAGGCTGATAAGCTCGAACCCAAATCGGAAAAGTGCATCTTCATAGGATACCCAAAAGAAACTGTTGGGTACACCTTCTATCACAGATCCGAAAGCAAGATCTTTGTTGCTAAGAATGGATCCTTTCTAGAGAAGGAGTTTCTCTCGAAAGAAGTGAGTGGGAAGAAAGTAGAACTTGGTGAGGTAATTGTACCTTCTCTCGAATTGGAAAGTAGCTCATCATAGAAATCAGTTCCAGTGATGCCTACTCCAACTAGAAACGAAGCTAATGATAATGATCATGAAACTTCAAATCAAGTTACTACCGAACCTCGTAGGTCAACCAGTGCATGTTCCTGTCACACCCTGATTTTCATGCCACAACACTTAAGCTAACAATCATGATAAAATGTGGTTTTACAAAAACTTTTGAGTGTTCTGGACCTTGCCTTGATTGGATTTTTGTCTGTTGTTTGCAAGTGCTCTAAAAATCAAATAAATCCTCCAACTCCTATACTTCATCTCCTTGCTCCAAACTCTTGAACCAATGATCATGCCATGTGTATAGGATATAAAAATAATTTCTTGCAAAATAATTTGGCCCAACAGTATTTTCAAAAAAAAATAGTTTTCCAAAAACCCCTTAGTTAAGGCTTGCACTGCAAGTACTTAATTAAGGGCAGTAAAAATCTTTCCAAAAATATATTTGACTCCTATTAGATATAGGATACCCAGAAACCACAAAAATATAATTTTGAAAGTTATTTTCCTATTTTATTTAAAAGTGTTTTTCTTAAGGCCAGAAATGGTCTTTAATAGAAAAAAATTATTTTATTGTTTCAAAAATATTTGACAAAAATCAGGGAAACTCAGTGGACATATATTTCCATATATAAGAGTTTCAACACATGGTCATGTTCAAAATATTGGTAAAATCCCTCAAAACCCCTTTCTGGATATTTCAAGGATTTGAAATATTTCTAGAGGAAATATTACCCAACAATTCCAAGAAAATTCTAGCATGTCACATATGACATGTTTGATGATCTTGCCAAGTCTCATGTCATGGAGAACAGTATAACCCCATGAAACCCTCTCAAAACCACTTCTGTCCTTTTTCAAATTTGAACAACTCTACATTGCCAAGTGTACCCTTTTGATCTGCATTTTTGTGGACACGTTCAAGTCCTCAAATGATGACACTACACCAAGAGGTGCATCAAGGAGAATAGTTTTGGACGACTCAATCTTGAAAAACCCATTTCTGTTGATTTCTAGGGTTTACAAAAGTTGCATTGGCAACTTTGCCCAATGATTTCAAAATAGGTGGAAGGACCTAATTATATGTTCCATTTCACCCTATGGAGTCTCATGACAAATGAAGTTCATTTGCTTGCCCAAACGAGCATCAAACACCTTCTGCCACTTTACCAAAATTCCATTTTTGACCTCTTCCACTAATCTCCATGGCCTCAACTTTTTACCACAGCTGCCCCAGGTCACCTCCTACCTCCAGTAGATCCCCCTCTTCCAAAGCTCCATGATTGATGGGGTAAAACCCCATTTTCCCTCCTCTGGACAGCCACTGTTCACCTCTCTCTCCACTGCCCCTCTCATCTAGTGGCTCTCTAGGGCACCCAAGGCCATCACCCATTTGTTTACTCCTCCCCTGACCCCCTAGACACTAGTGGCCACGCCCTGGGCGCCAAAAAGATGCCAATGCCAACCATATGCGTGCTCTGGAGCATGCTACAGTGCACCAGGGCACTGTAGCCGCGTCCTGCCCAAGGCTTCTGACCACCTAGGGCCTTCCCCTTGTGTCCCCCAAGGCCGCCTCGGTGTCCGGGACACGCAAGACAGTCGACCCCCTCCTCCTTCTCTCTCTGGCGACCTCTGACACGCGTGCCCGAGTGCCGCTCGCGTCCGCCAGTCGCCGCACTCGTGCTGGACCTCCTCGAGCTCGCTCTCCTTCTCCTCTCCCCCAAGAGAGCCATGGACCACGCCCACGAGCACCCCAGGCACGCACCAGAGCGCCCTTTTGGCCTCTGGCGATGCCCCGGGCTGCGGCCGTGAGCTCCTCTCGTGGTGCACCTTGGCCTCGCCCTATATGACCCTCCCGACCTCCTTCAAGGTAACCATTCAATTAACCGCCCCCCAAACACTCTCCCGGACCCCTCTCCTCCTCTCCAGAGCCGCTCCGTCGCTTCCCATGGCCGGAGCCGAGCCGCCGTCCATCCCCAAAATTCGTGTCGTCCCGACCCTCTCCTTCCCCTTGAACCATACCATAGGACCCCCATGGCCCCAAGGAGCCTCACCCGCACATCTGTCAGTCCTCCCCGTGCCTATCTCGCCGTTCCCATCCTCGCCATCGCCGGTCTCCGCCATGGCCGACGCTCCGCCCAAGTCTGGCGCTCCCCGCGTCTAGCGAGATCACCTATGGGCGCGGCGTGGAACGGGGCATCCGCCTAGACCACCGGCCTGGCCCCGGGCGCAGCGAAGCGGCCGGAATCGTCGCTGGCGGCGCTCGCCGTCTGTCCCCTGCTCGCCGCGTCGGAGGAAGAAGGAGGAGCGGGAGAAGAGAGAGAGTTGGTGCTGGACCCGCAGGTCAGCGACGTCGGCAGCGGCCCGCGCCCCGTTAAGTGGAGACGGTTTCTGCTGTGGCCGTCTCCCTCCGCCGAGGCGTATAGGGATGAACCCGCCTCGAAACGCGGCCCCCTGCGCACCGTGCGACCGAGCCGCCAGGGCGCGGCCCAGTGGTGCCCTCTAATTCGCCCGGTTGCGCCAACCGCCGCCCAGATCCGGCCATTTAGTAAACCTTTGTCTTTTTCTTTTTCCAGTCCAACTTCAAAAATCCATAAATAATTCAAATTAACTCCTAAATTTGATGATTCAAATTTCTAGTAGTTTATAAATCATTCCCTACCACAGGGTGCTATTGTCACATTTTTACAGAAGAATTTCCTTCACAAATATTTATCAAATCCTATTTTTCCTATTTCTATGATGTACTTTAGAAAATCACAGAGAGCTCAAATTTGATCCAAATGCCATGATTCAAATTCCTAGATGCTTCTAAGTTCATAACTTAGCTTATGAACATTTTATTAATACTTTCTGTCCCACATAAAATAATGAGCCATTTCTTCATATTTGTCAACTTTGCAGATTCATAGGAAATTCATTTGAACTCCAAATCCAGTGAAACCAACTCCCAGATGCTTCTAAAATCATGGTTTGTTAAATGGGTGCCTTTGCTCATTTTTCAAAAATATATTTCTGTACACTTCTTGCAAATCCATAAACCCCTTGATTCCATCATATCAAAATGATTAGAAATATCCACTGACCCAATTTCAATGAAACCACTCTGGTTATTTTTCATATAACCAGAGATGTCCTAAAGTCAAATTAATATTTTTAGAGCACTTTTATTTCCTGTCTTGTTGTGTTGCTTACTATGATTGTTTCCGACGTTAGTTGACGAACTAGACGAGATACTCGGAGATGGACCAGAAGATTTGAAGAATCTGATGAACCAGGCAAGCAGCCCTTTGACCATGTCTATGAAACCCTTTTTATGCATGACATATAGCACCATATTGTTGTTGCAAAGAAATCATGATGAGGTGGAACCCCTTTGATGATTTGCCTCCGTTACTTCCTCGTTGATACTTGCATTGAGCATGACCCTACCTCCTTATGAGGGTTATGCCGGTGGGAGTAGCTAGGATGCTAAAGTAGTTGCTACACAAAAAGGGACGGGAATATGCATGGTGATAGAGACAAAGTATTTTCAAAGGACTTTTTGAAAACCCCGTCGGGTGCCACTTATGCCTGAGGGAGATAATGAGTTGGGTAACCGCTTGATGATGAAGTGGTGTACCGAGGCAAGTGTGTGTGTTGCTTTCAAAAACGGATTGGTTGAATTTGCAACTTTGTTATTCCAACCTTACATGTGCAACCACTCTACCCTTATATGGGAAAGGGCATTATTGATTACCTAGGTCGATACTAGCTTGGAGCCTGCATTACTAGTGACAGGGGAGAGTTGGTGCTCTCTCTCGGGACGGGGTCGTGCCAGGTAGGGCGGCCAAGAACATTTTTATGGGGCACCGGACACACCGTTGGTACCCCGTGCCAGTGGTATGTGATGAATATGGGAGCGAGGCTCCACAATTTTAAGTTGTCAAATGTTGGGCACGGGGGTTACTACCAATCGAGTGGACTACATGTTAGTGTCATCTAGGGAAAGATAGTGATCGGGTGCTTACCCCGGGTACTTGAGGTACCGCGAGTCGTGGATGACACGGAAGTTCCCCGGATCTTGTGGGTAAAGTGTGCAACCTCTGCAGAGTGTAAAACTATTCGAATAGTCGTGTCCACGGTCAGGGACAGTTGGGTAGCCGCTCTTGGGCTACGTCCACATGTTTACAAACTAGTGTATGTGTTTGGATAAGTGGGAAGAACTAGTTGGGTCAAGTCAAAGGACTTGACATGATTGAGTTGGGTTGATGCCCACTCTATTTATGTTGATATCTGTAACCTGTCCTCATGGTTACTTGAATTCTCCTGATGCATGTCTTACAAGTTGTTGAACATGTCATTGCACTCAAAACTAGCTTTCTGCAAAAAAAATTACCTATATCATGCATTGTTGTATCTTGAGCCAAAACATGGGTTGCTTGCGAGTACATTCAAAGTACTCATTGGCTTGCCACTGGATATTTTATTGGCCAGGCATGAAAAAACAAGATATGATGAAGAATACTTCGGTGACGAACATGTGAGCTAGGACGCTTCCCAGTCAGAATGCCTGTAGGGTTAACGCAGATGGCTTGGGTCCAAGTTGTTATTGAATATTTCCGATGCGATGATACACTCAAGACTTGACCATAATGGTCCTACTTGTGTAAAACGGTATGTATGGATGTAAGACTCTTGTTATTCAGCTTCTGTGTGTTCAGTGAGCATTGATCTCTGGGATCACTGTACACATGCATTCGGTGATCTCGACTTATGAGTCGGGGTCCCCACAGAGCTGGTATCAGAGCCATCCTGACTGTAGGAAGCCTTAGTTAGCATGGTCGTTAGTTAGGGCAAAACTATTTCCAAAACTATTACTAGTTTTCAAAACCACCTATACTTCTCTTCCCTTGTCAGTTTTTCAAAAAACTAAGGTATACTTTCCTTATTGATCTCTTCCCCTTCAAAACTATTGCAACGGTCGCTAGCACCCTCAAGCCCCTGACCACAGGATTCCTTGTAATCCTCGAAGGAGTACACCTTGCCAAACACTCACCCACCTCTTCTCAACCCAAGATTCGCGACACCACAACAAGACGATGCTAACAGAAGATACACCTTTGAAGAATGAGGACATGAAGACCCAGAGGATGGTAACACCTTTGAATTTGCCCCAGGATGATGCAACCTTGTCCTATGATGATCTGGGTGTAAGATATGCAAGACCATGATAGACATCGCTAATAGAGCAATCATGTCCTTATTGTTGTTGTATCGGCAACCACCGGTGGATGAGAACCTCGCCATTTGGCCCGCCTCACTATAGTGAGTAGGAAAACGGTTCTCTTCATCCCCCGCTCTTGGTGTCGATGTTTTCATCAACATAACCGACATGTTGGACCTCTACTATGCCTTGTTAATATCATTGCATAAGGGATTACCTACCTGGTACCGTCGACGCCTTAGAAGGCAAAAGGGGTCGTCATGATTAAGAAGACAACAGAAGACCGAGTCAATGCCTGCTACGAGGAGCCACCTTCACCCCATCACTTCAACAGGTGAGAAGTTGTTGAAGAATCTTCAGGCTCAACCCGGATTGTTTCATCGAACAACTACAAGAGACGTAGAAACACCTGAGGAAAACCTAGAAGACTGCATGAGGCACGAAGTAAAGCACGACTACTTAGTCCGAGAACCCCTAGGGTAGGATCAGTCGTGTACCCCCTATGCGCAGTCGAGTCCGTATGATGGTTCGAATAGAACCATGATTGTGTGTTGCTTGTTTTTAATTGTTTGTGTTTTGATATAGGTCGCACTTTTGCCCTAGGCAACAAGTACGCGACTATATCACCTTCCTTACCTTGCTTCTTTTGTTTGACCCTTTCGGCACTTGTTTGTTTGCACTTGCACTATAGAACCCCCTTTAGGCATTCCCCTCCTCTATGCTACTTTTCCCTCTCATCTCTCTCCTCAACTGAAGACCAGCAAGACAAGCTACACCAAGGATTCTGCCTCGGCAACCAACTAGCAATGAAGACTTATGCTACAATCTCCACGACCAAGTGCAACCCCGTAGAATTATGTTTAACCCTCCAGACTAGAAACCCATTCCTAGACCCTTTGAGACTTCACAAGATACCCCATATCGAATCTTTAACCATGTGCTTGACCCACAGAATTGCAAGAGAACCAGTTAAGCCTCTGCAACCTTGCTTATCACTGGGCTCATTATGGAACTAGTGGACATAGTGAGCAAGCACATTGTCATCCTAATATAGCACAAGAGTTGATGCTTTCGGTGGTATAAGGTTATTTGTTTAAAGGACTAGATAGAACAATTGGCATCTCAGGAATTGTGCTTAAGGATAAGGTGACAAAGGTTCGCTCGCACACTAGAATTCTTGAAACCCTTAAGCCCCACCAAGCCACGATATGGTCGGAATCACAACCATGGGCTTTGGCTCTAGGACAAGGAAACCTTGGCCAATACCCAACCATGACCACCACCGATACCCCAACCTATACCCTATGTACCCCGCGGGCAAGTCTTCACGGAGTACTCGGACAAGTTAGTTGCCATCCTTCCTTGATGACATACTTGCCTACCCGAAGATGGAAGAAGAACCGTTCAGCTGGTTAGGGAACATCTGAAGACCGCCATGTCAAGGAGGAAGAACTATACCAACCATCATCGTCAAGAAGTGAACTTCCTTGTCAAAGACCGTGCATATCTACAAACCACTCCTCTCAAGGGGACCAAGCATTTTCATGACAAGGAAACCCACACCAAGATTCATCGGCCCTCTTCGAGATCACTCCAAGGTTCAACAACCCCCTCTGAGATCACTACAAGACGAAGAAAAGACAGTTACCAGCTCGAGTTGCCAACTGAGTTACCCACTATGCACAATGTTTTCCCACACAACACAACCTTGGGAGTGTTTCCAACTTCCTAACTAGCCCAACCTCTACAAGGACATCGATCACCGAGCCATCGACCTCCAGCCCAATATGACCTGCGCGAGAGGCCCCAATTGCAATATGGATCAAGCAGGACGACAAACATGAAGCCACGCCATCGAGTACTTCAAGGTTCAATGGAGCACCAAACGGAAGCAGAAGCAGTATGAGGACGTGAAGACTACCCCAAATCCTAGTTTCCGTATTCCTTTCCGCGCCTAGTATGGGAATCTCGGGGACGAGATTCTTGTAAGGGGGTAGGTCTGTCACACCCTGATTTTCATGCCACAACACTTAAGCTAACAATTATGATAAAATGTGGTTTGACAAAAACTTTTGAGTGTTTTGGACCTTCCCTTGATTGGATTTTTGTCTGTTGTTTGCAAGTTCTCTAAAAATCAAATAAATCCTCCAACTCCTATACTTCATCTCCTTGCTCCAAACTCTTGAACCAATGATCATGCCATGTGTATAGGACATAAAAATAATTTCTTGCAAAATAATTTGGCCCAACAGTATTTTTAAAAAAAATAGTTTTCCAAAAACCCCTTAGTTAAGGCTTGCACTGCAAGTACTTAATTAAGGGCAGTAAAAATCTTTCCAAAAATATATTTGACTCCTATTAGATATAGGATACCCAGAAATCACAAAAATATAATTTTCTAAGTTATTTCCCTATTTTATTTAAAAGCTTTTTCTTAAGGCCAGAAATGGTCTTTAACAGGAAAAAATTATTTTATTGTTTCAAAATATTTGACAAAAATCAAGGAAACTTAGTGGACATATATTTTCCATATATAAGAGTTTCAACACATGGTCATGTTCAAAATATTGGTAAAATCCTTCAAAACCCCTTTCTGGATATTTCAAGGATTTGAAATATTTCTAGAGGAAATATTCCCCAACAATTCCAAGAAAATTCTAGCATGTCACATATGACATGTTTGATGATCTTGCCAAGTCTCATGTCATGGAGAACAGTATAACCCCATGAAACCCTCTCAAAACCACTTCTGTCCTTTTTCAAATTTGAACAACTCTACATTGCCAAGTGTACCCTTTTGATCTGAATTTTTGTGGACACGTTCAAATCCTCAAATGATGACACTACACAAAGAGGTGCATCAAGGAGAATAGTTTTGGAGGACTAAATCTTGAAAAACCCATTTCTGTTGATTTCTAGGGTTTACAAAAGTTGCATTGGCAACTTTGCCCAAATGATCTCAGAATAGGTGGAAGGACCTAATTATATGTTCCATTTCACCCTGTGGAGTCTCATGACAAATGAAGTTCATTTTCTTACCCAAACGAGCATCAAACACCTTCTGCCACTTCACCAAAATTCCATTTTTGACCTCTTCCACTAATCTCCATGGCCTCAACTTTTTACCACAGCTACCCCAGGTCATCTCCTACCTCCAGTAGCTCCCCCTCTTCCAAAGCTCCATGATTGATAGGGTAAAACCCCATTCCCCCCCCCCTCTGGACAGCCACTGTTCACCTCTCTCTCCACCTCCCCTCTCATCTAGTGGCTCTCTAGGGCACCCAAGGCCACCACCCATTTGTTTACTCCTCCGCTGACCCCCTAGACACTAGTGGCCACGCCCTGGGCGCCAAAAAGATGCCAATGCCATCCATATGTGTGCTCTGGAGCGCGCTACAGTGCAACAGGGCACTGTAGCCGCGTCCTGCCCGAGGCTTCTGACCACCTAGGGCCTTCCCCTTGTGTCCCCCGAGGCCGCCTTGGCGTCCGAGACACGCAAGACGGTAGGCCCCCTCCTCCTTCTCTCTCCGGCGACCTCTGACACGCATGCCCGAGCGCCGCTCGTGTCCACCAGTCGCCGCACTTGTGCTGGACCTCCTCGAGCTCGCTCACCTTCTCCTTTCCCCCAAGAGAGCCATGGACCACGCCCACGAGCACCCCAGGCACGCACCAAAGCGCCCGTTTGGCCTCTGGCGATGCCCCGGGCCGTGGCCGTGAGCTCCTCTCATGGTGCACCTCGGCCTCGCCCTATATGACCCTCCCGACCTCCTTCAAGGTCACCATTCAATTAACCGCCCCCCAAACACTCTCCCGGACCCCTCTCCTCCTCTCCAGAGCCGCTCCGTCGCTTCCCATGGCCGGAGCCGAGCCGCCGTCCATCCCCAAAATTCGCGTCGCCGCGACCCTCTCCTTTCCCTTGAACCATACCATAGGACCCCCATGGCCCCAAGGAGCCTCACCCACACATCTGTCATTCCTCCCCGTGCATGCCTCACCGTTCCCATCCTCGCTGTCGTCGGTCTCCGCCATGGCCGACGCTCCACCCAAGTCTGGTGCTCCACGCGTCCAGCGCAACCACCTATGGGCGCGGCGTGGAACGGGGCATCCGCCCAGACCACCGGCCTGGCCCCGGGCGCAGCGAAGCGGCCGGAATCGTCGCTGGCGCGCTCGCCGTCTATCCCCTGCCTCTGCCCGTCGGGAGGAAGAAGGAGGAGGCGGGAGAAGAGAGAGAGTTGGTGCAGGACCCGCAGGTCAGCAACGTCGGCAGCGGGCCCCACCCGTTTAAGTGGAGACAGTTTCCGTTGTTGCCGTCTCCCTCGCGCCGAGGCGTATAGGGATGAACTCGCCTTTGACGCGGCCCTCTGCGCGCGTGCGGCTGAGCCGCCGGGCCGGCCTAGTGGCGCCCTGCCACTAAATCTCGCCCGGTGCGCCCAACCGCCGCCCAGATCCGGCCCATTTAGGTAAATCCTTTGTCTTTTTCTTTTTCCAGTCAACTTCAAAAATCCATAAATAATTCAAATTAACTCCAAATTTGATGATTCAAATTTCTGGTAGTTTCTAAAATCATTCCCTACCACAGGGTGCTATTGTCACATTTTTACAGAAGCATTTCCTTCACAAATATTTATCAAATCCTATTTTTCCTATTTCTGTGATGTACTTTAGAAAATCACAGAGAGCTCAAATTTGATCCAAATGCCATGATTCAAATTCCTAGATGCTTCTAAGTTCATAACTTAGCTTATGAACATTTTTATTAATACTTTCTGTCCCACATAAAATAATGAGTCGTTTCTTCATATTTGTCAACTTTGCAAATTCATAGGAAATTCATTCGAACTCCAAATCAAGTGAAACCAACTCCCAGATGCTTCTAAAATCATGGTTTGTTAAATGGGTGCCTTTGCTCATTTTTCAAAAATATATTTCTGTACACTTCTTGCAAATCCATAAACCCCTTGATTCCATCATATCAAAATGATTAGAAATATCCACTGACCCAATTTCAATGAAACCACTCTGGTTATTTTTCATATAACCAGAGATGTCCTAAAGTCATATTAATATTTTTAGAGCACTTTTATTTCCTGCCTTGTTGTGTTGCTTACTATGATTGTTTTTGACGTTAGTTGACGAAGTAGACGAGATACTCGGAGATGGACCAGAAGATTTGAAGAATCTGATGAACCAGGCAAGCAGCCCTTTGACCATGTCTATGAAACCCTTTTTATGCATGACATATAGCACCATATTGTTGTTGCAACGGAATCATGATGAGGTGGAACCCCTTTGATGGTTTGCCTCCGTTACTTCCTCGTTGATACTTGCATTGTGCATGACCCTACCTCCTTATGAGGGTTATGCCGATGGGAGTAGATAGGATGCTAAAGTAGTTGCTACACAAAAAGGGACGGGAATATGCATGGTGATAGAGACAAAGTATTTTCAAAGGACTTTCCGAAAACCCCGTCAGGTGCCACTTATACCTGAGGGAGATAATGAGTTGGGTAACCGCTTGATGACGAAGTGGTGTACCGAGGCAAGTGTGTGTGTTGCTTTCAAAAACGGATTGGTTGAAGTTTCGACCGTTATTCCAACCTTACATGCGCAACCACTCTACCCTTATACGGGAAAGGGCATTATTGATTACCTAGGTTGATACTAGCTTGGAGCCCGCATTACTAGTGATGGGGGAGAGTTGGTGCTCTCTCTCGGGACGGGGTCGTGCCAGGTAGGGCGGCCAAGAACATTTTTATGGGGCACCGGACACACCGTTGGTACCCCGTGCCAGTGGTATGTGATGAATATGGGAGCGAGGCTCCACAATTTTAAGTTGTGAAATGTTGGGCATGGGGGTTACTACCAATCGACTGGACTACATGTTAGTGTCATCTAGGGAAAGATAGTGATCGGGTTCTTACCCCGGGTACTTGAGGTACCGCGGGTCATGGATGACACGGAAGTTCCCCGGATCTTGTGGGTAAAGTGTGCAAATTCTGTAGAGTGTAAAACTATTCGAATAGTCGTGTCCACGGTCAAGGACAGTTAGGTAACCGCTCTTGGGCTACGTCCACATGTTTACAAACCAGTGTATGTGTTTGGATAAGTGGGAAGAACTACTTGGGTCAAGTCAAAGGACTTGACATGATTGAGTTGGGTTGATGCCCACTCTATTTATGTTGATATCTGTAACCTGTCCTCATGGTTACTTGAATTCTCCTGATGCATGTCTTACAAGTTGTTGAACATGTCATTGCACTCAAAACTAGCTTTCTGCAAAAAAATTACCTATATCATGCATTGTTGTATCTTGAGCCAAAAAATGGGTTGCTTGCGAGTACATTCAAAGTACTCATTGGCTTGCCACTGGATATTTTATTGGCCAGGCATGAAAAAATAGGATATGATGAAGAATACTTCGGTGACGAACATGCGAGCTAGGACGCTTCCCAGTCAAAATGCCTGTAGGGTTAAGGCAGATGGCTTGGGTCCAAGTTGTTATTGAAGATTTCCGCTGCGATGATACACTCAAGACTTGACCATAATGGTCCTACTTGTGTAAAACGGTATGTATGGATGTAAGACTCTTGCTATTCAGCTTCTGTGTGTTCAGTGAGCATTGATCTCTGGAATCACTGTACACGTGCATTCGGTGATCTCGACTTATGAGTCGGGGTCCCCACAATTCCGCACCTAAGTGGTATGGTAATCCTGTTATGGAAGTCATGTTACTAGACCATGACGAACCTACGAACTATGAGGAAGTGATGATGAGCCCAGATTCCGATAAATGGCTTGAGGCCATGAAATCTGAGATAGGATCCATATATAAGAAAAAAGTGTGGACTTTGGTGGACTTGCCCGATGATAGGCAAGTCATTGAAAATAAATGGATCTTCAAGAGGAAGATAGACGGTGATGGTAGTGTTACTATCTACAAATCTCGAATTGTCGCAAAAAAGGTTTTTCAACAAGTTCAAGGTGTTGACTACGATGAGTTTTTCTCACTCGTATCGATTCTTAAGTTTGTCCGAATCATGTTAGCAATTGCCGCATTTTATGAAATCTAGCAAGTGAATATCAAAACTACATTCCTTAATGCATTTATTACAGAAGAGTTTTATATGATGCAACTAGAAGGTTTTATCAATCCTAAAGGTGCTGATAGAGGCGAGGGTGTCCCGATGTTTCGATGAGATTGTTGACAGCTGATTTTGGCATGGCCAAGAACTTAATTAAGATGGCCTCAAATAGAGAAGTGCTCAAAGTGAGAAAGTTTCGTATCATCAAAAGAAAAAACTTTGATATTTGGGCCATAGTCATCCGGTCTCATCTCTAAGGCCGAAGTTGTGTACGAAGTGCTCAGATTTTGTATTCAGAACACTATTCAGCTGATTACGCCCCCAAGATGGCCTCATATGGGAAACGTTTCTACACGGATTGTCTTCGTCTCGTCAAAACGATCGATTTTGATATAAAAACGTCTAAATCTGAGTTTGTATGCAAAAGTTAGAGCCAAAACAGTGTGCTGCATAAGTTTGCCCCGGAAGTTCCGGGCAAAACTTCCGGGGAGGTTCCGGGCTAAACCGAAATTTTGCATGCGGTGCGCCCCGAAAACTGGAATTTTAACATTGTTTGCAGATTTGAGGGGCCGATTTCGACATCAAGATGACCTCGGATGAAGAAGTGATCAGCTTAAGAGTTTTTCTCCATTACAAAATCTACAACTTTGCTTTTGGGACCATCGTCATTCGAAGTAGTATGCGGCCTGCAGATTCAGTGCAAGAGGGCTAATTGATATAATTTCAGCCCGAAAGTTCCGGGCCAGACCGGAAGTTCCGGCCCTCGTAGTCTGAGTTAGGATAACTTTTGATGATTTGGATGTGATCTGAGTCCTTTTCTTGTACAGGAAGTCCAGGCGCCTCATATATATGTAAGGGGTGACGGCCGATTGAACAACACACAATCGATCTATCAATATATCATCTTTTTACCTTTACCTTTATCTCTCTCCCTTGTTCTTCTTCTTCCTCGTTCTTCATTCGTTCTTCGTTTGCAGGGCGGCGAACCTCGAGGCCCTAGGGGAGATCAGGTCGACCTAGGGAAGCCCATAGCCGCCGCAAGCCCTTACGGGGTCCCTCCTAGGCGTGTGGGGTTTCGGGTCCTCAAAAGCACCCGCCGGATTGTTTGCGTACCGCGCTTCCGGACGGGTCTCCTTCGACGTGAGATTCGGTGCATCACCCTCGGCGTTGGAGGTACACGGTGACGTGTTCGTGTGCGAAACACTTTTTGGCGACTCCGCTGGGGACGAAGCTTTGAACGGTCTCCGGCCCGTTCTTGCTACGAAGAGATCATCATCTAGGGTTTGCAATCTACAAAGGTAACATGAATACCCAATTCACTTATGTAGATGCAAATAATGCATATGTTGTTGCTAGATCGTTTAATGAGCATAATGTATCGGCTAGCCCTAGCTTTATCAATCATGCATCTAATTATGTGCAAGAGTCGATGCAACAAAATCTCCATGCTTCTACCTCATATAATTTTAGCAACATGGAACATATGTATACGAACTCCATGCATCGGCATCCCAACAAATCCATATGCCGATGAACAACATGATGAGTTCTGTTAATCAAGTTGAAACACTTCACATAGGAACTTCTGATAGTATGCAACAAAGTGTTTCACCTTTTTATTCATTGGCAACTAGCTTGCAATATGTTAATCAAAACATGCCGGTGGATACGGGAATTGGCCATGCTACTACTAGTTATCCGGCCATTACCCTCAATCATCATATGCTACACCTCATGCTACTAATTGTTTGGCACCATATGCAACTATGGGTATTCATAATTCGGCTTTGCACCTTCACGCTAATAGACGAATAAGTAAAAATTCTATAGGATCACATGTGTCTTCACCTAGTATCGTAGCATACAATGTTTCCCCTGCAAAATTACAGAATTTTGGTGGCATCTCGTTACCAAAAGAGTCTAAAAGAGTCGGGGAAAATTCTATCCAGATTGGGTCATTAAGAAAAATCTTACCTCTTTTTGGGACGAATGCAATGTTGTTCTACATGAATTAATAAAAGAGGGAAAGCCTATTAATGCTGCTGCAATTCAAGCTAGATTATGTCAAAAAGAGAAAGCATTGGGTGCGGATAGAATTATCAAAAAAAGATGGTGATTCGGATAACAAAGTTAATTCGCCTATTGAAAAGACCGAATCAAATATTACGTATGCCGAATCTATTCTAGAAAAACAGGATGACAAGGTGTTGGGGAGCTATTCGAAAGAGGAACAACCTATCGTTCAAGTAACGCAACTATCAAGCTCTCCCAACGTGTTTGAAAATGTATGTCTAGCAAGTGATTTACCTATCTCCCGATTTGGTCGCAACTTTATTATTGATGCTTCTATAAGAGAAATTCTCATAAGTAATTTTGAAAGACCAATGACGAAGGGAAATTTACTTGTTAGCAATAAAACTGTTATAGAACATATCGGTCAATGTATTGTGCCATTTATAAAGACTGATAGTGACCTATTATTGCAGCCAAAGTTTCACCATTGCTTTATCAAAATTTCATATCTAATTGGGTAGCTTCGCTTGTTTCATATTTGGCTTGCACTTGGTCTCAATTGAGACATGTGTATTCTAACTATTTTTGTTTCAGAAATTTAAAGCCAAGGTCAAATTCTTTTGAGAAATCCGATGCTAATATAATATCTTATCCAAATACATCGGAGATAGGGCGAAAAACACAATGCATAGCCGAATGGGGATATTCCAAATTTGAACCTTTCATGTGCTTAACTCCAAAGCCGTTTGCACACCAAGATCGGCTAGAAAACAAGAAGTATACCTTCAATTCAAGCATGTGTGATCAAATATTTGGTTTGTTGCTAAAAAATAATTACATTAGAGTTCTTGATCACCATGTGAAGCCATCAATCCAAGGACGAATGTATTGCAAGTTGCATGATTCGTCCAAGCATAATTTTGAGGATTGCGACATGTTTCGTCAAATAGTTAAATCGGCCATTCATAAAGGATGATTAAAATTTGTTGAAACACCAAGGGATGACCAATCTATTCCGATTGGTCCTAATGGAAAAAGGGTTGCGAATCGGCTGCTTCAAGATGATTCCTTTAAAGATGAGAAGGTAAAAACTACAGGTGATGGGATCAAGCTTTCAAGTAAAAAGTTGTTCAAGAGCACAGTGAAAATATTCTTGAAGGCATGAGTTCTACCGAAGATACAATGAAGACGCCAAGGACTGGGGGGCCACAAGAAAATCCAAAGACCGATGCAAGCACAACCAAAGAAAACAAAGGTCGACGTAAGGACAAAGGTAAGAAGCCGAAAGTCACTTTCGCATAACTATTGGAAAAATATCAGAAGATAAGTGAGGAGAACTGTGCTTATCGACCAACTAATGCAAAAGCATCAAGATCACCCCCTAGGCGCAAATCCAAAGATCGATATTGGAAAGAAGAGAATTTGAATGCAACTTGTTCATATCCTTATTTTGGGCCGCCAATGCCAATGTCTTGGATACCTCCGTATGCTCATGTAGATCCATATCCATCATGGGACAGGTATGATACAAAGGCACATTCTCCATCTTATTTTAGACCATCTCACCAATATAATGCAGCTTCGAGAAGATCAATATTTGAACAATCACATGTTGAAGACCGTTTCAATCATAAGGAATCGGTTCAGAGCTCAAGGAAGAAGAAAGAGATGGTCAAGCAAGTCTACCGTGTTAAAAAAGATGGACGTAAGAGTGCAGCTTCAGATTTGATCTCAAATCAAAAGGAGCCAATTAAAGTATTGACATTGGCTACTAAAGGCAGTGAGGCAAGTCAATCAAATGCCAAATATGAAGAGAAGAAGTTGAGAGTGCACAAGGTAGAACAAGAATTGCCATTGCTTCAAACAAAATCGCAACCGGGGTGCCCACTCGGCTTATCATATTGGCAAAAGAAGAAATTGCAAAAACTTAGTGCACAAGAACTTGAAGAAAGGAATATGGCATGGGTTCCCAAAGGAAGTACTCAAAATAAGAATTATGTGCAAGCTTCCATTACCAGAAGAGCGGCAAAGGTGAAGAAGGAAAAGAGTGAAAACTATGAAGGACCAAGCCAAAGGTTTCAACATTTTCGGTCCACACATTATCCATATTCTTCAACTATGCCATTAATGCCTATGCCATGGAATTCATCATCAGGTATGATTTGTTACCCTCAGTGGGCTTATTTTAATCCATGGATGCAGTATAATGTTTTACATCATTAAAGGGTATTACCAAATCATCATATGTTCGATTAGCTTAACTTTTGTTGCCAATCAAAGTGGCTGATATATAACTATCGCCCTAAGCATAAACATGGCCAATATAGAAATTATCGCCCTAAGCACATAAAATGGCTAATGGAGTGTTGACATCGTCCTTAGGAAAAACATCGTGCAAGTTATTTTTCGGCACACAAGTTTGCCAAAAAAACAGGGGGGCATGTGTTGACACTAGATTTTGGCACAGCCAAGAACTTAATTAAGATGGCCTCAAATGGAGAAGTACTCAAAGTGATAAAGTTCCGTATCATCAAAAGAAAAAACTTTGATATTTGGGCCATAGTCATCCGGTCTCATCTCTAAGGCCGAAGTTGTGTTCGAAGTGCTCAGATTTTGTATTCAGAACACTATTCGGCTGATTACGCCCCCAAGATGGCCTCATATGGGAAAAGTTTCTACACGGATTGTCTTCGTCTCGTCGAAACGATCGATTTTGATATAAAAACGTCTAAATCAGAGTTTGTATGCAAAAGTTAGAGCCAAAACAGTGTGCTGCATAAGTTTGCCCTAGAAGTTCCGGGCAAAACTTCCAGGGAGGTTCCGGGCTAAACCGAAAGTTTGCACGCGGTGCGCCCCGAAAACTGGAATTTTAACATTGTTTTCAGATTTGCGGGGCCGATTTCTACATCAAGATGACATCGGATGAAAAAGTGATCAACTGAAGAGTTTTTCTCCATTGCAATATCTACAACTTTGCTTTTGGGACCATCATCATCCGAAGTATTATGCGGCCTGCAGATTCAGTGCAAGAGGGCTACTTGATATAATTTCAGCCCGGAAGTTCCGGGCCAGACCGGAAGTTCCGGCCCTCGTAGCCCGAGTTAGGGTAACTTTTGATGATTTGGACGTGATTTGAGTCCTTTTCTTGTACGGGAAGTCTATCCGCCTCATATATATGTAAGGGGTGACGGCCGATTGAACAACACACAATCGATCTATCAATATATCATCTTTTTACCTTTACCTTTATCTCTCTCCCTTGTTCTTCTTCCTCCTCATTCTTCGTTTGTTCTTCGTTTGCAGGGCGGCAAACCTCGAGGCCCTAGGGGCAATCAGGTCGACCTAGGGCAGCCCATAGATGCCGCAAGCCCTGACGAGGTCCCTCCCGGGCGTGTGGGGTTTCGGGTCCTCAAAAGCACCCGCCGAATTGTTTGCGTACCGCGCTTCCGGATGGGTCTCCTTCGACGTGAGCTGCGGTGCATCACCCTCGGCATTGGAGGTACACGGTGACGTGTTCGTGTGCGAACAGAGATGATGGCTATCGTTTTCGATGGGAGTCGACCTTGATGATCCGACTACGAACGTGCGAGACGTCGCGCCTTAGCAATCGCTAAACCAACTTCCGAGGGTTATTGACCACGCCGGAGCACGATCAACCTGACCACGAGGGTCTGTTTCCTGCGAGCAAACGAAGAACAAGCAAGAAACTAAGATTGCAATCTAGATATTGCGAATATAAGAGGAAAGCTTTATTGATCAAGGTGGGGTTCTGTGACGTCTTTGTCTAGTCGTTGAACACAAACGAAGTACGCGAAGTTGCAGTTATGGCGAACTTTAATCTAAACAAAACCCAAAGTCTAAATGATGCCCTAAGGGTTGTATATATGGAGGAAGAGGGGGGGATTTCGTGGCCCTTGGAGGAGGGGTCCGAAACCAACCCTAACTCTTGTTTCTCCACACATACGGACTCTAAAAAGGCCCATACTTAAGTATTTCGAAAATAGATGGGCCTGGCCCAATAATAAGGTGACGCAGCACCTAGAATATCCTCTGGACAAAATTTATGAAGTTGCATCTTGTATATTTCGTCCAAGGCTTCATGCACTCCTTATGGTGACTTCAAAGTCCTGAAATCATCTCTTGTAACTCCGTTCTTGATCCCCTTGCGCATGCCATCATCTCCATGCTTGGTCTTGCTCCATTGTTCATCCCTCTTATCCATGCCAGGCCCTTCATTTGTAAGCAAAACAAATGTATCCAATTTAGGCAACATCATATTCTCATGAACATTAGAATCATTACCAATAAACGAAAGTATCTGATAATTTAATTGGCGTGCATGAGCTCTAGTAATTGGTCCAGTATGTATAGCAGCAGGGGCTGTGGGTGTAACAATGGTATTGATGTCCTCATCATCCTCCCCTTCTTGAAATGAAGTCGTCCTTGACGGAAGCTCATCTTCCTCACCCAAATAAGGCTTGAAATCTGCAATGTTAAAAGTGGGACTAACCCCAAAATCTGCAGGCAGCTCAAGTTTATATGCATTATCATTTATTTTCTCTAACACCTTAAAAGGACCATCAACACGTGGCATTAGCTTTGATTTGCGGAAATTAGGAAATCTATCCTTACACAAATGTAACCAAACAAGATCTCCAGGTGCAAACACAACATGTTTTCTACCCTTATCTCCAGCAAGTTTACATTTAGCATTCATACGCTCAATGTTTTCCTTAGTTAACTCATGCATTTCTAAAATCAATTCAGCATGTTCTTTAGCATCAAAATTAACCTTCTTCGAAGATGGAAGAGGCAACAAATCAATAGGTGCACGAGGTAGGAAACCATACACAATTTCAAAAGGGCACATCTTAATAGTAGAATGCAATGGACGATTATAAGCAAATTCAATATGAGGCAAGCATTCTTCTCACATTTTCTTATTATTCTTCAAAACAGCCCTAAGCATCGTAGACAATGTTCTATTGACTACTTCAGTTTGTCCATCAGTTTGTGGGTGACAAGTAGTACTAAAAAGCAGTTTAGTCCCCAACTTAGCCCATAAACATCTCCAAAAGTGGCTAAGAAATTTAGTATCATGATCTAAAACAATAGTATTTGGCACACCATGCAAACGAATAATTTCATGAAAGAACAAATCAGCAACATTAACAGCATCATTGCTTCTATGACATGGTATAAAGCGTGCCATTTTTGAAAATCTATCCACGACAACAAATATGCTATCCCTCCCCTTCTTTGTTCGAGGTAAACCTAAAACAAAGTCCATAGATATATCCTCCCAAGGAACACTAGGTATAGGCAAAGGCATATATAAACCATGAGGATTGAGTCGTGACTTAGCTTTTTGACATGTAGTGCAACGAGCAACAAAACGCTCAACATCCCGTCTCATCTTTGGCCAAAAGAAATGTGTAGCAAGTATATCCTCTGTCTTCTTGACGCCAAAGTGTCCCATTAATCCTCCATGCGCCTCCTGCAACAACAAAAGACAAACGGAGCTAGCTGGAATGCATAGCTTGTTAGCACGAAACACAAATCCATCGTTAAGAACGAACTTGTTCCAAGTTCTCCCTTCCTTAGAATTCTGCAGTACATCTTTAAATTCAGCATCATGCACATATTGATCTTTAATGGTCTCCAAACCAAATATTTTAAAGTCAAGTTGTGAAATCATACTATAACGACAAGAGAATGCATCAGCAATAACATTTTCTTTACCCTTCTTGTGTTTAATGACATAAGAGAAAGTCTCAATGAATTCAACCCATTTAGCATGTCTACGGTTCAGTTTTGCTTGACTTTTAATGTGTTTCAAACATTCATGATCAGAAAGTATAACAAATTCCTTGGGCTATAAATAATGTTGCCATGTTTCTAAGGTCCGAACAAGAGCATACAATTCTTTATCATAAGTAGAATAGTTCAGACTAGGCCCACTCAATTTTTTAGAAAAGTATGCAACAGGTTTCCCATCTTGTAATAACACACCTCCTAATCCAATTCCACTAGCATCACATTCAAGCTCAAAAGTCTTATTAAAATCAAGAAGTTGGAGTAAAGGAGCATGTGTTAACTTATCTTTCAATACCGTGAAGGCTTCTTCCTGTGTGGTACCCCAAACAAAAGGCGCATCCTTCTTTGTAAGCTCATTGAGAGGTGCAGCAATGGTGCTGAAATCTCTCACAAAACGCCTATAGAAACTAGCAAGGCCAAGGAAACTCCTCACTTGTGTGACCGTTTTGGGCTGCGGCCAACTGTCAATAGCTTCAATCTTGGCTTTATCAACTTCAATTCCCTGTGGAGTAACAACATAGCCAAGAAAAGATACTCGGTCGGTGCAAAAGGTGCACTTCCCAATGTTACCAAACAAACGTGCATCACGTAGAGCAATAAAAATAGCACGAAAATGTTCCAAATGTTCCTCCAAAGATTTGCTATAAATCAATATGTCATCAAAGTAAACTACCACAAATCGTCCAATGAAAGCACGTAACTTCGTTCATTAATATCATGAAAGTACTAGGTGCATTAGTTAACCCAAAAGGCATGACTAACCACTCATATAATCCAAACTTAGTTTTAAATGTTGTTTTCCATTCATCTCCCAATTTCATACGAATTTGATTGTATCCACTACGCAAATCAACTTTGGAGAATATGTAGAGCCACTCAATTCATCAAGCATATCATCTAGCCTAGGAATAGGATGACGATAACGAATAGTAATATTATTAATGCCTCTACAATCAACGCACATATGCGACGTACCATCCTTTTTTGGCACTAAAATGATAGGAACAGCACAAGGACTAAGGGATTCGCGTATATAACCTTTGTCGAGCAGCTCTTGTACTTGACGCATAATCTCCTTCGTCTCCTCTGGATTGGTACAGTATGGTGCACGGTTGGGTAATGATGCACCGGGAATTAAGTCAAATTGATGCTCAATCCCTCGAATAGGTGGTAATCCCGGTGGCACGTCTTGTGGAAAGACGTCAGCGACCTCCTGCAAAATGTTAGTGACAGTAGGAGGCAAAGAGGAAGGCACGTCCTCGAATGAAAATAATGCCTCTTTGCACACAAAAGCATAGCAAACAGATTTGTTAAAATCTAGATCATCAATATCAGATTTGGTGGCAAGTAAACATGCACTTTACAATTTAATTTCAAAAGCAACACTAGATGGTTTATTATTAGGCTTCATTTGTTGCTCAAATTCTTTTGTCACAATCTGATTTTCACTCTTATTTTGCTCTTGTTTTGCTTTATTAGCTCTATTAATATCATCTTTCAAAATGGAATCAGGAGTCATGGGAAGCAAAGTAATATTTTTGTCCTTATGAACAAGAGTATACTGATTGTTTCTACCATGGTGTATAGAATTTTTATCAAATTGCCATGGTCTTCCAAGTAATAAGGAACATGCTTGCAGGGGTACCACATCACAGTCAACATAATCAACATATGTAGAGATACTAAAATGCACACAAACAGTACGTGTTACCTTAACCTTGCCGCTGTTGTTGAACCATTGGATGTACTAAGGATGTGGATGTGGTCTTGTGGTGAGAGATAGCTTCTCCACCATCTACATGCTAGCCAAGTTGTTGCAGCTCCCTCCATCTATGATGACGCGAACAGAATGTTCCTTCACCACTCCCTTTGTATGGAACAAATTATGCCTCTGATTTTGCTCAGCTTGTGTAACCTGCACACTCAAAACATGTTGAGAAACTAAACATTCATACCTTTCAGCATCTTTAGCAGCCATGTATTGCGTCTCATGATCAGAATCATCTCCACCGTGTTCTTCATGTGTAATAAGAGTCAAAGTCTCCTCATCATAGTCACTAGCAGACTCATACCCACCATCCTCAGTAGCAATCATCACACGCTGAGATTTGCATTCTCTCGCAAAATGTCCTCTTCCCTTACAACGACGATAAATAATATCACTTGTGTTCCCTGTTGATGCCTTGGAAGAAGAAGAGCTCTGTGCAGGCCCGGCAGGTGTACTCTTGGTGGATAGTGGTGGTTATGCCTGCTTTCTTGTATCATGGCTGGAGGTGGCACCTGATGGAGGTGTTGGTGCAGTGGAAATAGAGGATGCACGTGGTGTCCATGATGAAGATCGACCTGCAAAAAAGTTAGTTCGTGCCAATGCATGTTGATCCTGCACTTCACGTTCAGCTTTACCTGAGGACGACCTGGTGGTGGTGGTGCTGGTGGTTGCACGTAGTTCTGATTTTGATCAACCTCATCCTCGTAATGGTCCTCCACCTCTACAATAGCAGCAGGAGCTACAGAAGCATCAACAGTGGCACCGGAATTTTGCCCATGGTCAATGGGAACGCGTTGTGCTCGTCCCACTTGATTTGGAAGGCGACGTTGTTGTTGTTGTTGTTGTAGAGGTGTGTTAGGTGCAGCCGGTGGTGGTGGTGGAAGACGCGCGAGCAATTCATTAAACTTTTTATCGAGCTTTGTTTCAAACGTCTTCTCCATGCCATCTATCTTCTCCATGGCCTCTTCAAATCTGTTTAGCACATCTTGCACCTGTACACTCATCATTTGCTGAAATTTATCATGCAACTCCTTATTCGTCATGTTCTCCCAGTCAGTCTCGTCGGCTTGTGATCCTGCCATGGTTAGCAGCAATAGAAACACACAAGAATATGATCCTACAGACTACTAACAAGAGGTGGTGGTGGGTGTCACAAATCCGTCAAGCAAATCTCAAATTCTTACCAGTTCTTACCCAGCAGCAGGCGATGATCGGCAACCGTCGTAGTCAAAACTCTCAAAGCTTGGATAGAGCGATTATCGGGGAGAGTCAACCGCACGACGTAGATGTATGTGGAGCTGGGAAGGCTTATAATATGGTAGCAAAAAGGGTCAGCAATAATCAATTCAAAGATGCAAAGTTGAATAAACGCTCAACGACGGTACTGTGCTGGTCCTAGGCTAGACCGTGCTAGAGATGCGAGCCTAGAACACTAACAAAATCACGACACTACACGTAAACAAGGGAGGAGCACGCTCTGGAAAAAAATTCACGTTTTCCTCTTTTTTTTGCTCCGCAACAAAAAAATTCAAAAAAGTCTACAAATGGTCTAAAAACTGCCTAGCCAGAATTTTCCAGACTTAGTTTTTTTTTGAAACTGGAACTATTTTTCTACTGCGGGTAGCACGGAAGTTGGGGAGTCCGACTTGGTCACGACTCGAAGTATCGCTTGATCTGGAAACCGAAAACAAAGCAACAAATACTGGACTCGGACTAGGACTGGTGGCGGAGATGAATCTGGTGGAAACTCGGACTGGTGGCGGATATATGTAGGGCGGTGGAACACGGACTGGTGGCGAATCTGTGATGGAGGTGGACTCGGATTATCGTGATGGCGATGGATATGTGGTATATGGCAGCAGCGATGAAGATGGTGGTATATGGCAGCGGTGATGACGATGGTGGTATATGGCAGCGGTGACGATGATGGTGGTATATGGCAGCGGTGATGATGATGATGCGACGGCGACGTGACTACTTGTGAACAGAACTCGAAACTCTAAAGGACTAGACACTAAGGCCAGCAACTAGACACGACGATGCAACCGCAAATTCAACAATGCAAAACCCTAAAAAGATTATGCAAAGGCTCAGATTGGTTCGGATATGATTAACTAACCGTAATTTTTTTGACTTTTTCGTGGACTGTAGGTATGAAGAACAGATTCGATCTAAACTAGAAAAACTGTAAAATCTCACCGAGCAACCTGAAAATCTGATACCACTTGATAGAGGTGAGTGTGTCCCGATGTTTCGATGAGATGGTGGCTATCATTTTCAGTGGGAGTCGACCTTGACGATCCGACTACGAACGTGCGAGACGTCGCGCCTTATCAATCGCTAAACCAACTTCCGAGGGTTATTGACCACGCCGGAGCATGATCAACCTGACCACGAGGGTTGGTTCCCTGTGAGCAAACAAAGAACAAGCAAGAAACTAAGATTGCAATCTGGATATTGCGAATATAAGAGGAAAGCTTTACTGATCAAGGTGGGGTTCTGTGACGTCTTTGTCTGGTTGTTGAACACAAACGAAGTACACGAAGTTACAGCTATGGCGAACTTTAATCTAAACAAAACCCAAAGTCTAAACGATGCCCTAAGGGCTGTATATATGGAGGAAGAGGGGGAATTTCATGGCCCTTGGAGGAGGGGTCCGAAACCAACCCTAACTCTTGTTTCTCCACACACATGGACTCTGAAAAAGGCCTATACTTAAGTATTTCAAAATACATGGGCCTGGGCCAATAATAAGGTGACGTAGCACCTAGAATAGCCTCTGGACAAAATTTATGAAGTGGCATCTTGTATATTTCGTCCAAGGCTTCATGCACTCCTTATGGTGACTTCAAAGTCCTGAAATCATCACTTGTAACTCCGTTCTTGATCCCCTTGCGCATGCCATCATCTCCATGCTTGGTCTTGCTCCAGTGTTCATCCCTCTTATCCATGCCAGGCCCTTCATTTGTAAGAAAAATAAATGTATCCAATTTAGGCAGCATCATATTCTCATGAACATTAGAATCATTACCAAGAAACGGGAGTACCTGATAATTTAATTGGCATGCGCAAGCTCTAGTAATTGGTCCAGTATGTATAGCAGCAGCGGTTGTGGGTGTAACAATGGTATTGATGTCCTCATCAGGTGCTAACAAAGTGTGCAAGCTCCAGCGATCCATTTATGGACTGGTGCAAGCATCTCGGAGTTGGAATATACGCTTTGATAGTGTGATCAAAGCATATGGTTTTATACAGACTTGCAGCGAAGCCTGTATTTACAAGAAAGTGAGTGGGAGCACTACAACCTTTTTGATAAGTATATGTGAATGACATATTGTTGATCAGAAATGATGTAGAATTTTCTGGAAAGCATAAAGGAGTGTTTGAAAGGAGTTTTTCAAAGAAAGACCTCGGTGAAGCTGCTTACATATTGGGCATCAAAATCTATAGAGATAGGTCAAAACGCTTGATAAGATTTTTCAATGAGTACATACCTTGACAAGATTTTGAAGTAGTTCAAAATGGAACAGTCAAACAAGGAGTTCTTGCCTGTATTGCAAGATGTAAAGTTGAGTAAGACTCAAAACCCAACCATGGAAGAAAATAGAAAGAGAATGGAAGTCATTCCCTATGCCTCAGCCATAGGTTCTATAAAGTATGCTATGTTGTGTACCAGACCTATTGTGTACCTTGCCATGAGTTTGGCAAGGGGGTACGATAGTGATCCAGTAGTGGATCACTGGACAGCAGTCAAGGTTATCCTTAGTTACCTAAGAGGACTAAGGAAATATTTCTCGGATGTGGAGGTGATAAAGAGTTCGTCGTAAAGAGTTACGTCGATGCAAGCTTTTACACCGATCTGGATGACTCTAAGTCTCAATCTGGATACATATTGAAAGTGGGAGCAATTAGCTAGAGTAGCTCCATGCAGAGCATTGTAGACATAGAAAATTTGCAAAATACATACGGCTCTGAATGTGGAAAACCCATTAACTAAACTTCTCTCACAAGCAAAACATGATCACACCTTAGTACTCTTTGGGTGTTAATCACATGGTGATGTGAACTAGATTACTGACTCTAGTAAACCCTTTGGGTGTTGGTCACATGGCGATGTGAACTAAGGGTGTTAATCACATGGTGATGTGAACTATTGGTGTTAAATCACATGGCAATGTGAACTAGATTATTGACTCTAGTACAAGTGGGAGACTGAAGGAAATATGCCCTAGAAGCAATAATAAAGTTGCTATTTATATTTCCTTATATCATGATAAATGTTTATTATTCATGCTAGAATTGTATTAACCAGAAACTTGATACATGTGTGAATACATAGACAAAACACAGTGTCCCTAGTATGCCTCTACTAGACTATCTCATTAATCAAAAAAGGTTAAGTTTCCTAACCATAGACATGTGTTGTCATTTGATTAACGGGATGACATCATTAGAAGAATGATGTGATGTACAAGACCCATCTGTTAGCTTAGAATAATGATCGTTAAGTTTTATTGCTGTTGCTTTCTTCATGACTTATACATATTCCTTTGACTATGAGATTATGCAACTCCCGAATACCGGAGGAACACCTTGTGTCCTATCAAACGTCACAACATAACTGAGTGATTATAAAGATGTTGTATAGGTATCTCCAAAGGTGTTTGTTCGGTTGGCATAGATCGAGATTAGGATTTGTCATCCGAGTATCAGAGAGGTATCTCTGGGCCCTCTCGGTAATGCACATCATAATAAACCTTGCAAGAAATGTGACTAATGACTTAGTTACGGGATAATGCATTACGGAATGAGTAAAGAGACTTGTCGGTAACGAGATTGAACTAGGTATGGAATAATGTATGTATGTCATCACATTGCTTGCAAGTAACATACCGATGACAAAGGGAATAATGTATGTTGTCATTACGGTACGATCGATAAGGATATTCATAGAATATGTGGGAACCAATATGAGCATCCAGGTTCCGTTGTTGGTTATTGACCGAACAGGTGTCTCGGTCATGTCTACATAGTTCTCCAACCCGTAGGGTCCGCACGCTTAACGTTCGATGACGATTTTGTATTATATGAGTTATGTGATTTGGTGACTAAATGTAGTTCGGAGTCCCAGATGAGATCACGGACATGATGAGGAGTCTCGAAATGGTCGAAAGGTAAAGATTCATATATAGGACGATAGTATTTGGACACCGGAAGTGTTCCAGGGGTACCGGGTACGTATCGGGTCACCTGAAGGGGTTCCGGGCTACCCCGGCAAACTGTATGGGCCTATTGGGCCAAGAGGGGAAACACGGCAGCCAGCATGGGCTGTTGAGCCCCCTTGCTGGCCAAATAGGAAAGGGAAAGGAAAAGGGGAAGAGAGAAGTAAGGGGAGGCAATTCGGCATCCCATTCCTTCCCTCCTCTCTCCCCTTTCCTTCCCTCTCCGGAAAAGATGGTAAGGGGGCCGAATTGGACAAAGCCCCAAGTAGGATTCCTCCTACTTGTGGTGCCCCATGGCTGTCCCCCTCCCCCTCCCACCTATATATATGTGGGGAGGGGCGACTAGAACAAACAAGAAACATTGTTAGCCGTTTGTGGTGCCCCCCTCCACAGTTTACGCCTCCGGTCATATTCACGTAGTGCTTAGGCGAAGCCCTGCGCGGATCACTTCACCATCATCGTCACCACGCCGTCGTGCTGACATAACTCTCCCTCGACACTTTGCTGGATCAAGAGTTCGAGGGATGTCATCAAGTTGAATGCATGCAGAACTCGGAGGTGTCGTACGTTCGGTACTTGATCGGTCAGAACGAGAAGAAGTTCGACTACATCAACCGCATTGTCAAACGTTTCCGCTTTCGGTCTACGAGGGTACATGGACAAACTCTCCCCATATTGTTGTTATGCATCTCCTAGATAGATCTTGCATGAGCGTAGGAAATTTTTGAAATTGAATGTTGCGTTCCCCAACAACGAGAGAGGAGGCGAACAAGTATGAGAGAGCAGCGGAGGACGCTCGCCTCCAGGAAGCACTTTGCCAAGCGGTAGCTGCCGCAGCACAGTACAACCCCAACTACGATTTTAGATACAATACGGGCCAGTCGTGGCCCTAGACCAACTTAGGCCAAACGCCTAAGCTTGGGGGAGTACGTATGTCTCACCTACATTACATTCATGTTCACACACTCATTCCAGTCGTCGGTGTTCATACTTTTTCTTTGTATCATCCATGTTAGTTTATTTCCTTTTACTTGCTTTCTTCTTCTGTGTTTGAAAACTTTAAGAAAATCTAAAAAAATAGTGTAGTTTCTTTTTTAGGTTTCCCTTCCATGTTTATTAAGTAGTAGTATTAAAGAAAACCCAAAAAAGATTTCTCGTTCTTCTTTTGCTTGTTGGGAGCTTTCCCATGTAAATAGTTTTTCTCGTTCTTGTTTTACTTTCTTCAAAAAAAAAAAGTCCAAAAACAATTCAGTGTGTTTCTTTGAAATTCTTCTCTTTTCTTTGGGGGTCGAGAGGAGAAGACCACGATGAAAATGTTGAGTGGCTCTCATATGCATTATTGTTGATCTAACAAAGAACCCATATTACCTTGTCTTCTCCCTTGAATAAATGTTTGCAGATTCCAGCTTAGTCCAATGCACGTGCACTATTATTATTATTCACACCATTAGGTCGTGCAAGTGAAATGGAATAATGACGATATATGATGAAATGATTGAGATGAGGAAAAGCTGGTATGAACTCGACCTATCTTGTTTTTTGTAAATATGATTAGTTCATCGTTCTTGATTCAGCCTATTATGAATGAAATATGTTTTCTATGACAACTAGAGATTATAGTCACTCATGCCATGCTTAAGTAGCTAGGAGTTTATAATGGTTGTGATGTGGTATGATAGGATGGTATCCTTCTTTGAATGATTCGAGTGGCTTGACTTGGCACATGTTCACGCATGTAGTTGAAACAAAAACCAACATAGCCTCTACGATATTTATGTTCATGGTGATTTATATCCTACTCATGCTTGCATTTAATGTTGGTTAATCTCAATGCATGTTTATGACTATTGTCGCTCTCTAGTTGGTCGCTCCCCAGTCTTTTTCTAGCCTTCACTTGTACTAAGTGGGAATACTGCTGTAACATCCCAAATTTTCAATTTGGATGTTAAACATAGGTCATCATATGCATATCATATTTTATTTGCATTTTGGCTTTGATCCTAGAAATCTTAAGCAACTCAAGGACCCACGGAGAGAGTTGGGGATTTCATAAGTTTTCATATTTGAATTTTCTCAAATTTTGAAAATAGGATCATTTTGGTTTTAATATTTTTCTCTCTGAATATTTCAAATATCAAAATAAAAAGAGAGAAGATAGTATGACTTCTTCAAAAGGAGAGAAATAGTTGAGGAAAAATTTTAAAATCAAATAAATAATTTATTTGGATTTTATTTGAGATTTTATTTGAATTAGAAAAAATATGCATTTTTGATAATTGCATGTTTAGGATAGAAAAATGTTCACTTTGTTCTAAATATTTTATTTGGATGGTGAAATTGTTTTTGGCATTTTTAGATGTTTTTTTATATTTTATTAGGATTTTTCCTTTGGCGGAAAATATTTTTAAAAAAATCCCGGACCGACTGGGCCGAAACCCAGCCGGCCCATTCCCGCGCGCCACCGTCTTCCCCGCGGACTCCCGCCGCCGCACAGACACCGAGTCCGGCTCAGCCACGCCGCCCACCGCCTTGCCCCCTCCCCCAAGCCGCCCTGCCCCGCCCCCTTATAAGCCGCCGCCCCCGCCGCCTCTCCTCCCCACATCGCCAGCCGCCGTCGTTGCCAAATGCAGCAACAACAGCCAGTGCCGCCACCACCCGCACCCCGCCTCGCCGTAGCCGCGCCGCGCCGCCGCCGCCCCGTGCTGACGCCGACATGTTGAATTCGAACTTCTTTTGACCGCAGTTTGAGTTTCATAGATCTGATTCGATTGATTCTTTTTGCAAACCAAAGCTCTTTAGTTGAACTTTTAGTTGGGATCTTTTCTCTTGAGTTCTACCCTTGCATCTACTACTTGAGTGCTTATGTATGCTATTGTTTGTTTGCGATAGAGTTTTCGTAGTGCAAGCGTGCTACTACGAGTCACTAGGGTTTTCAGATCATCAGCAAGGCAAGTAACACTTGGATCATATCCCTTTATTACCTAGTTTTTATGCATTAGTTTAAACCCTCAAATATTGCATGGTTAGGACTTGATAACATGTGGGTACTGGGAAGTAGTAGTTGAGGAAGTACCTATTGCCCTTTTCATTCAAACCCTGGGAGTTACTTCTACATTATGCTTATACTGCTATGCTATGCTCGTAGACGTGGTTTGGGTTGAGTGATTCATGACAGTTGTGAGTATTATTGTTAACTAGGGGTTTATTTAAGGTGGCTACTTTAACACACATCTGGGTGGATTGTTTGTGGGCACCTGGGGCAATCCAGTGTTGTCCAAGGAGATCCTGGGGAATCTGTGTGATCATCCTATGGTTCGCCACCCAGGCTCAAAGGGATCATATTGTTATTCATGCTGGAAACTTTCGTGTGCAGCCACAATCCATTATGGTCTCTGGCATAGTTGAGTATGTTGTGTGACCTCTATTAGTCGTAAACTAGCAGATGTAGGGGATGTAGGTGGTACGGTTTACCCGTTAAAAGGGCTAATGCTTCTGAAAGACTATGTCTCGGTCATCCATTTCTCAAACATCATGTAGTGCGAGAAATTCAATGGAGGAGATCAAGTCTTGTGGGGAAAAGTGCGCAAACCTCTGCAGAGTGTACAAACTAATCATGATTAGTCGTGGCCCTTGTTATGGACATCTTGAGTATCTGGTGTTTGAATTATTATGTTGATCTCATCACTCTATTTATTAACTTGTTGGGTTAAAGATTACTTTAATTGGGATTGAGATGGGGTTACCATTCTCAATGTTTATCAACTACCAGGATAGTTAAACAAAATATATTCCTTTGTTGTAGGAAAAAAATCAGCTTTATGCAAAATTAAACTTAGAGCCTCCACCAGCCAAATATGCATGTAGTTATAGTTGTTTCAAGTTCATTGCTCTATAGTGTTATTTTGCCAGCATATTCCATGTGCTGACCCGTTTTCGGGTTGCAACTTATTATGTTGCAGACTTTTCAGACGAAGAGTAAGGTGCGCTAGGTCGTTGTCGTGCACTCAGCTATGCCATTGGAGTGATGGACTTGCTTTACCTCAAAGCCTTCCGCTGTTATCTTATTTAGATGGCCTTAAGCCATATTATTGTAATAAGTTCTCTTTTGAGACTATCGATGTATTAAGTGTGTGATTGAAACTCTGTTATAAATCTTCAAGTACTGTGTGTCACTACTAGGGAAAACCCTAGCAGTAGCGCGGGTATTTTGCCTATCAGTAGCGTGGGATGTTGCGCTACTGATAAGGCACTATAGCTAACGTGTAGCAGTAGCGCCTATCGTCCCACGCTACTTCTATACATGGATAGCAGTAGCGCACTTTGGTGAAGAGCGTTGCTGCTAATATCTGCAGCGCTTTTTAGAAGGAAGCGCTACTGGTAAGGCAGCACTACTGCTAACTTTGTTCCACTCGCTACTGCTAGTTTTATTAGTTTTTTTCTGCATATTTTTTTTGTATTTGAATAGGCTTTATACAATAATCTTTAGCATATCATACACATACAAATGTAATCATAGCATATACATACAACTAGTCTCATCAAATCATGTCATCATCATAATCATCATCCAACACAAAGTGGTCTCTCGTCATCATCTCGAAAATAGAGATACAAGTCTCGATTACTTGCAACTACATCGTCATCCATATCTAAACAATGATATACGCGAGAAGAGCTATCACTTTGAGTGAGTGCGGAACTATTCCTCTCTCGCATTAGCGTGAACCTAAACTAACTACTGCCTCTCGCTCAGAAACCAGAAACCGGTACACCTGGGCCTGACACTCCGGTCACTCATCGTATATATACTCCTGGCATAACACTTCTTCACCATCGATGATCTATGCACCTGCATCATCACATGAGTCGATGATATGCAACATATATAG
This sequence comes from Triticum aestivum, assembly GCF_018294505.1. Lineage (NCBI taxonomy): Eukaryota > Viridiplantae > Streptophyta > Magnoliopsida > Poales > Poaceae > Triticum > Triticum aestivum. The sequence goes on along the minus strand of NC_057803.1, from coordinate 304,532,296 downwards.
TTCAGCAACAGAAAGAGACGGACTTGGCAAAAATAGAAGCAACATATCATAAGCATAAACAACAAAGTTGATCGTACCCAAAATGCCCTAACTAGAGTGATCATCGCTAGTCGAGGAGGACGGTTTAATTACATCACAAATAAATTTTCGTCGTGCATAACTCAAAGTTTCAACATACAGAAAGTATGGACTAAACAGACACATTGTCATATATCGACAATCACTCCAACATGTCGTGCCATCCATCCAAGTCAGGGAGATAGTCCCCGAGCCTAGTGAAAGGCTTCAGGTCGAGACACTAAGAGGCTACCCGTGTTCAGACGTCTTCCCGCGACATTTCTCCTTCTTTGTAGAACATCCCTATTTTTCCGACGACCTCCTTCATGATGATTTGGGCAAGTTCGCACTGGATGTGATAGAACTCAGCTCGAAGTCGACGATCCTCGATATCTCCTACGTTCTTTGCCCATTGCAGAATATGGGCATCGCCGGATGTAGGTGACATGCGAAGGTTCTGGTGATCCCGTCTGTACTCCAGCATGTGGTGTAGGACATAGAATCCATCATTAAGAGAATCACTCGGTTGTTGGATGCATCAGAAGTCGGTCTTATGGCCGAAGGCGGGCCTGCTGCCCCTTCTCTTCTTGTCCTTGACCTCTCCACCCCGTGTGTCGTAGTAAAACATAGCACTATCGAGAACATGCTTGATGTGGGTGTAATCCTTTTTGTTAATGTTCTTCGACGAGTCCAAGTAAAGAGCGTGGGAGTATCGGGGGTAGAGGATGATGAGGCCGACGCACCCGCCACTGCGCAAAATAAGTACACCTCAAATTAATTAGCCTCCACCGCGCAAATGAATGACTGAAATCAAAGGAAGGATATCCGCGCGAATGACTTACAGGGGATGATAAGGCACGAGAATCGCCTCCTTGTCCTTATTGGCGAGCATGAAATTGACATTGTATTCCCTCGCGTATTCACGGTGCTTTGCGCGGACTCCCAAGAAGCCCTCGTGCATGAAGTACGGGTCAGTGACACAGATATGAGCTATCTGCTCAACCCTGATGATGTAGTTCATGTGCAAGGCATAAAGGCGGACAAACGTAACATCCATCTTCTTCACGTGAAACATGTCGAATATGTTATCGAATCAAAGGAAGAACTTATCCACGGGGAAGAAGTCAACGTACGACAATTTCCGCGGAATGTTAACCACATAGAGTGGGTATCCTGGATCTTTCGAGGCGATGAGGCCTTTCTCTATCCGCAGCACATCATCATGAAGTCTCCTTAGATCGCCAATCTGGCCCCTAGCACTGTTGCAGGTAGGATTGGTTGATCGGGGATATGCCATTTATCCGCACCAGGGATATCTATAAGGTCTTGAACCCGAGGCTGCTGAGGCGGTTGGATCATAGAATCAGCTTTCTTGCCTTTCCTCGGTATCTTCCTAGGCTTCTTTGCCAGAAGGTCGTCTATAATACGTTGAGCCTCCGGAGGCGGCAATTCAGGCACCGACTCATGACGCTCAAACCCTAAGGTGGCGCTAGTATAGACATACTGTTGAGTGACATCCTCATCCTCATCCTCATCCATGGCAACATCATCAGCGACTAACGGAGCCTCTTCCTTACCCCGTCCGCTATCACCCAACCCGACACCCGACGCTAATTGGGTAGGTGGGGTGTTGATGTTCATACCTTCCTGAGGCTGCATGCGCGTGGGTGTGCTCCCGGCCGCCTCCAGACGAAGCAGACTCTTTGGCCACAACAGGACCCACCCGTTGCAACAATCACCAAGCCGTCATGGGGTCTCGTCGTTATCCCCCACTAGTACCAGAGGAGGCAAATTCTCATGGCCCGGTTTGGCACTGGCCACGGAAACCTTGAAGACGTTTGGAGGGATCGGCTGGCTGTGGAACAATGGTTCCTTCGGCTTCATTATCGTCGCCATCCCCACGTCCACCTTCTGGTCGCCGATGGTGTACAATATGGTGCACGGGGTTTCGTCGGGCTGCAAAGATAAGTCTGTGACATGAGACATCTGAAAGGCAATGAAAACGGGAGATTATACATTTATTGAAGGGGGCCGGTGTGACAGATACCGTGAGGGCGTCGAGCTTAGCCAAATACGAAGCACCGCCGAGCACGTCCGGTGCCGGAGCAGGTGCGGGAGCCGGTGCGGGAGCCGGTGCGGGAGCAGGTGCGGCTGCAGGTGCAACCTAGTCGAGCTGCTCCCCAAGAAGTCAGCAAGGGGAAAGTCCGCTGCATTTTTTTCTGGATTTTGCCTGGTCCAATTGAAAACGACCGGAACCAAGGAAGTAGACATATCTACAACCGTCTGTTTTGTGGCAGCTACCGCCATTGCGACTATCTGAGATGATTTCTTCTCAACCGCAATCTCAACCTTCTTGTCGATGTTTCCTTCAGTTAACCTCCGTCTTTCCTTTCTCTCCTCCGTGGTCCCACGGTAGTACTTCTTCCACGTGGCGCCGTCTCCGACACGGTGTACGCGTCCATATGACGGTCGAGTCTCCACCGAGAGTCGTTTCAATATGTTCAACGCCCGGTTAAATGGAGTGTCCCACTTGGGCCTCACCAACGCCTCAGACGGCGATTCTCTTTCAGCCGCAATCCTGTGCTACTCTCTCTGCAAAAGGCACAAGGATCATTTACAAATATGACTAACGTGTAGTCGAATTGATCAGAAACTAAAATTACCAGCAGTCTCATGAACTCCCTCGTGAGTGCATTCGTCTCGAAAACCTTCTTCACTGGGTCCCAACGGTGTCGGGCCCTGAGGACGTCACGCTCCTGCGGGACGGTGAACTCCACCAAGGGGTCTGGGATGCCCATACTCGCGGCTTCCATATCCTCCTTGGCCCATATGGACCTCTTCCCGCCATAACCACGGCTTCCGAGGTGGTGGGACCCAATGTTCCTCTGTTGAAGCCCCTTCATGTACTTCGACTTTTTTGGCATCTTCGGCCTCGCAAGCCGCCTTGAATATTTCAAAGTGCTCTGCCGTGATTGTTGGATTATCCTTTACAATCTCAGAGTAGGGTTCCTTTTTGTCGATCTTTGCTTTCACCCTTGCTTTCCAGGCGGCCAACGCGTCGCTAAACTTGGACATGGCGTGTTTTTTATCTTCTTCATTGTTGGGTCCTTATCTGGATCTTTATAATCCTTTTCATTCCAGCCCGGGAACAAGAATATCTGGTGCAGCTTCTTTAGGAGGGAGGGCCTCATATTATCTATCTTTTGTAGTTCATCGTCGTTGATGGTGGCGGTTGTCCGTACGATGCAGCCTATTTGATTGTCGTAGCACGCGAAGCTTCATCGGGAGCGGTTGGCTCAAAATTGCCGTCGTCCACCTCCATGACCACCAGTCTAGTAGTCCTGAGTTTGTTAGGAAGTTATTGCCTCTTTGCTTTCGGTTCTACACCGGCTCCGCTCCCCGAGGCAGCGCCAGTCTTGATGCCGATTTGAGTCTCAGCGTCGGTCTCAATCTCAGCGCCAGTCTCAGTCTTAGCACTGGTCTATGTGTCGGTCTCAGTCCCCGATGTGACCGGTGGTCCCAGCAACAACATCGGTTGATCGTTGGCAAGGCTCAAAAATTCGTCTGCTGCCAGGTAGACGTCGTCGCAATAACAAGAACCCTGTCCTTCATCGTTGCTAGCCATGTTTCCTATGATTAAATCTAGTTAATTAATTATAGACCTAAGAAAATGAATAATGACATAAAAAGGCCTATGTTTAGCAGGAACGTTGACTCCTTCCCGGTGCGGCAAATCCGGGCACTCGATATGTCCTAGTTTGTAGCACAAGTCATGCCGAAATTCACGGAAAATTTTGGCATGACCTTTGCTAAGAAGTGGACAAATCGAGAACCTGAAATTGGTCGGAACAGAAATGAATCAACATTCCGGCAAAACATAGGACACTCAGCTTCATTCCCTGGAAACAACAATAGGCCACTTGGGCACAATCGAAACATGGGCAAACACAATTGAGGAATTTGCATATATCCTGACCACTTCAAATTTGCATGTCCTAGTGTTTGACACTTCAAGAAAATCTACACAAATCTCATGCTCTCCCAAACTCAATTCAAAAACCAAATATAGATTATATTTACTTAACTACTGAACTAAACTTTACTCTAAACTAAACCCTACTGCCCTAATTAACATCTAGTTAAACAAACTCAATTCAAAAACTAAACCCTACTGAACTAATTAACATCTACATTATCTACTACTTAACATCTATTATTACCCTAACTAAAAAACATCTACTATTAACCATACTTCCCTAGTTAACTAGTACCATCACTACTACTAATTAACATCTACTATTACTACTAAAAATCATTATGTATGAACCATAGTACTAATTAACATCTACTACTACTGCTAATTAACATGGCAGAGGAAGAAAAACCGGAGAGAGTAGAGGGGGTGGGGGCTTACAGAGAGGGGAGAGACGGTGGCGAGGAGGTGCTCGGTGGCGGAGGCAGGGCGGCGAGGGCGGGCTCGGGATCGGGAGGCGGCGGTCTTGGGCGTGCTCGGGGGCGGTGAGGTCGAGGGCAGCGACGGTGAGGTCAAGGGTGGCCCGAGAGGCGGCGGCGGTGAGGATGGGCGGCCTCGGGCGGCGGCGGTGAGGATGAGCGCGGCGTCGACGCCGACAGGAGAAGGCGGCGAAGTGGGGGCGACGGCGAAGTGGGGGAGACGGCGGCGAAGTGGCAAGGCGAGGGATTTGGGGGAGAAGTGGTGGCCGGGGGGAAACCGTTTTTGCATTAAGTCAAAAATAACGGTAGTGCGTTAGGGAAAACGCGCTATAGCTAAGTTAGCTATAGCGTACTTCTATTCCTTCATCCTTTTTCCCTTTTTCGTTTATTTTTCTTTACATTTTATATTTTTCCTCTCTCCTTTTTCTATTTCTTTCATTTTCATTTACTTTTCTATTTGTTTTTCATTTTATTTTCTTTTAGTTAGCAGTAGCGCTTTACACATAAACGCGCTGCTATAAGAATATTAGCGGTAGTGATGTTCTCCAAATGTCGCTACTACTATGTGTAGCCCATCGGCTTAGTGGTTGGAATTTTAGTAGTAGCGAGTTTTCGCCGACACGCGCTACTGAGATATATGCATCTACAGCGCTTATTTCGCACTCGCTACTGCTATCTAGCAGTAGCGGGCGATTTTAATAAGCGCTACTGCTAAAGTTTTGTGTGTAACATTTTCCCTAGTAGTGTGTGTCAGCATTACCGATCCAGGGATGACATTTATGCACAAAGATTTGACCATTTGAGGTCGGATCACTACAAGATGGTATCAGAGCACACGCTGATTGTAGGACGCGACCACTAAGATAAACCATAGGTCACTCTTCTCTACTCATTTTTGACTCATCTCCATTTTCCACTCTATAGATGTCGGACCCAAGGAACAAGTTTGCTCAACCGGATGAAGACACCCCTTTTGGACGACACTTGAAGGAAGTCACTAGGTACCTGAACATCGGAATACCAAGCTTCACCGGGACCTACACCGCCACTTTACCAGAAGAGGAGCGTTGGATGATTCGAGTTCATGTTCCAGGAAGGACATTCATGCCAGTTACTGAGCCCATAGAGTTTTCCTTTGATGCACCAACTTGGAGTCTAGGAAAGAGCATCGCAGCCCACATCGCCATGGGACGCATCGGCGAAGTTTATCACAAGGATCTTAAGGACACCATCTACCAAATATGTGGGCACCGAGATGAGCAATGGGAGATGATCAGCACCAGGAGGGACAGGTCCATTGCAGCCTTCATCCAGGAGTTAAACCAGCACATTCATCGCCAGGAGAACCAAATGTGCGCAAGCATGATAGATCTGAAGAAGGTGATGACTAGGAACATGGAGCTTGAAGAGGAACTCATGTCTACATGCGACGGATACGAGGAGGAAATCACAATACTAGTAGAAAAGAATGACGACCTGACAAGGAAGCTAGGAGTATTCATGGGAGACCCCGCGCCAGGAGGAGATGACGACCATCCCAAGGACTACATCATCATCGACGACACCGACTCCGACCTTGACAGTAGTGATGATGATTACGAAGACGAAGGTGGAGCGGATATCATGGAGTCTTCCACCAATCAAATTTTCTAGATGACCACCATATTATCAGTAGAATTCCCCCATGTATATAGAGTAGTCCGAGTATTTTGTAACGATAGTTAGATAGATTGTATGCCCTTGTTTGAATTGAGTGGTGTGATATGATTGTGTTTGTCTCATGTGCATATGGGTAGTGTTTTTCCCCTAGACCTCACTCTATTCTAATATCTTCCCTCTAAACCCATCAGATGCCTCCGAGACGTGACCCCGGATTTGTTTTCCCACCGGAGCTCACTCAGTTGATCCACCAGCAGAATACTTTGATGCAGCTATTAGTCCAGAACCAAGGCAATAACAACAACAACAACAACAACAACAACAACAACAACAACAACAACAACAACAACAACAACAACAACAACAACAACAACAACAACAACAACAACAATAACAACAACAACAACAACAACAACAACAACAACAACAACAACAACAATAACAACAACAACAACAACAACAACCCGCCACCACCACCTCCAGTTGATAAACTTAGCCCGTTTTCTGAGGTTGAATCCGCCGGTGTTTTCCAGTAGCACCGAGCCGATTGTTGTTGATGACTGGCTCCGCGGGATTGGAAGGGAGTTGACCACCACAGGTTGCACAGACGCTGAGAAGGTGCGTTTTTCCGCACACCAATTGGATGGACCCGCAGCCTCATGGTGGAGAATTACACACCCACTTTTCACATAGCCAATGTCACATGGGATCAGTTTCAGCAAGCTTTCCACACAGCCCATGTCTCTACAGGAGCAATGAATATGAAGAAGCATGAGTTTCACAACTTACGCCAGGGAAATCGCACGATGGGGCAGTACGTGGATGAGTTTAGTAAGTTAGCCCACTATGCCCCAGATGACGTGGCCACAGATGCCGCGAAGCAGGAGAAGTTCATGGAAGGGCTGAATGATGAGATGAGTATGCAGTTGATGGTGGCAACATTCAATAACTACCAGGATTTGGTAGGTAGGGCCCTTATGATTGAAAGCAAACAGCAACAGATAGAGAGCCGCAAACGGAAGTATGGATAGGGGAAGTACAATTCTGGAGCTCAGCAGAAGCCTCGCTTTACCCCTAACTCTAGAGGTTACACCCATAACCATGGAGGCCATACTCACAATGGAGGAAGTTCCCATAATCAAAGTGGACCTAAGAATGGAAATGGGAATGGTGCAAGCAGTAGCCAGAACTGCCCCAACCCAGCAACCCCCGCCAAGAAGGAGTTGAGTCATGTTACCTGTTAGAAGTGTGGGAAGACTGGACACTACGCCAACGACTGTTGTGAGTTGAAGAATGGCAATGGAAATCGAAACTCTGGGAATAAGCCCAATCCCTTCACCAGAGGTCAGGTGAACAACATCAACATGGAGGAGGTTGAAGAACAACTTGATGCAGTGATCGATAAGTTTTTGATTAAGTCATTTACCGCACTCTTTTTTTTCGATACTGGTGCATCGCATTCATACATATCAAGGGGATTTGTGGACAAGTTTAAGTTGCCAACCTTAGCCCTTAGGTCACCAATGTTAGTAAGCTCGCCAAGAGTGCAGTATATGGCCAGCCAATGGTGTGATCGGTTACCCTTGACCATTGGTAGCCATGTTTGTCGGCATTCTGGGAACGGGGGTCCCCAGACTTGCCTGCCTGCGGCCTGCGGCGTGGCTCAAAGGGGGCCCAGCACGGCCCGTCTTCATCAACACAGACCCAAGACCCTCACGAGGGGCCAAGCCTCGTAGGGCGGACGACGCGGAGCTTCCTCAGGCACGGCCTCATCAGGCTGGCTCGCGAGGAGGCGGAGAGATCAAGGCGGGGTACCTCACGAGGTGCCCGTGATGCAAGCCATGACGACCAAGGGTGCTAGGCGGGCGCCAGCCGTGCAGTGTCCTCCTTTCCTCTTTGGTGCAAAGGGAGCAAGCGCAGGCGAGAGCATCAAGCAAAGGACCCGTTTCGGTGCAACGAGATCAAGACCAGTCCAATGGCAGGGAGGAAGTCATTGTGGAGCCCAAGCCAGTGTCACCACCAAAGCCTTTGGCAGGCGAGGACCAACTTTAGTCAGGATAAGTGTACCAGATGTTCCCCTTCAAAATGGCCAATTGTTGGCGCCCTTCCCGCTCAATATTTGGTAACAGGCCCAGGGCCTTTGCCTATAAATAGGACTAGCCACCCACAGGGTAGGGAGATCGGATCGAAATCAGAGAGAGAATCGAGAAGAGAGAGAGGGAGAAGGGTGACTGAACTCCTCCTAGCAGTTCATCCCCCCAGCCAAGAACAGACCCTTGCGAGGCCGTTCTTCCTTGTATTGCTCATCATCATCAGCCCAAGAGGTAATCCACCACACCACACACTGGAGTAGGGTATTACACCACAACGGTGGCCCGAACTAGTATAAACCCTGTGTCTCTTGTGCTGTTCTTTCCATAGCTTAGATCTTAGCGAGGCGGAGGGGTGCAGGTAGGTAGAAGGCGAAATCTCCGCGCGCACCCCAGTGTTCGAACCTCAAGGGTCTGCCGGAACCCGAAATCCGACATTTGGCGCGCCAGGTAGGGGTGCGCCGGAATCCACCTTCTACCGCTTCGTGTCTCGTCGCGTCGTCATCACCATATCCGGCGACCAAGCGGGCAACCCAGATCCATGGGCGGCGTGGCCCGCCCACGCAGAGCCGCTCACCTCGAGCGACCCCGTGCCCCAGGCAGCTTGCGGTCCGCAGGGCGCAGCAGGCCGCGGGCGACGCGGACAGGCTTCGACAGCTCTCACACCGCGGCAGGCGCGGTAGGCAGCAAGGGCCTCCAATCACGCCGTGACCACGACACTGTACACCCGCCGGGAGCAGGAGAACTCGACGACCGCACTCACGGTGGCCCGATAGCTGCTGCAGTGCAGGCTGCTGGAGGGCGGCCGCGACGTGCTGCTGGAGCGGGTGGCAGAGCTCCTGGGCTTCGCCGCCTCGGGGGCTCACCCCTTCTGCACCCAGCTCCCATCTCAAGCCCAGGGCAGCCCGCGCGGGGGCTCCACGCGCGCCCGCGGGCTCCAAGGCCACCCCAACGCCGGCGAAGTTGTTGGCACCGGACCGGCGGTGGCGCTGCCCCCGCTCCCGGTCCGCGAAGAAGAAGGACTCGACGCGACCCGTGACCCCAGTGGACAGCCGCGCTACCACCCCACGGTGGGCGCGTCAAGCAGGACTACGTGGCACGCGGAGCACTACGGTGTGGCCTTCGGGATGACGGCGCCAGAAGAATACGTGCCCCTCATGATGGACCAAGGACTCCCTCATGAGGGCGAACAAGGCTCGCTTCTCAGCCCAAGCTGGGGGGACGAGGCGCCAGAAGCTGAGCCCTTCTAGGAGCCCCAGGACGGTCCCACTGGCCACGCTGGAGGCAACGATTATCGGGTACCGCTAATTCCTCAGGAGCAGGCATACGCTAATCATGGATCGCAGGAGGTGCAGGTCGCCACAGCGAGCAGCTGCCCCGCTCCCATAGTCTCCTACCCCTCGGGAGGAGGGCGCAGGGGGCTGCAGGAGAGGGGCCGAGATCCGACATCACCACCGCGGCGTTCGGAGCAAGGTGTTCTCAGGAGGTAGGCCCTCTGCTGGGGAGGTTCCTCAAGGCCTGCCCCTGGCGGAGGACCCGTGGTCGTCGGGGGAACCGCTGGCGACCGCTCTACCCCATCGGCGGTGTCCTGGTTTCCGGTCATTGTTGATGGCACTAGAGTGTGGCACAAGGCGGGGCCCTCGTCTGGCGATATGAAGCAAGGCCGGTACCTGTGAAGAAGGCCCAGTGCTTGTGAAGCTCGCCGCCCCGTGACACTCTCACGTAATAATGAGTGGGGCTGTACACGCCCTGGAGTCTCAGGGGTGCCGGCCTCAGGCCCTGGGGCTCCCTCCCACGCCCAGTGGCAGCACTTAGCTCCGCGCTGGTGAGAAGACTTCCAAGACTAGATTAGGTGTCGGACGCGGACTTTTGTCTGCTTTCATTGCTTTTCCCTTTGGTTGTCACTTTCCCCCACTGGATTCAAGTTGGATTCGAATTTGAGATTTGCGTGTGTTCGGGGAAGGGGTGCTTAGTCTCGTTCGAGCAATTTCTCGCGTTTTGATTACCACTTCGCCTCAGCTGCCTCCCCTCGTGAGCCCATCGCGAGCCGGGTCAGGCCCAGCTTGCGCGCAGCCCAGACTGCCGCCACCGCGTCCTCTCGGGAGGGTTTTTACTGCAGATCCTACGGATTCGATCAGGGAACACTCGGGACACCACAGGCTACCTCAGGGCCCGCACGGGACAAAGGTAAATTAGCCGACCAGCGCGTCGCTTAAGCCAACCACTTGGCGCGGGCGCATGGGCAATGTAACGTCTACTAATACGATGAACACAAGTTTTACATGAGGGGCTCCCCCTCCAAAATGCTCTCACAGCCATCAGGCCAAAACCTGAGTTCTATTCATGAAGGGTAAGGAAGCAGGAACAATGCACAATCAGTCGGATAAATCCCCCAATGCGTCCTCAGGAACACCACCCGAACCATTGCTGGCGTCACTGGACTCGCCATCACTGTCCGCGTCGCCACCAGCGGCGGCAGGGCCATTCACCACACCGCCCTCGTCGGCAGCCACGAGCACGACGTTGTTGTCTAAAGCGAAGGCCCTGACAAGAGCATCAACATTGTCTTCCACCCAGTGCGCCAGGTCGTCTCGGACGGCCTAGGGGACTGGGGCGATGGCGGCATCGAAATCGAAGTGGGGATCCATGTTCCGGAGATGGCTAAAGACGCGAGAAAAGGTGCGCCCGAGCAGGGCGTGGCTCCTCTCCTCCACCAACCTGTCAGCCCTGACCGACCGCGCCTCTAGCTGCGTTACCACGTCGGTGAAGAACTGAAGGTTGCCAGCGTAGTTGACTGCGTGCGGCTCGCCAACAGCCGCCTCGCAGATGTTGCCCAAGGCTGTGTTGGCTCTCTCCCGGAGCATGGTGAGCATGGGGTCGTGCTCATGCTCCAGGATCCGCCGCTTACGTATCTCGTCCACATTCTGGCGTGCGACGACCTCAGCCTCCTCCACCGCTGGCGAAGAAGGAGCACCTCGGCCTGGGAGGTGGTTGACTCCCCTTGCGCTACCTCAAGGGCGGCCCGAACAGCATCGGCCCGCCGCGTCGCTTCCTCCAGCTTGCCCCTCAAGGCAGCAGTCCAACCTTCAGCCTCGGCCCGGATCAACCCCAGCCTCTCCTCGAACTCGTGCTCGAGGTTCAAGCACGCCATCGCCACCCGACGTCCGACCTCCTCCAGGACACGGGCTTCCCGTGCAGCGACATCATCCTTCGCCTGCGTCACCAAGCGCTCCCTCGTCTCCAGACGCTCGTACTCGCGGGTACGTTCGGCGGCTTCCAGCGTCAGCGCCTCCTCACGCTTCTGGAGCTCTGCTGGGTCGCCAGAGGCCACCTTCATCGACGCGAGGGCTGCCTCGCACAACTCCACTTGCTCCTCCAGTGAGTGGCACCAGGCCAGGAGCTCCCGAGCCTGCTCCTCCGCCGCCTCTCGCCGCCGGTCAGCTTCTCGGGCCTCCTCAGCGGCCCAAGATCGGGCCTCCCGAGAGGCCACCAGCGACGCCTTGGCCTCTGCGTCGTCAAGATCTCACTAACAGCGCGCAAGGGCGATGGCGCCCTCCAGCTCGCGCCTCTCTGCAGCCAGGCGCAGGCCCTCGGCCTCAAGGTGCGCGTCTTCATCAGCAAGCTCCTCACCAAGCAGGCTCACCACGTCAGCCTCCCTTCGAAGGAATCCTTAGCGAAGAGCGCGACGCTTCTGGGCGTGCTCGAGCACGTCTTCCACACCATCATCTGCCCCAAGCAAGCGTCGGGGGCCACGAATCAGCACTCCCCCTCCGGGTAGGGGGCTGGCACCCTCGCGACGGCTGGGCACGCCACGCCAGAAGCCCGGCCTGGAGCCAGCCCGTCCCTAGATGAAGAGCGCAGGGAGCGCCTCAGCCAATCGCAGTCCACGACCAGGCGAGAAGCCCACGGCAGGCTGGCTATGCCACGAAAAGGCCCACGAAGGAGGATCGCGAGGTGCGCAGGGCCACGATGCGCCTCGGGACGGTTAGCCTCTCCGAACGCCCTCACCACAAGGGCTCTGCTGCTCGGAGCGCTTGAGGACGGTGGAGGGGGCGAAGCCAAGGGGGACGGCACCTCAGCCGTCTCCGCGAGCTCGGCTGGAAGGGGCCTGCGGAGCAAGGATTAGTAAAAGCAACAGAAGGATCGGGAGGTGGGAAAGGAGAAGGCTTACTCATCAGTGGCGAAGTACTTCCTACGCTTCAGCAGGCGACAAGGGTAATCATCGCCCAGGGCCTCCCTTCTCTTCCGGAGGGCCTCAAAGTCCACACGGAAGCGGCCCAAGAGTTGAGCACAGGGATCAACCTGCAACGAAGACGGGGCGTCAAGGCGATCCGTGTCAGGGGCGCCAGCCTGATGCGCGCTGCCAATCACCTCGCCAAGAGAAGCGGCTGGAGCCTCAGGGGCCTCAGTCGCAGGCGCTGAGGGCAGCAGCTTGCCACCCTCAGCCTCAGCGGCACGGGCCCCAAGAGTTGCTCCCTCATGAGCATCGCCCGGCGCTGTCACCCCGCCGGGAGCCCCCTCGGCCTCTGGCGCCTCATGCCTCCCTGCTCCGCCACTTGAGGAAGAGTCGCCTTGGCCGACTGGAAGGGCAGTCACCATCACTGGGTTCTCGTGAGGCCCCTGGAGGCCGGCGGGGCGCAGCCCCCACTCATCAAAGATAGGCATCTGATTCACAAAATCGCCCCTATTCTGGCAGAGGTACAGCAAGGCCCCTCCCTGCTGGATGCTGCCAGGGTTGGGGTCCCCAGTCAGGATCAAGAGCACTGTCCTTAGCACTTCAGGCGTCGGGTCCTCTTCCTAGAGCCTCATACGATCATCACGCCCGCTGAAGGCCCACATCCGGCGGGAGTGGCATTGGAGAGGAGCAATGCGGCGAAGCAGGAACTCCTTCACCATCTTGGGCGCTATCACGCCAAGCGACCTCAAGAACGCGAAGCGGTGCCAGATGAAGACGAGCCGGGTGCTCTCAAGCGTCTCCTGGTCCCAGCCTGAATTGGGGACAGCAGGCAAAGTTGGCTCCGATAGTAGGGGGCTGGGCACCCCTACATCCACATACAGCCACCGCTCGCGGAACCCAGCCGCAGGCGGAGGGAGCCTGAAGTCAATCCCTGAGGCCGCTGTCTCAGACACGGCAGCGAACCTCACGCACGCCGAGCATTGGGTAGGGGTTGACAAGACGCAGAGAGAAGAAGTGGCGCAGCAAGGCAACCAAAGGAAGGGTGCCCATCATTGCCTCGCAAACAAAGGCGAAGACCAAAAGAAGGGTGATGGATTTAGGACCCAGATGCATCATGTGGATCTGATAGTGGGAAAGCACGGCATTGAAGAAATCACAAAAGGGGGGAACCACACCCGCCCACAGGGCGTCGGCAAAATACTGGACCTCTGTGACTATCCTGTCGATGGAGAAGTGGGACGCGGGCCAAGCCGTCGTCCTCCCGCATTCGTTGAAGATAGTGGCTAGAGCCGAGCTGACCTTACCCAAGCCCTCGGCGGGGGCCGCCAACGGCGGCGACCAAGGCGGAGGCATGGGTTTCTTCCCTCTTCCCTTCTTCGTCGGAGCCATGGCGATGGGAAGGGGGGGAAGGTTCGAGATTGGGTTGAAAACAGAAGCTGGAGTTCGAGCGGAGGAAGGACAGAGGGCGCTCGAGCAACAGAAAGGGGAGCGGCTGTGTACGACTACGAGTCCGCCTAGCATGGCTCAAAATAAGGGGGCATGGGGGAACAGTGCCACCCACGTCCAATCAACCGCCACGCGGCGCCCAAGGCCGCGGGCTGTTAGGGCCCGCGGCGCTTCGCTCTTGCCCTTTTGCCTCCCTGCACGGCCAAGTCCGGGCGCGCCTTGGGCCCGGGGGCTAATGTCGGCGTTCTGGGAACGGGGGTCCCCAGACTTGCCTGCCTGCGGCCTGTGGCGTGTCTCAAAGGGGGCCCAACACAGCCCGTCTTCATCAACACAGACCCAAGACCCTCGTGAGGGGCCAAGCCTCGCGGGGCGGACGACACGGAGCTTCCTCAGGCACGGCCTCATCAGGCTGGCTCGCGAGGAGGCGGAGAGATCAAGGCGGGGTACCTCACGAGGTGCCCGTGACGCAAGCCATGACGACCAAGGGTGCCAGGCGGGCGCCAGCCGCGCAATGTCATCCTTTCCTCTTTGGTGCAAAGGGAGCAAGCGCAGGCGAGAGCATCAAGCAAAGGCACCCGTTTCGGTGCAATGAGACCAAGACCAGTCCAACAGCAGGGAGGAAGTCATTGTGGAGCTCAAGCCAGCGTCACCACCAGAGCCTTTGGCAGGCGAGGACCAACTTTAGTCAGGATAAGTGTACCAGATGTTCCCCTTCAAAATGGCCAATTGTTGGCGCCCTTCCCGCTCAATATTTGGGAAGAGGCCTAGGGCCTTTGCCTATAAATAGGACTAGCCACCCATAGGGTAGGGAGATCGGATCGAAATCAGAGAGAGAATCGAGAAGAGAGAGAGGGAGAAGGGTGACTGAACTCCTCCTAGCAGTTCATCCCCCCAGCCAAGAACAGACCCTCGCGAGGCCGTTCTTCCTTGTATTGCTCATCATCATCAGCCCAAGAGGCAATCCACCACACCACACACTGGAGTAGGGTATTACACCACAACGGTGGCCCGAACCAGTATAAACCCTGTGTCTCTTGTGCTGTTCTTTCCATAGCTTAGATCTTAGCGAGGCGGAGGGGTGCAGGTAGGTAGAAGGCGAAATCTCCGCGTGCACCCCAGTGTTCGAACCTCAAGGGTCTGCCGGAACCCGCAATCTGACAATGTTTTCCCCTCAGACCTAATAATTTTGGAGTCCCAAGGATTGCATATAATATTAGGCATGGATTGGTTATCGAAGTATGGAGGAAACATCGATTGTGCAAGTAAGTCAATTTTACTCACCACCCCGGAGGGAAAAAGGATCAAGTATGTGTCTAGACATGCGCCAAGGAGGACCCAAGTAAATTCTCTCTCGGGAGTTGTTCAGGAGGAAGTGCCTGTTGTGAAGGATTACCCGGATGTATTTCCAGAGGAACTACCAGGCATGCCACCAGATCGAGGCATGGAGTTTTTGATAGAGCTGTTGCCAGGCACCGAACCCATATCAAGGAGGCCATACCGGATGCCCGCAAATGATCTGGAGGAAATTAAGAAGCAGATTAAGGAGTTATTAGAGAAAGGTTACATTCGACGAAGTTTGTCATCGTGGGGAGCCCTAGTGCTCTTGGTTGAGAAGAAGGATGGATCTTTGAGAATGGTTGTTGATTATCGAGCATTGAATGAAGTGACGATCTAGAACAAGTACCCACTACCGATGATCAATGATTTGTTTGACCAGTTGCAAGGAGCTAAAGTATTTTCCAAGATCGATCTGCGATCAGGATACCACCAGTTGAAGATCCGAGAAAAGGATATACCTAAGACAGCTTTCACCACAAGGTATGGGTTATATGAGTACACGGTCATGTCATTTGGATTGACCAACGCCCCTACCTACTTCATGAGTATAATGAATAAGGTGTTCATGGAGTTTTTGGATAAGTTGTAGTGGTGTTCATTGATTATATTCTTGGTATACTCGAAGAATGAAGAGGAACACAAGGAACACTTGTGCTTAGTTCTCGAGAAGCTCAGGGAACATTAGTTGTATGCCAAGTTTAGCAAGTGTGAGTTTTGGTTGAAGGAAGTTGGATTTCTTGGATATGTTATATCAAGAGAAGGTATAGAAGTAGACCCCACCAAGGTTCAGTATGTAACTGAGTGGTTGGCACCCACCTTAGTTGGGGAGATCTACAGTTTTCTAGGACTCATGGGATATTACCAGAGATTCATTGAGAAATTTTCCAAGATTGCGAAACCCATGACTGAGTTGTTGAAGAAGGATACCAAGTTCAAACAGACTAAAGATTGTGAGGCCAGTTTTCAGGAGTTGAAGAAACGTTTGGTTACAGCCCCAGTGCTGATTCTTTCGGATATACGCAAGGATTTTCCAAGTGTATTGCGACGCTTCTCGCTTAGGACTTGGAGGTGTACTTATGTAGGACCAAAGAGTTGTTTCATATGCCTCACGACAACTTCGACCGCATGAGTTGAATTATGCCACGAATGATTTGGAGTTAGCAGCCGTAGTGCATGTGCTCAAGACCTGGAGACATTTTCTGATTGGAAACAGATGTGATGTGTACACGGATCACAAGAGTTTGAAGTTCATTTTCACGCAAAAGGAGCTAAATCTCCGGCAGAGGAGATCGTTGGGGCTCATAAAGGATTATGATATGAAGTTGCATTATCATCCAGGGAAGGCCAATGTCATAGCAGACGCTTTGAGCCACAAGAGTTATGCCAATACCCTTGTAAGCGGAGGATTACCGCAGGAGTTAGCCGAAAATCTCAAGTAGCTACGATTGGAGATAGTTCCAAGAGGTTTTGTGGCAATAATGGAGGTTCAGTCTACATTATTGGGAAAGATTCGAGAAGCTCAGAAGGATGATAAGGAAATCGCAAAGATAAAGGAGAAAATGAGCAAAGGAAAAGCCAAGGGTTTCCGTGAGGATGAGCACGAGACCTTGTGGTTTGAGGATCGTATATATGTGCCCAATAATGCGGAGATCAGGACATTAATACTTCAGGAAGCTCATGACTCGCCATACTCGATTCACCTCGGAAACACCAAGATGTATTTGGATTTGAAGGACCATTTCTGGTGGACTGGTATGAAGAAGGATATTGCCGAGTACGTAGCAGTGTGTGATGTCTGTCAGAGAGTAAAGGCAGAATGATACGTCTCCAACGTATCTATAATTTTTGATTGCTCCATGCTATATTATCTACTGTTTTGGACTATATTGGGCTTTATTTTCCACTTTTATATTATTTCTGGGACTAACCTATTAACCGGAGGCCCAGCCCAGAATTGCTGTTTTTTGCCTATTTCAGTGTTTCGGAGAAACAGAATATCAAACGGAGTCCAAACGGAATAAAACCTTCGGGAACGTGATCCAGGAGACTTGGACCCTACTCCAAGGAGTCAAAGAGGAGGTCACAAGGGTGGGGGCGCCCCCTCTAGGGCACGCCCCCTGCCTCATGGGCCCCTCGATGCTCCACCGACGTACTTCTTCCTCCTATATATACATACGTACCCCCAAACGATTAGAACAGGAGCCAAAAACCAAATACCACCGCCGCAACTTTCTGTATCCATGAGATCCCATCTTGGGGCATGTTCCGGAGCTCCGCCGGAGAGGGTCGTCATCACGGAGGGCTTCTACATCATCATAGCCTCTCCGATGAAGTGTGAGTAGTTTACCTCAGACCTTCGGGTCCATAGTTAGTAGCTAGATGGCTTCTTCTCTCTCTTTGAATCTCAATACAAAGTTCTCCCCCTCTCTTGTGGAGATCTATTCAATGTAATCTTCTTTTTGCGGTGTGTTTGTTGAGACAGATGAATTGTGGGTTTATGATCAAGTCTATCTATGAATAATATTTGAATCTTCTATGAATTCTTTTATGTATGATTGGTTATCTTTGCAAGTCTCTTCGAATTATCCGTTTGGTTTGGCCAACTAGATTGGTAGTTCTTGCCATGGGAGAAGTGCTTAGCTTTGGGTTCGATCTTGCGGTGTCCTTTCCCAGTGACAGAAGGGGCAGCAAGGCACGTATTGCATCGTTGCCATCGAGGATAACAAGATGGGGTTTATTTCATATTGCATGAATTTATCTCTCTACATCATGTCATCTTGCTTAAGGCGTTACTTTGTTTTTAACTTAATACTCTAGATGCATGCTGGATAGCGGTCGATGAGTGGAGTAATAGTAGTAGATGCAGAATCGTTTCGGTCTACTTGTCATGGACGTGATGCCTATATACATGATCATGCCTAGATATTCTTATAACTATGCTCAAATCTGTCAATTGCTCAACAGTAATTTGTTCACCCACCGTAGAATACTTATGCTCTTGAGAGAAGCCACTACTGAAACCTATGGCCCCCGGGTCTATTCTCATCATATCAATCTCCATCACTTTAATCTTGCTTTGCTTTTTACTTTGCTTTTACTTTTTACTTTTCATCTTTATACCAAAAATATTATATCTATCAGATCTCACTCTCGTAAGTGACCATGAAGGGATTGACAACCCCTAATCGCGTTGGTTGCGAGTAGCTATCGTTTTGTGCAGGTACGGGGGACTTGAGCGTGGCCTCCTACTGGATTGATACCTTGGTTCTCAAAACTGAGAGAAATACTTACGCTACTCTGCTGCATCATCCCTTCCTCTTCGGGGAAAACCAACGCAAGCTCAAGACGTAGCAAGAAGGATTTCTGGCGCCATTGCCGGGGAGTCTACGCAAAAAGTCAACATACCAAGTACCCATCACAATCCCTATCTCTCGCATTACATTATTTGCCATTTGCCTCTCGTTTTCCTCTCCCCCCACTTCACCCTTGCCGTTTTATTCGCCCTCTCTCTCTCTCTATCCTCCCTCTCTATTTGCCTCTTTTGCCCGTTTGCTCTTTGTTTGCTTGTGTATTAGTTTGTTTGCTTGTCGTTATGTCAAGTCCTTTACCTTCTTCCTCTATGTATGAAATCGGGGAAATTATTGTCGATATAAAAAATAATAATATCATGAAAAATTCTGATGCGCCTGCTAAAGAACCTACCATCTTTCATACAAAAAAATTCCGTGTTGGTAGTGGTAATATTATTGGAAAAGGAGTTATTCAAGATTTCTTTACTTGTGTCGGTGCTTTACCTTCTATGGGTAGTTCTATCCTTCATAGAACTAGTAGTCTTGCAGACGCTGTTGCCATGCTTGTAGTTTAACTTGAAAGACAATTCATGCACATGCATCCTTCCATACAAAGGATCTTTCTGGAATTTTCTAATATTGAGCATTCTTCTATTAAGCGTGCCGCTACTATCTTTTTGGCTCATGAGTTTAGATTCATAATAAAATAAGCTAAAGAAATCTTTGCGCATTATAGGGTGGACGCTTTCCGTCCTCCCATAGAGGCTATCCTCTTTGATCAAGAAGAAATAATGCGTTTTCAATCTCTGGACTATGTTGCTTTCAATGAAAATCTTAGAAAAAGGGTTCCTACCAATGTTTTAGTTGATAGAATTTCTGAACTTAATGATGATTTGGCTATTCGAAATAATGAACTAGGATATTCTCTTGAATATAGGCTTACAAAGTTCTGTCAAAAGAATGCTTATAATGATGAATTGGTTGTGCATTATGAAGGACCAAAGGAGGAACCTATACCTCCCAAGGTTGATCTTGGGGACTTTTGTCCCGTTAAATTTAGTCCTTTTGATTACTTTTGCTTTCCTCAAAGAAAACTTGCTGCCGAACATAGAGAATATGAAATGATTTTTAATAATCTATCTTACTATTATGGCAATACCTAGATCTATCCTCGCTTTTATGCCTAGCTAGGGGCGTTAAACGATAGCGCTTGTTGGGAGGCAACCCAATTTTATTTTTACTCCTTGATTTTTGCTCCTGTTTAGTAATAAATAAATTATTGAGCCTCTGATTTGGTTGTGTTTTTTGTGTTTAATTAGTGTGTGTGCCAAGTAGAACCGTTGGGAAGACTTGGGGAAAGTCTTGTTGAACTTGCTGTAAAAAACAGAAACTTTAGCACTCACGAGAACTGCTGTCATTTTTATTTTAAGAGTGATATTTAGCTAATTCTTTTTTAAGATGATTAATAGATAAATTCCTCACGTCCAGAAATTTATTTTAGAATTTTTGGGGTTCCAGATATTGCGCTAGCTACAGATTACTACAGACTGTTCTGCTTTTGACAGATTCTGTTTTTCGTGTGTTGTTTGCTTATTTTGATGAATCTATGGCTAGTAAAATAGTTTATAATCCATAGAGAAGTTGGAATACAGTAGGTTTAACACCAATATAAATAAATAATGAGTTAATTACAGTACCTTGAAGTGGTCTTTTGTTTTCTTTCGCTAACGGAGCTCACGAGTTTTCTACTTTAAGTTTTGTGTTGTGAAGTTTTCAAGTTTTGGGTGAATTCTTTTGATGGATTATGGAACAAGGAGTGGCAAGAGCCTAAGATTTGGGATGCCCATGTAACCCCCAATATAATCCAAGGACACCAAAAAGTCAAAGCTTGGGGATGCCCCGGAAGGCATCCCCTCTTTCGTCCACTTCCATCGGTAATTTACTTGGAGCTATATTTTTATTCACCAACATGATATGTGTTTTGCTTGGAGCATCTTGCATTATTTGTGTCTTTGTTTGTTAGTATGCCACAATCATCCTTGCTGTACACACCTTTTGAGAGAGCCATACATGAATTAAAATTTGATAGAATACTCTATGTGCTTCACTTATATCTTTTGAGCCATGTAATTTTGCTCTATGTGCTTCACTTAGATCTTTTAGAGCACGGTGGTGGATTTGTTTTAAATAAACTATTGATCTCTCATGATTCACTTAAATTATTTTGAGAGACTCTTAATAGCATGGTAATTTGCCTAATAATAATATGCTTGGTATTCAAGATTTGTGAAACTTTCTTTTGAGTGTGTTGAATACTAAGAAAAGTTGGATGCTTGATAATTGTTTTGAGATATGGAGGTGATAATATTAAAGTTATGCTAGTTGAGTAGTTGTGAATTTAAAGAATACTTGTGTTAAAGTTTGTGATTCCCGTAGCATGCACGTATGGTGAACCATTATGTGATGAAGTTGGAGTATGATTTATTTATTGATTGTCTTCCTTATGAGTGGCGGTCGGGGATGAGCGATGGTCTTTTCCTACCAATCTATCCCCCTAGGAGCATGCGCGTAATACTTTGCTTTGATAACTTCTAGATTTTTGCAATAAGTATATGAGTTATTTATGACTAATGTTGAGTCCATGGATTATACGCACTCTCACCCTTCCACCTTTGCTAGCCTCTCTAATACCGCGCACTTTTCGCTGGTATCATACACCTACCATATACCTTCCTCAAAACAGCCACCATACCTACCTATTATGGCATTTCCATAGCCATTCCGAGATATATTGCCATGCAACTTTCCACCGTTCCGTTTATTATGACACACTCCATCATTGTCATATTGCATATCCTGGTACACCGTCGGAGGCATTCATATAGAGTCATATTTTGTTCTAAGTATTGAGTTGTAATTGTTGAGTTGTAAGAAAAATAAAGTGTGATGATCATCATTATTAGAGCATTGTCCCAGTGAGGAAAGAATGATGGAGACTATGATTCCCCCACAAGTCAGGATGAGACTCCGGACGAAAAAAAAATATAAAAAAAGAGGCCAAAGAAGCCCAAATAAAAAGAGGCCATATAAAAAAGAGAAAAGGCCCAAATAAAAAAATGATGAGAGAAAAGAGAGAAGGGACAATGTTACTATCCTTTTACCACACTTGTGCTTCAAAGTAGCACCATGATCTTCATAGTAGAGAGTCTCTCATGTTATCACTTTCATATACTAGTGGGAATCTTTCATTATAGAACTTGGCTTGTATATTCCAATGATGGGCTTCCTCAAATTGCCCAAGGTCTTCATGAGCAAGCAAGTTGGATGCACACCCACTTAGTTTCTTTTTGAGCTTTCATATACTTATAGCTCTAGTGCATCCGTTGCATGGCAATCCCTACTCACTCACATTGATATCTATTGATGGGCATCTCCATAGCCCTTGATACGCCTAGTTGATGTGAGACTATCTTCTCCTTTTTGTCTTCTCCACAACCACCACTCTATTCCACCTATAGTGTTATACCCATGGCTCACGCTCATGTATTGCGTGAAGATTGAAAAAGTTTTGAAAAAGTTAGAGTATGAAACAATTGCTTGGCTTGTCATCAGGGTTGTGCATGATTTAAATATTTTGTGTGGTGAAGATAGAGCATAGCCACACTATATGATTTTGTAGGGATAACTTTCTTTGGCCATGTTATTTTGAGAAGACATAATTGCTTTGTTAGTATGCTTCAAGTATTATTATTTTTATGTCAATATAAACTTTTGTCTTGAATCTTTCGAATCTGAATATTCATATCACAGTTAAGAAGATTTGCATTGAAATTATGCCAAGTAGCACTCCGCATCAAAAATTCTCCTTTTGTCATTTACCTACTCGAGGACGAGCAGGAATTAAGCTTGGGGATGCCTGATACATCTCCAACGCATCTATAATTTTTGATTGCTCCATGCTATATTATCTACTGTTTTGGACTATATTGGGCTTTATTTTCCACTTTTATATTATTTTTGGGACTAACCTATTAACCGGAGGCCCAGCCCAGAATTGCTGTTTTTTGCCTATTTCAGTGTTTCGGAGAAACAGAATATCAAACGGATTCCAAACGGAATAAAACCTTCGGGAACGTGATTTTCTCACCGAACGTGATCCAGGAGACTTGGACCCTACTCCAAGGAGTCAAAGAGGAGGTCACGAGGGTGCGGGCGCCCCCCATAGGGCGCGCCCCTGCCTCATGGGCCCCTCGGTGCTCCACCGAGGTACTTCTTCCGCCTATATATACATACGTACCCCCAAATGATCAGAACAAGAGCCAAAAACCTAATTCCACCGCCGCAACTTTCTGTATCCACGAGATCCCATCTTGGGGCCTGTTCCGGAGCTCCGTCGGAGAGGTCCGTCATCACGGAGGGCTTCTACATCATCATAGCCTCTCCGATGAAGTATGAGTAGTTTACCTCAGACCTTCGGGTCCATAGTTAGTAGCTAGATGGCTTCTTCTCTCTCTTTGAATCTCAATACAAAGTCCCCCCCCTCTCTTGTGGAGATCTATTCGATGTAATCTTCTTTTTGCGGTGTGTTTGTTGAGAGAGATGAATTGTGGGTTTATGATTAAGTCTGTCTATGAATAATATTTGAATCTTCTCTAAATTCTTTTATGTATGATTGGTTATCTTTGCAAGTCTCTTTGAATTATCCATTTGGTTTGGCCAACTAGATTGGTAGTTCTTGCCATGGGAGAAGTGCTTAGCTTTGGGTTCGATCTTGCGGTGTCCTTTCCCAGTGACAGAAGGGACAGCAAGGCACGTATTGCATCGTTGCCATCGAGGATAACAAGATGGGGTTTATTTCATATTGCATGAATTTATCTCTCTACATCATGTCATCTTGCTTAAGGCGTTACTCTGTTTTTAACTTAATACTCTAGATGCATGCTGGATAGCGGTCGATGAGTGGAGTAATAGTAGTAGATGCAGAATCGTTTCGGTCTACTTGTCATGGACGTGATGCCTATATACATGATCATGCCTAGATATTCTCATAACTATGCTCAATTTTGCCAATTGCTCAACAGTAATTTGTTCACCCACCATAGAATACTTATGCTCTTGAGAGAAGCCACTAGTGAAACCTATGGCCGTCGGGTCTATTCTCATCATATCAATCACCATCACTTTAATCTTGCTTTGCTTTTTACTTTGCTTTTGATTTTTACTTTGAATCTTTATACCAAAAATACCAAAAATATTATATCTATCAGATCTCATTCTCGTATGTGACCGTGAAGGGATTGACAACCCCTAATCGTGTTGGTTGCGAGTAGCTATCGTTTTGTGCAGGTATGAGGGACTTGAGCGTGGCCTCCTACTGGATTGATACCTTGGTTCTCAAAACTGAGGGAAATACTTATGCTACTCTGCTACATCATCCCTTCCTCTTCAGGGAAAACCAACGCAAGCTCAAGACATAGCACGGAACATCAGAAGCCAACAGGATTACTGCAGCCTATGCCGATACCCGAATGGAAGTGGGACAAGCTTGGCATGGATTTTATCATCGGATTACCCAGGACCCAATCGGGATATGATTCAATCTGGGTAGTAGTTGATCGCTTGACCAAGGTAGCTCACTTTATCCCAGTGAAGACCACTTATACAAGCACGAAGTTGGCCAAGATATATATGACCAGGGTCGTATGTCTGCATTGAGTTCTAAGGACCATCATATCAGATAGAGGAACACAGTTTACCTCAAAGTTCTGGAATCAATTGCACCAGACTTTGGGTACTAGACTAGAGTTCAGTACAACCTTTCATCCACAGACAGATGGACAGACAGAGAGAGTCAATCAGATTCTGGAGGACATGTTGAGAGCTTGTGCGCTAGATTATGGATCTTGTTGGGATGACAATTTACCTTACGCAGAGTTCTCATACAACAACAGTTAACGGACTAGTTTGAAGATGGCTCCTTTCGATGCTTTGTATGGAAGGAGATTCAGGACATCGTTGATGTGGGATGAAGTTGGAGACCGTCAGTTGTTTGGACCAGATTTGATCAAAGAGTCTGAAGAGAAGGTTGAGTTGATTCAAGATAGACTGAAGGTAGCTCAATCCAGGCAGAAGAGTTATGCCGACACTAAACGCAAGGAGCTAGTCTATGAGATTGGAGACCGAGCATATCTTTGTGTGTCACCACTGCGAGGAGTTAAATGTTTTGGAGTTAAGGGAAAATTAGCTCCGAGATTTGTAGGACCATATCGAGTGTTGGAGTGTATGGGAGAAGTTGCCTACAAGTTGGAGTTACCCAAAGGACTGTCAAGAGTTCATGATGTGTTTCACGTTTCCCAGTTGAAGAAGTGTCATGCAGAGATGGCCGATATTCCTCTGAGAGATACAGTGCCCCTAGAAGCAATTCAGTTGGAGAGTGATCTAACCTACGAGGAGAAACCCGTCAAGATTCTCGAGTTTGCCAGCCAAGTTACCTGTAGCAAGGTTATCAAGTTTTGCAAAGTTCGGTGGAGCCACCATACCGAGGATGAAGCCACTTGGGAACGAGAGGAAGACCTACGGAAAGACCACCCACACCTATTTTCTAGCCAACCCGAATCTCGAGGGCGAGATTCATCTTAAGGGGGTAGGTTTGTAACATCCCAAATTTTTGATTTGGACGTTAAACATAGGTCATCATATGCATATCATATTTTATTTGCATTTTGGCTTTGATCCTAGAAATCTTAAGCAACTCAAGGACCCATGGAGAGAGTTGGGGATTTCATAAGTTTTCATATTTGAATTTTCTCAAATTTTGAAAATAGGATCATTTTGTTTTAAATATTTTTCTCTCCGAATATTTCAAATATCAAAATAAAAAGAGAGAAGATAATATGACTTCTTCAAAAGGAGAGAAATACTGGAGGAAAAATTTTAAAATCAAATAAATATTTTATTTGAATTAGAAAAAATATGCATTTTTGAAAATTGCATTTTTAGGCCAGAAAAATGTTCACTTTGTTCGAAATATTTTATTTAGACAGTGAAAATTGTTTTTGGCATTTTTAGATTTTTTTATATTTTATTAGGATTTTCCTTCGGTGGAAATTATTTTAAAAAAATTCCCGTGCCGACTGGGTTGAAGCCCAGCCGGCCCATTCCCGCGCGCTGTCGTCTTCCCTGAGGACTCCCGCCGCCGCACGGACGCCGAGTCTGGCTCGGCCCCGCCGCCCGTCGCCTTGCCCCCTTCCCCAAGCCGCCCTGCCCCCCCCCCCCCCCGCCGCCTCTCCTCCCCACATCGCCAGCCGCCGCCAGAAGCAGCAGCAGCAGCCAGCGCCACCGTCGCCCGCACCCCGCCTCGCCGTTACCGCGCCACTCCACTGCAGCTCCGCCGCCGCCCGCTGACCCCTCCCGACGCCCGATGCCGTTCGGATCCGCCGCCGCCGGTTCTTTTGTCTAGTTTTTCTTCGGTTTATTCCGGTAAACCCTAGATCTAACTAGGTTTTTATAGACCGGTTTTCATGGTTTTCTTTGGTTTAGTTCTATTCTGCGAACGTTCATTCGTTTAGTTCTTTTAACAAACGAATTCATTCATTTGTCTCTGTTAGCGGACGTTCGTCCGATAGATTTTTCTTCTTCTGTTTTATTTTCGGCCAGGGACCTATCTATGATTACTTTTATCACAGATTAGCCCCTAATCTTCGACCGCTCGCAGTTTTTCAACCGTTCGTCCAAATCCAGTGAAACCAACGCCAAAATCTTCGTCTTGAACCCCTCTTTCTAGTTAACCAACTTGAGCATGATTTTGACAAATTAAAATTTGGTTGCAAGCAGATTTGAATTCGAACATCTTTTGACCGCAGTGTGAGTTTCATAGCTCCGATTCGATTGATTCTGTTTGCAAACCGAAGCTCTTCAGTTGAACTTTCAGTTGGGACCTTTTATCTTGAGTTTTACCCTTGCATCTACTGCTTGAGTGCTTATGTATGCTATTGTTTGTTTGCGGTAGAGTTTCCATAGTGCAAGCGTGCTACTATGAGTCACTAGGGTTTTCAGATCGTCAGCAAGGCAAGTAACACTTTGATCATATCCCTTTATTACCTAGTTTTTATGCATTAGTTTAAACCCTAAAATATTGCATGGTTAGGACTTGATAACATGTGGGTACTGGGAAGTAGTAGTTGAGGTAGTACCTATTTCCCTTTTCATTCAAACCCTGGGAGTTACTTCTACGTTATGCTTATACTGCTATGCTATGCTCATAGACATGGTTTGGGTTGAGTGATTCATGACAATTGTGAGTATTATTGTTAACTAAGGGTTTATTTAAGGTGTCTACTTTAACACACATCTAGGTGGATTGTTTATGGGCACCTGGGGCAATCCAGTGCCGACCAAGGAGATCCCGGGGAATCCGTGTGATCATCCTATGGTTCGCCACCCAGGCTCAAAGGGATCATATTGTTATTCATGCTGGAAACTTCCGTGTGCAGCCACAAGCCATTATCGGCTCTGGCATAGTTGAGTATGTTGTGTGACCTCTTTCAGTGGTAAACTAGCAGATGTAGGGGATGTAGATGGTACGGTTTACCCATCGAAAGGGCTAATGCTTCTGAAAGACTATGTCTCGGTCATCCGTTTCTCAAACATCATGTAGTGCAAGAAATTCAACCGAGGAGATTGAGTCTTGTGGGGGAAAGTGCGCAAACCTCTATAGAGTGTACAAACTAATCATGATTAGTTGTATCCCTGGTTATGGACATCTTGAGTATCTGGTGTTTGAATTATTATGTTGATCTCATCACTCTATTTAATTAACTTGTTGGGTTAAAGATTACTTTAATTGGGATTGAGATGGGGTTACCATTCTCAATGTTTATCAACTACTAGGATAGTTAAATAAAATATATTCCTTTGTTGTAGGGAAAAATCAGCTTTATGCAAAATTAAACTTAGAGCCTCCACCAGCCAAATAGCTGTTTCAAGTTCATTGCTCTATAGTGTTATTTTACCAGTATATTCCATGTGTTGACCCGTTTTTGGGCTGCAATGTATTATGTTGCAGACTTTTCAGACGAAGAGTAAGGTGGGCTAGGTCGTTGTCGTGCACTCAGCTATGCCGTTAGAGTTGATGGACTCGCTTTACCTCGAAGCCTTCCGCTGTTATCTTATTTAGATGGCCTTAAGCCATGTTATTGTAATAAGTTCTATTCTGAGACCATCGATGTATTAAGTGTGTGATTGAAACTCTGTTATAAATCCTTTAAGTACTGTGTGTGTCAGCATTACCAATCCAGGGATGACACTTATGCACAGATATTTGACCGTTTGAGGTCGGATCGCTACAACTGCTTATGCATCCACTTCCATAAACCCAAAGTTGTTCTATATGAGTCCACCATACTTACCTATATGCAGTATTTACCTGTTGTTCCAAGTAAATTTGCATGTACTAAACTCTAAACCTTCAAATAATAATCTGTTTTGTATGCCTGAATCGCTCATGTAGCGACTGGGGGATGTCGGTATCTTCCATGCTAGGTGGGTTATTCTCACAATGAGTCGACTCCGCTCACCATTCACGAGAAAATGGCTGGTAACCGAGATGCCCAGTGCCATGCTCAAATCAACTCAAAATATAATTCCAAACAAAACTACCCCATGATTGTTGTTAGTTGGACGATACTCGTTGTTTTGGACCAGCCGTGGAATGTGCTCGTTGGTGGCGGGGGAGTATAAACTTTACCATTCTGTTTGGGAACCACCTATAATGTATCTACTATGGAAGATACAGAGATCTCTTGGTTGTTATGTTGACAATGAAAGCATACCGCTCAAAATGTTATTCATCTCTGTTTTAAAACTCGAGCTCTAGCACCTTTGCAAATCCCTGCTTCCCTCTACGAAGGGCCTATCTATTTACTTTTATTGCTGACTCATCATCCTCTTATAAAAAGCACCAGTTGGAGAGCACCACTGTCATTTGTATGCATTGTTGTTAATTGATATTGAGTATGACTGTGACTGGATCTCTTTTACCATGAATTACAATGTCTAATCAGTCCTTGATCTTCAGGGGTGCTCTGTATTTATGCTTTGTTGTCTCAGAAAGGGCTAGCGACATACGATTTTGTTATATCATATCATGATTGTTTTGAAACAGTGTTGTCATCCAAGATTTATTGTTATTGCTCGCTAGTTGATTATGCCATTGATATGAGTAAATGTGAGACCTAAATGTTATTGTGAATATGGTTAGTTCATAATCTTTGCTGAAAACTTGAATGCTGGCTTTACATATTTGTAACAACAAGATCAAACAGAGTATGTAAAAGTTCTTCTTTATCACTTTCTGTTTGTCAACTGAATTGCTTGAGGACAAGCAATGGGTTAAGCTTGGGGGAGTTGATACGTCTCCATCGTATCTACTTTTCCAAACTCTTTTGCCCTTATTTTGGACTCTAATTTGCATGATTTGAATGGAACTAATCCGGACTAACGCTGTTTTCAGCAGAATTGCCATGGTGTTATTTTTGTGCAGAAATAAAAGTTCTCGGAATGACCTGAAACTTCAGGAGAATATTTTTGAAATAAATAAAAAATATTGGCGAAAAAATCAACAGAGGGGGACCCACCGGCTGTCCACAAGGGTGGAGGGCACCCCCCTAGGGCGCGCCCCTGCCTTGTGGGTCCCTTGGACCTCCACCGACCTCAACTCCAACTCCATATAGTCACGTTTGTGGAGAAAAAAATCATAGGGAAGGATTCATCGTGTTTTACGATATGGAGCTGTCGTCACCCCCTGTTCTTCATCGGGAGGTCAGATCTAGAGTCCGTTCGGGGCTCCGGAGAGGGGAAATCATCGCCATCTTCATCACCAACCTTCCTCCATCACCAATTTCATGATGCTCACCACCGTGCGTGAGTAATTCCATCGTAGGCTTGCTGGACGGTGATGGCTTGGATGAGATTTATCATGTAATCGAGTTAGTTTTTTAGGGTTTGATCCCTAGTATCCACTATGTTCTGAGATTGATGTTGCTATGACTTTGTTATGCTTAATGCTTGTCACTAGGGCCCGAGTGCCATGATTTCAGATCTGAACCCTTTATGTTTTGATGAATATATTTGTGTTCTTGATCTGATCTTGCAAATTGTAGACACCTATTGATGAGGACACCACAACCATCGACAAGTCTCCAACAATTATAGGTCCAATCACAAGAAGTCGCGCCAAACTAATAAATGACCAGGTGAATGCTTAACTTAAGTTTACCTTGTAACCTTGATGACACAACTATGATTTCATCCCCATTGTTGTTGGTTGAACTTAGGTATCACATGGAAGAAACCCAAGAACCTATGAGCTCTTGAAGCAACCGGTTTGGAGGAACAAGTTTGGAGGAAACAAATTTCAAGTGAAGTTGATGTTGTCAGTTTTTACCTCTGATGTTTTGGTGTGCCACACCCATGTGGTGGAGAGACGGGGCTATAGGGATACATCAACAGAAGCTACATCAAATTAACTTTCAATTCAAAAAACTTGACATCATTTGGAGTTGTTAGTCAAAAGTTGTAGTCATTCTCATGAAAGGTGTCCAGACTGTCAAGGCTTCGTGAATTTCCGAGGAGCTCTCCAACAACTCCCAAAGTTGACTGCTTATTCTCCCATGAAAGCCATGCAAACATGTTTACTTTTGAAACCATTTTCACACTTAGCCAAGGGGGGTTGTCCCTGCTATAAAACCCCATCTCCCCCATCCTCTTGAGAACCTTTTGTCAAACCATTCAACTACAAGCTTATGCAGCAAGATTGCTAGAGAGATCCAAGAGATCCTGCTACCTTTGCTCTAGGGAGTTCATTCGGATTCGCGAGAAGGAGCCTCTGGTTCCCCCTAGTTTGTGCTCTACGGTTCCGGCCATTTTGTGTGAATTAGTCCCAGTTTGTGGTTCTGCGATTGTTCGGACAGCGGGTTGGAGTTCTTGTAGCTTCGGCCAGCCTTCCCCAACGTACGGGTTGCATCCAACCTTAGCAGGTATAAAGCTAGTTATCTCGGCTGCTTGCAGCTAGTTATCCCTCCCAATTCGATCCTACGATGTGAATATCGGGCCACCCTCGGGCGTGAACTCGTTCGTCGGGTTCCCACCTATCACCTATTACGAGTTATGATCCGCATACCTCAAGGTGACAATAATTGGGATTCTTTCCGGTGATTACCGTATTTTGAGGAGTTCATGTATTCACTAAGTGCTAATGCTTTGGTCTGGTTCTCTATTAAAAGGAGGCCTTAATATCCCTTAGTTTCCATTAGGACCCCGCTACCACGGGAGGGTAGGACAAAAGATGGCATGCAAGTTCTTTTCCATAAGCATGTATGACTATATTCGGAATACATGCCTGCATTATATTGATGAATTGGAGCTATTTCTGTGTCACCCTAGGTTATAACTGTTGCATGATGAATGCCATCCGACATAATTATCCATCATGATCCATTGCCTATGAGCTTTTCACGTATTGATCTTTGCTATGTTATTTTTTTGTTGCCACTATTATGATTGCTACAAAACTATACTGTTACTTTTGCCACCGTTACTGTTAATTCCATACTACTTTGCTACTAAATACTTTGCTACAGATATTAAGTCTTTCAGGTGTGGTTGAATTGACAACTCAGCTGCTAATACTTGAGAATATTCTTTGGCTCCCCTTGTGTCGAATCAAGATATTTGGGTTGAATACTCTACCCTCGAAAACTATTGCAATTCCCTATACTTGTGGGTTATCATACACATCAACCAACTCTAATGTCACCTACATACTCCAATCTCACCGTGAGTATCCGTGAGTTGACTATACGATATGCATCAAACAATTTTAGATTCATAATACTCAATCCAACCCAAAGAACCTCAAAGAGTGCCCCAAGATTTCCACCGGAGAAACAAAGACGAGAACATGCATCAACCCCTATGCATAGATTACCCCAATGTCACCTAGGGAATCCACGAGTTGAGTGCCAAAACACATACCAAGTGAATCAATATGATACCCCATTGTCACCACGGGTATTCGTAGCAAGACATACAACAAGTGTTCTCAAATCCATAAAAGTATTCAATCTGATAAAACCACATCTCAAAGGGAAAACTCAATTCATCACAACAAGATAGAGAGGGAGAACATCATATGATTCAACTATATTAACAAAGCCCGCGATACATCAAGATTGTGCCATCAAGGACACGAGAGAGAGAGGGGGGGAGATTAAACACATAGCTACTGGTACAAACCCTCAACCCCGAGGGTGAACTACTCCCTCCTCATCATGGTGGCCGCCGGGATGATGAAGATGACCACGGGTGATGATTTCCCCCTCCGACGGAGTGCCGTAACAGGGTCTAGATTGGTTTTTCATGGCTACAGAGGCTTGCGGCGGCGGAACTTCTGATCTAGAGTTATTTTGGGGAGTGTATTTATAGGATTTTTTGGCGTTGAATCTACGCGAAGATGGGCCTCGAGGTGAGCACAACCCACCTGCACACGGGTTGGGCTCCAGGCGTGCCCTGGTGGGTTGTGCCCACCTCATGGCTCTTCTGGCCTCCCATGAAGCTTCTAGTGCCACTTTTGTTCCAAAAAAATTGTCAAAATGTTTCAGCTCATTTGGAGAATTTTCATTTCTACACAAAAAACAATACCATGATAGTTCTGCTGAAAACAACGTCGGTCCAGGTTAGTTCCATGTAAATCATACCAAAACGATATAAAATTGTTGTAAACATGGCAAGAATACTTCATAAATTATATATATATATATATATATATATATGTTGGAGACATATCAGCGGTCTTGGTCTTGTAGCACTAGAATGGAAACCTTTGGGGGATTCCATGGGAACCCGCGTACGTCCTTGCCTCCTTAGCAACAAAGAGGAAACTATCCTCTCATGCGCTCGCTGGCGCCCTCCTGGCCTTGGTCGTCATGGCTCACGTCATCGCGAGCCTCGTGAGGTGGGTGCAAGCCTAGAGATGTCCACCCCTTGGGAGGTGGCCTCGGGAGGCCGCTCCCTTAGGGGTCTTGATGGCATTCACCTCGCGAGGCGGGAGCCCTCGCGAGGATCTTGCTGGTGAAGTCTTGGAATTGGGCCTCACCGGGCCGTCGATGGAGCCACGCGTTGGGCCGTAGGAAGGCGGGTCTGGGTACCCCCGTTCCCAGAACCACGACAGAAACCAAAGCTCTGATACCATTTATAGGATCGAAAGTATGTCTAGAGGGGGTGTGATTAGACTACTTGACCAAATAAAAATCTTACATTTTCCCAATTTTACTTGTGGACATATTTTAGCAAATCTAACTAGTCAAGTATCACCCTACACATGCAATTATAAGAGTATAGCAATGGAAAGTAAAACATTGCACATGTAAGTAAAGGAGGGGGTTTGGAGATTCAAACGCAATGAAGACACGATGATTTTTGGCGTGATTCCAATAGGTGGTGCTATCATACGTCCATGTTGATGGAGACTTCAACCCACAGAGAGCAACGGTTGCGCGAGTCCATAGAGGGCTCCACCCATGAAGGGTCCATGAAGAAGCAACCTTGTATATTCCATCATGGCTTCTGTCCATGAAGGACTAGCCTCACTCGGGTAGATCTTCGCGAAGTAGGCGATCTCCTTGCCCTTACAAACTCCTTGTTTCAACTCCACATGACCTTGGAGGCTCCCAAGTGACACCTAACCAATCTAGGAGACACCACTCTCCAAAAGGTAATAGATGTTGTGTTGGCGATGAACTCCTTGCTCTTGTGCTTCAAATGATAGTCTCCTCAACACTCAGTCTCTCTCACACAGATTTGGCTTGGGTAGGAGAAGGATTGGAGTGGAAAGCAACTTGAAGAGGCTGGAAATAAGGTTCAAATGGTAGGAATGGAACCTCTTGATCTCAACACATGAGTAGGTGGTTGTCTCTTAGAATATGAATGGTGGAAGTTGTGTTTTGTTCTGATGGCTCTCTTTGAGAGTAAGTGGTGGTGGAGGGGTATAAATAGGCAGCACCAAAAATCCAACCGTTACAAGCCTTTGACCCAACTCGATGGCATCGATATGATAATGTCGGTGAGACTGACTAGTGCAAAAGACTTGACAGTTAGGCCTTTCGGTGAGACCGATTATACCAACTCGGTGGGACTAGAGTGCAATGGCTAGGGTAAAACCTTGTTTCGGTAATTTCGGTCGATTCATCTTGGTGATTCCGAAATGAAGCGACTTCACTACGGAAGCTTGACAAGGCCGTCTTAGTGGGACCGAGAACCATTTAGGTCAGACCGAATTGTTAGGGTTTTGGCTCTGGTAATGGAATGATCATCTCGGTGGGTCCGGAGTATGAGATGTTGGTGGGACCGAAATGATGAATTAGGGTTTGGACAGATGTTTTTTGGGGAAGTGATGGAGGGTTTTTGGAGCAATATCACTGAGCACTTTGAGCAATAGCCTCATCAACAATACCTCATCCCCTTTTAATAGTATTGGCTTTCCTAAGTGTCTCAATGTGATCTTGTACCACTAAACCAAAAATACAGAGTCTTAGGGTAGCCAATTTTTGTTCTTGACATTTTGAGGGGTCCATGTCCATTGGTCCTTGCCAGCAAATCATTGGTATTTTCTGAAATCTATCATCAATGTTCATTAGATCAATGACTGTAGCGACCCGACCTCAAATGGTCAAGCCTCTGTGTATCCGTGCCATCCCTGGATCAGTATGCTAGCACACACAGTACATCAATGTATATATCAAAGTGCAATCACATGTATAAATAACATAAAACTGATATATACCTCATAAGTCTCAGCGGAAACAACATAAGGACATGGAGTCCATCAACACCAACAGCAAGTTGAGTGTAGACTGTAACCCTACAACGTAACTCTTACTCGTCGTAGAAAAAATCCCTGCGACATAAGACGTTGCAGCCCTGTAGGTCAGTACATTGAATGTACTGGCAAGTCACATCATAAGAATAATGAACCTATTTGTACATGCAATTTGGCTGGTGGAAAGCTCTAAGTTTAGTTTTTGCATAAAGCTAGTTTTTCCCTAGAATAAAAGATATTATTCTACCACTACTGTAAAGCATAGGATGATTTGGTAAACCCAACTCAATCCATTCCTAATGTTTCATTTAAAACCCAACTGTTTAATTAAGAGTGATGAGATCTCCCGGCATTTCCACTACTAGATGCTCAAGTTGTCCATAACCGGGGACACGGCTAATCGATTAGGTTTTAACACTCTACAGAGGTTTGCGCACTTTGCCCCACAAGACTCGATCGCCTCCCTTGAAATTCTCGCACTGCCTGGTGTTTGAGAACAGGATGACCGAGACATAGTCTTTCGAAAATGTTCCCCCTTAACCCACGGATAGGCCAGTACACCTACATCATTCTACATCTGCTAGCCCATCCTGGAAGGGGTCACACTAACTACTCAACTAATCCAGAGCCCATATTGGCTTGTGGCTGCACACGTAAGCTTCTAGACATGAGAATACGATTGATCTCTTTGAGCCTGGGCGGACGGACCACTAGTGGTGCACCACCATGGATTTCCCATGCATGCTCCCATTGTACTTCGCCACCATTCAAACCAAACCTCCGCCCAGGTAGTTCATTAAGTTATCTTGGTTCTACTTACTACTTTGTCACTCATCTCTCACAATGAACACTTCCCAATCCACGTCTACATTGGCGAGGCAAAATTAAACTTACGCGGTGATGACAAAGGTATATGGTTCAAACCTACCCCAATGAACTACTAGGTAACGGCATAGCCATCTGGCATCAATAAATCCTACCATGCAATCCTACCACAAAAGGACTAAGTGCATAATATAAAACATAGGTAATTGGAAGAATGGTCAAATGTGAACTTGCCTGGTAATAGTTGATGAAGATGATATGGCTCTCAGAAATTTACTTAATAGAACTATTTATCACTCTCCGATGAAAATCTATAAAGTCAAACATTGCACTCACATAAGAAATCATTTTAGAGAACCAAGAAGAACATGCAAAGCAAAAGTCTTGGAAAACCAAATGAACATTCAACACACTTAACTAGCATGGAAATATCCTAAGTGCAAAACAACATGTGACATAGGGTGCAAAGATGTGATGTGTACTAAAGTGCATACATGGCATAATACTAAAACTATCATAGATAGATCCTAGGTGTGTGAAAATATGTAACAATGGTCCACGTGATAGGGTTTGGCAACGGTGACACGGTGCAAAAAGAATCACATCAATCAAAGCTACGGTTTAGGAGATATGGCCAGTTGAAGTTTGAATTCAAACCTGAATAAATTCAAATTTGAAATTGTCCAAAAGTTTTAAAAGTTGGTTCTCTGGATAGAGCTATTCTATACGAACATTTTGCCGCTGGTTTCATCGAATTTGGACTTACGGTTAAAAAGTTGTGGCTATTCTAAGTTTAGGGGCTAAACTGCTAATTCCAACGACCTAACCGTGAAAGAAATAACTATGAACAGGCCCTGGCCACGTGGCGGCTGAGCAGCATTCGCTGTGGAAGCCTATACGGTGAACAATCACTATATAAGTAAAACAACGGCGGCGGCTAATTAGAACAAAAACCGATCGGTTTTTTTTAATAAAACCCGCGATTTAAGGAAACCTTGGTTAACCGATCTAATACTAAACCAATAACAAAAGAATAAAAGAAAACTAAACGAACCGGGAAGGTTTCGCCTTACAGAAGCGATGACGACGAGCAGGAGACGATGGCGCTGGCTTCAGGCGGCAGACGGCAGACAGGGCGGCGACTCCGGCGGTCCTCAGCGGCGGCGAAGGGGTCAGGGAGGTCGGGCGCGGCGTGGGCGGCATGCTGGTGGGGTCGGCGGGCGGCGGGTGGCCGGTGACGAGCGGAGGGAGGCGGCGGCGTTCGGCGCTCCGGTGAGGATGCGACACGTCGAGACGTCGTCTCCGGTGGTTCCTAGGGGCAAAGAAAATGTCAAATGGATGCTCATCGACCCGGGCAATATTTTGGTGAAGAAGAACAGGGTCGGGGCGGTTTACTGGCGGTGTTTTACTCCGGCAAGGAAGCTCCGGCTCCGGCGAGATCCAACACGACAGTGCGGTGGTTGCGAGGAGCTAGGGATGACGTGGAGTGGCAGAATGGAGAGAGGGGGTCGAGGGCTCTTTATAGGCGAGGTTAGGGCGTCGGGGAGTATAGGATAAGCTCTACCCTGAGAGCTTTGGCCGGCGGGTTCGGGAGTGCGCGTGTGCGTGCTCATCCAGCGGGAGGAGCAGGAGGTTGGGGGTGACTCGGGTGGGGCCCTCCTGCAGCGGGCGCTGCGTGTGAGCGAGAGGGAGAGGCGGGGAGCGAAGGTGCTCGGGCGTTGGCCTTGGGCCGAATTGGCCAGCGGCTAGCGGCTGGCTGGGCCGCGGGGTGCTCCTGGGCCGAGCTGGCTACGGTCGAGGTGGTGTGTGTGTGTGTGTGTGTGTGCGTATGTGTGTGTGTGTGTTTAACACAAAGGAAACTGTAGCAGAATAAAATAAAAATAAAAATTAACATAGGCATATTATATATCAAAATGCTCAGAAAAATACCAAGAATAAGATGAACTATTTTCCAACTTCAAACATATTCCAAAGAAAATCATAAAAGTCAAATGGTGCTAGTTTTGCATTTAAAATCAATAAAAATCATTTTTAAAATAGCAAAATGATTTCAAATTTATTTTCTCCTAATTTTCCATTGAAGGGAATTATTTTACCCTTATTTCCATTTATTTATTTATTTAGGAGAAAATATTTTGAAAAGAAACTCAAATAACTCCTAATTGGATTTGAATTTGGGAATTTCAAACAACTTCGAATGGAAAAAATGAGTTTCAAATAACTTCAAAGTGACTTCCAATTTATTTCTTTGAAACTTCCAACTCTCTTTCCTCAAATATGAAGAAGTCATTTTATTTTCCCTCATGAACTCATTGAGTTGCTTAAAGTTTCTAAATTTGAAATATTTCAAATGGAATTCAAATCATTTTCGAACCCCTTCTCATTTCTTTAAATGGAAGAGGTCATATTCTCTTCACTCTAGGGTTTTGTAATGAAATGAATTTGAACTCAGGGAGATCAAAATGCAAGATGAAAGTTTTGGGAAAGTCCTTTTATTCCCCCTCATTCAACTTTCAAAAAGTTTCAATTTCCACTCTATTTCACACAATCAATCACACAAAAATCAAACAAACAATCACAATTATTTATTTAATATAACATTCCAAAATTTAGAATTTTGGGATGTTACAAACTACCACCCTTAACATGAATCTTGTCCTCAAGATTCGGAGAGGCTATAAAGAAGGATAGGTTTGGGGGGTCTCCTTGAAAATCCATTCATCAACACATTGTATGGGGTGCTACCACCCTTAGAAGCATGGTTACGGTTCCAACAAAACTCTGGTACTCCATCCTTTGCGTTGACGGTGCCGGTCTTCTCATATTCTCCGAGATAACTCCTTCACTTTTGCTCTTCCGGTAAGGGCATGGCCTTTTCCTCAAAATCAGGAGTCCTTGCATCAAAATAGGATCCTTCTGAGACTTGACAGGTCTGGCGCCAATGCTAAACAACTATCAAAAACCTCATGGTGGTCGACAAATTATTATTTTTGGTTTCTCCTGCAGGAAATGGGTATGGGTTGAACCTCACCGCATAACTACGATTGGCAATAGGTGTCTGTACAGGGTTTCTATCGTCCTACCATTCTAAGGCTTTTGGCTTGTCGTGTCGACACTCTTCTAGGGTTTTAAGGCTCTCTGATTTTCCCATCAACATATGATAGCTCATGATAGAAGTCTTCGGTATGGGGGTCAATCCATCCCGTACTTGAATCATTACCACATACGCAGATAGTGAATCACGTATTCTAACACTTGGGCATCCTCACAAGCATTGCAGAACTTCTCTTCTCCATGAACTGGGTCCGGATAAATCCATTGGTTCTGCAAGCCAAACAAA
The DNA here is from genome assembly GCF_018294505.1 of Triticum aestivum. Lineage (NCBI taxonomy): Eukaryota > Viridiplantae > Streptophyta > Magnoliopsida > Poales > Poaceae > Triticum > Triticum aestivum. The sequence goes on along the minus strand of NC_057803.1, from coordinate 304,493,748 downwards.
ACCTCTATCGTTTCTTCACAACTCTCGGGTTTACGTAACCTCCTATGGAACGTCTGCTGATGCACTCACAGCTTCTTCCAGAATTCTTTTCTTCAACAAGATTGTACTTGTTTCCTTATCAAATCCTGGGTCATGTGGGTTATGAGCCCACTTAAAACTTGTATATCCTTAACTCATCCTTGGAGTTACTATTGTTCCATATTCCAACATTATATCTCCTTTAAATCCAATAGTACTTCATTCCTTCATATTCTTGGGGTAATCATCATAACTAAAACCAAACTCCAACTCATTTGTCCAAACTCCACTCTATGAAATACATTTTCCTTTCCACTGGTCTAGTGTTCACACAGACAAGTATCGCCAAAAAAATGCACTGGTTCATCCATAATTCTCTTCATATCAAATCCTTTATTACATCCTTAACCACTTCTCAAAACTCAAATTTCAAAAGTACTCTATTACAAAAGCTGCCACCCACATAGTTTGGTATGGTCAAGCATTACTTCCATCTTTATTCATTTGTCCTACTTGAAGATGTTTTACCCACCGGAATTATGCGATGTGATCCTTGAAATCATCGACCTTTTGCTTCATTGTGGTGGCCATGAGCTTCATCTCCATCATCTCTGCATGCACCTCCCTCAGGTATTCCTGAGTGTGACGGAGTCCTGCTTCTAGTATTTCTCCAATCTGACATATGGCTTCCATAGCAGCTTCACGAACAGAATCAAAGAATGTTGCTCGTGGCACTCAAGAAATGAAAAAGTATTCTCCCATAGTCTTTGGGCAAACTCCCTTCACACGGTGGAGGTGTACCTCCACATACCAGAGTTCAACTCCCTTCTTCATGAAAGGATAACCCTTGTAAACTGCATCTCCTTCAAGATGAATATGCTTCATCATGTCCTTTAGGATCTTCGGGTAATCCTGATCACTAGTCAGGGTCATGATCGTTTCCGGGCCCTTCAGAAAAGACTCGTAAAGGGTTGTCATCTGCAGGCATAAGATAGAAGGGGTACTCAGGATAATGTATGTATTTCCTTGGGTAAAATGTGGTTGTTTTCTGGGAAAAGTTTGGGGTCAGCTTGTCCATGGGTTCAAGGTTTAGTCTAGGTGACATAGTGAGAGAGGCACCCACAATCAACAAACAACTCACAACATCTCACATGATATTTCAAACATATCAACTTTTATTGCTTCATGAGCTATTACAATTTCCATTTCACAACTCAACTCAACATCCACAACGAAAATAAAAGTGTGTTCCAACTTTATTACATGCTATTCCAATATCAAGATCTCCACTACTCTGATCAAGCTCTCCTCGGGTCTGAACATTCTCTGGCAAAATGTCCTACTCCTTTGCAGCATAAACAAATGACTTCAGACAAATCCAGGGGCTTCTTGGTGGTTATCTTGGCTTCCTTGCTAGGCATTTGCTAGCGTAATGACCTAGATCATTGCACCTGTAACAAGTGATTTGACACAGGTCCTTTTCTGCAGAAATTGGGTTGTTGTGGGGATACATGCTCTTTCTCTTCCTCGACTTCTTCGTTCCGATCAATTCCTCTATCTCTTGTCGATCAAACTCCACTTCTTCCGTCGGGAAGTTTCCCAGATACTCTTGGCTTTCCTTCGTGCAATACTGTGAAAAATGTCCTTCTTCTCCACATGAATAGCAAGCATTGGAGTAAAATCTCTTTAGGCTTTCTCCATCAGGGTTGTTAACATCTTCCTTCATCACAAGTTCTTTTAAACTTTCCCTAAGGGCTTCTTTCACTGCTTCCTTCTGCTGCTTGGTAATTTCTTGTACCTTGGGGTAAATATGACACTGGGCAGGGTAGTGCGTAGTTCCTTCGCACAAGAAACAAATAACCTGCCTAGTTGGGCATTCTTCAGCTCGGTTATTTCCTTCACAATGAGGGCATCCATCCTTGTGTTCTTCATGGGTATGTCCTATCTCACCACAAATCTTTCATGCGCAAGGTTTCTTCATTTTATTGCCATATGGCTTTTGAATAAGACGAGACCTCAGTAGAGTCATCTTGAATTCCTCCCAAGTTTTTGCTCCGTTACATCCTTGTATGGCCTGATGCATTTTCCACCAGGTTGCAGCACTTTTTGTAATGTACTGAAGAGCGTATTGAACCTCATACTTCCTTGCAACCAAATTGCTCCTGAAGTGATTCTCCATGCTTTGAATCCATAGCTCTGCCTCCAACTGAGCGATCGGTTCAGAGAATGCAAGTCCATCTTCATTCATCATCTATTGGGTCCAAGGGTTTCGGGATGAGATAAGAAGGATAGAGAGGTACACACAATACACACAATATAGTTTTGAAAATAAGTTTTATTTGTGGCTATCAGGAAAAACATCAAACAATGACAGCTCACAAACATCGCATCTAACGTAAGTATACAACAGGGGTTTGGTCCTCTAAAGTTCATATAAATCTTGGAATTCTTCAGTGTCTTCAAATTCTTCAATTCTTCGGAGGCTTCGACTATTGTAGCTTCAACTCTTCTAGTGTATGGTGAAGTCTGATATCTTGTCGTTCTCGGAGTGGCTTCAGTTCATCCTCCGTGTGGTCCAAAGGGAACGGGGTTTGTCTAACTATATGAGGTAAAAGTAAAGATTTGATAAAGCTCAGAAAAGAAGAGAGGTAAAGGACCTTTTTCAAAATAAAGTTTAAGAGAAATCCTTTCCTAAGGGCTTTCCAATTTCTAGGGTCATGTCCTATAGTCAACATGTGCTCTGATACCATCTCTGTAGCGACCCGACCTCAAATGGTCAAGCCTCTGTGTATCCGTGCCATCCCTGGATCGGTATGCTGGCACACACAGTATATCAATGTATATATCAAAGTGCAATCACATGTATAAATAACATAAAACTAATATATACCTCATAAGTCTCAGCGGAAACAACATAAGGGCGTGGAGTCCATCAACGCCAACGGTAAGTTGAGTGTAGACCGTAACCCTACAACCTAACTCTTACTCGTCGTAGAAAAAAATCCCTGCAACATAAGACGTTGCAGCCCTGTAGGTCAGTACATTGAATGTACTGGCAAGTCACATCATAAGAATAATGAACCTATTTGTACATGCAATTTGGCTGGTGGAAAGCTCTAAGTTTAGTTTTTGCATAAAGCTAGTTTTTCCTAGAATAAAAGATATTATTCTACCACTACTGTATAGCATAGGATGAGTTGGTAAACCCAACTCAATCCATTCCCAATGTTTCATTTAAAACCCAACTGTTTAATTAAGAGTGATGAGATCTCCCAGCATTTCCACTACTAGATGCTCAAGTTATCCGTAACCGGGGACACGGCTAATCGATTAGGTTTTAACACTCTGCAGAGGTTTGCGCACTTTGCCCCACAAGACTCGATCGCCTCCCTTGAAATTCTCACACTGCTTGGTGTTCGAGAACAGGATGACCGAGACATAGTCTTTCGAAAATGTTCCCCCTTAACCCACGGATAGGCCGGTACACCTACATCATTCTACATCTGCTAGCCCATCCTGGAAGGGGTCGCACTAACTACTCAACTAATCCAGCGCCCATATTGGCTTGTGGCTGCACACGTAAGCTTCTAGACATGAGAATACGATTGATCTCTTTGAGCCTGGGCGGACGGACCACTGGTGGTGCACCACCATGGATTTCCCATGCATGCTCCCACTGTACTTTGCCATCATTCAAACCAAACCTCCGCCCAGGTAGTTCATTAAGTTATCTTGGTTCTACTTACTACTTTGTCACTCATCTCTCACAGTGAACACTTCCCAATCCACGTCTACATTGGCGAGGCAAAATTAAACTTATGCGGTGGTGACAAAGGTATATGGTTCAAACCTACCCCAATGAACTACTAGGTAACGGCATAGCCATCTGGCATCAATAAATCCTACCATGCAATCATACCACAAAAGGACTAAGTGCATAATATAAAACATAGGTAATTGGAAGAATGGTCAAATGTGAACTTGCCTGGTAATAGTTTATGAAGATGATATCGCTCTCAGAAATTTACTTAATAGAACTATTCGTCACTCTCCGATGAAAATCTATAAAGTCAAACATTGCACTCACATAAGAAATCATTTCAGAGAACCAAGAAGAACATGCAAAGCAAAAGTCTTGGAAAACCAAATGAACATTCAACACACTTAACTAGCATGGAAATATCCTAAGTGCAAAACAACATGTGACATAGGGTGCAAAGATGTGATGTGTACTAAAGTGCATACATGGCATAATACTAAAACTATCATAGATAGATCCTAGGTGTGTGAAAATATGTAACAATGGTCCAAGTGATAGGGTTTGGCAATGGTGACACGGTGCAAAAAGAATCACATCAATCGAAGCTACGGTTTAGGAGATATGGCCAGTTGAAGTTTGAATTCAAACCTGAATAAATTCAAATTTGAAATTGTCCAAAAGTTTTAAAAGTTGGTTCTCTGGATAGAGCTATTCGATACGAACATTTTGCCGCTGGTTTCATCGAATTTGGACTTACGGTTAAAAAGTTGTGGCTATTCTAAGTTTAGGGGCTAAACTGCTAATTCCAGGGACCTAACCATGAAAGAAATAACTACGAACAGGCCCTGGCCATGTGGCGGCTTGCGGGTGGCTGAGCAGCATTCGCTGTGGAAGCCTATACGGCGAACAGTCGCTATATAAGTAAAACAACGGTGGCGGCTAATTAGAACAAAAAACGATCGTTTTTTTAATTAAAACCCGCGGTTTAAGGAAACCTCGGTTAACCGATCTAATACTAAACCGATAACAAAAGAATAAAAGAAAACTAAACGAACCGGGAAGGTTTCGCCTTACAGAAGCGACGATGATGAGCAGGAGACGATGGTGCTGGCTTCAGGCGGCGAACGGCGGACAGGGCGGCGGCTCCGGCGGTCCTCGGCGGTGGCGAAGGGGTCGGGGAGGTCGGGCGCGGCGTGGGCGGCGTGCTGGTGGGGTCGGCGGGCGGCGGGTGGCCGGCGACGAGCGGAGGGAGGCGGCAGCGTTCGGCGCTCTGGTGAGGACGCGGCACGTCGGGACGTCGTCTCCGGTGGTTCCTAGGGGCAAAGAAAATGTCAAACGAATGCTCATCGACCCGGGCAATATTTTGGTGAAGAAGAACAGGGTCGGGGCGGTTTACTGGTGGCGTTTTACTCCAGCAAGGAAGCTCCGGCTCTGGCGAGATCCAACACGGCAGTGCGGTGGTTGCGAGGAGCTAGGGACGACGTGGAGTGGCAGAATGGAGAGAGGGGGTCGAGGGCTCTTTATAGGCGAGGTTAGGGCATCGGGGAGTACAGGGATAAGCTCTACCCCGAGGGCTTCGGCCGGCGGGTTCGGGAGTGCGCGTGTGCGTGCTCATCCAGCGGGAGGTTGGGGGTGACTCGGGTGGGGCCCTCCTGCAGCGGGCATTGCGTGTGAGCGAGAGGGAGAGGCGGGGAGCGAAGGTGCTCGGGCGCTGGCCCTGGGCCGAATTGGCCAGCGGCTAGCGGCTGGCTGGGCCGCGGGGTGCTCCTCGGCCGAGCTGGCCACGGTCGAGGTGGTGTGTGTGTGTGTGTGTGTGTGTGTGTTTGAGTGTTTGTGTGTTTTTAACACAAAGGAAACTGTAGCAGAATAAAATAAAAATAAAAAATTAACATAGGCATATTATATATCAAAATGCTCAGAAAAATACCAAGAATAAGATGAACTATTTTCCAAGTTCAAACAAATTCCAAAGAAAATCATAAAAGTCAAATGGTGCTAGTTTTGCATTTAAAATCAATAAAAATCATTTTTAAAATAGCAAAATGATTTCAAATTTATTTTCTCCTAATTTTCCATTGAAGGGAATCATTTTACCCTTATTTCCATTTATTTATTTTTGTAGGAGAAAATATTTTGAAAAGAAACTCAAATAACTCCCAATTGGATTTGAATTTGGGAATTTCAAACAACTTCGAATGGAAAAAATGAGTTTCAAATAACTTCAAAGTGACTTCCAATTTATTTCTTTGAAACTTCCAACTCTCTTTCCTCAAATATGAAGAAGTCATTTTATTTTCCCTCATGAACTCATTGAGTTGCTTAAAGTTTCTAAATTTGAAATATTTCAAATGGAATTCAAATCATTTTCGAACCCCTTTTCATTTCTTTAAATGGAAGAGGTCATATTCTCTTCACTCTAGGGTTTTGTAATGAAATGAATTTGAAATCAGGGAGATCAAAATGCAAGATGAAAGTTTTGGGAAAGTCCTTTCATTCCCCCTCATTCAACTTTCAAAAAGTTTCACACAATCAATCACACAAAAATCAAACAAACAATCACAACTATTTATTTAATATAACATTCCAAAATTTAGAATTTTGGGATGTTACAATGACATATATGTTGTTATTAGTTACCAAAATGACTCGGGGATTAGTTGAACTTTCACATTTCCATAGCCATTCTGAGATATATTGCTTTGCAACTTCCACCATCTCGTTATTATGATACACTGACATAGTATTTATGGCTCACCCACCGTTCATCGTTTTTTATACATGTTATGCTAGATCATTGCACATTATGGTACACTGTCATATAGAGTCATGTTTTGTTCTAGTATCAAGTTGTAAGTAACTAGAAGTATGATGATCATCATTATTTATTATTAGAGCATTGTCCCAAGTGAGGAAATAAAAAAAGGCCAAAAAGAGCCCACAAAAAATGAGAGAAAAAGAGAGAAGGGGCAATGTTACTATCTTTTTCCACACTTGTGCTTCAAAGTAGTACCATGTTTTTCATATAGATTGTCTCCTATGAGTCACTTTCATATAACTAGTGGGAATTTTTCATTATATAACTTGGCATGTGTTGGGGAATGTAGTAATTCCAAAAAAATTCCTACGCACACGCAAGATCATGGTGATGCATAGCAACGAGAGGGGAGAGTATGTCTACGTACCCTAGTAGACCAAAAGCAGAAACGTTTATCAACGCGGTTGATGTAGTCGTACACCTTCACGATCCGTCCCGATCAAGTACCGAACATATGACACCTCCGCGTTCAGCACACATTCAGCTCGATGATGTCCTCGCCTTCTTGATCCAGCAAGAGGGCGAAGTAGTAGATGAGTTCCGGCAGCACGACGGCGTGGTGACGGTGTTGGTGAAGAACAATCTCCGCAGGGCTTCTCCTAAGCACTACGAAAACAATTACGGAGGATAAACTAGAGGGGACGGGGTTGTCGGCACACGACTTCGTGTTGCTTGATGTGTCTTGGGTGCTAGCCCTACCCCTCTATTTATATGTTGAGCCTTGGGGTCGAAACTTGGAGTAAAAGCCTCCATAAAGTCGGTTTCACCCGAAAGGCAAGAGTCCTTCTCCGACTCCAGAACCCTGGACCCAGACGCCACGGACCCTGGCGGCTGGCCCCTGGACTCTGCAAAACTTCCTTTTGCGCTTTCCAAAAACCTTGTGGACTTTCCCCTTTGGCCCAAATAAAGTGTTCTCATACCCAAACATTTCGGGAAACATTCGGAACCCCTTTTGGTGAATTCTGGAACCCTTCCGAAGATCAAACACTATCATCCCATATATCAAACTTTATCTCCGGACCATTCCGGAGTTCCTCATCATGTCCGCGATCTTATCCGGAACTCCGAACAACATTCGGTTTCCAACATACATAACTCATAAATACTATATCGTCAACGAATGTTAAGCGTGCAGACCCTACGGGTTCGAGAACTATGTAGACATGACCGAGACACTTCGCTGGTCAATAACCAATAGCGGAACCTGGATGCCCATATTGGCTCCTACATATTCTACGAAGATCTTTATCGGCCGAACCGCATAACAATATACGTTTGTTCCCTTTGTCATCGGTATGTTACTTGCCCGATATTCGATCATTGGTATCTCAATACCTAGTTCAATCTCGTTACCGGCAAGTCTCTTTACTCGTTCCATAATGCATCATCCCGCAACTAACTCATTAGTTACATTGCTTGCAAGGCTTATAGTGATGTGCATTACTGAGAGGGCCCATATATACCTCTCCGACAATCGGAGTGACAAATCCTAATCTCGATTTAAGCCAACTCAACAAGTACCATCGGAGACACCTATAGAGCACCTTTATAATCACCCAGTTACGTTGTGACGTTTGGTAGCACAGAAAGTGTTCCTCCGGTAATCGAGAGTTGCATAATCTCATAGTCATAGGAACATGTATAAGTCATGAAGAAAGCAATAGCGGTAAACTAAAACGATCAATTGCTAAGCTAACGGAATGGGTCAAGTCAATCACATCATTCTCCTAATGATGTGATCCCATTTATCAAATAACAACTCATGTCTATGGTTAGGAAGCATAACCATCTTTGATCAACGAGCTAGTCAAGTAGAGGCATACTAGTGACACTTTGTTTGTATATGTATTCACACATGTATTATGTTTCCGGTTAATACAATTCTAGCATGAATAATAAACATTTATCATGAAATAAGGAAATAAGTAATAACTTTATTATTTCCTCTGGGCATATTTCGTTCAGTCTCCCACTTGCACTAGAGTTAATAATCTAGTTCACATATTTATGTGATTAGTTCACATATCAATGTGACTAATACCCAAAGGGTTTACTAGAGTCAATAATCTAGTTCACATCGCTATCTGATTAATACCCAAAGAGTGATCATGTTTTGCTTGTGAGAGAAGTTTAGCCTACGGGTCTGCAACATTCAGATCTGTATGTATTTCGCAAACTTGTATGCTTACAATGCTCTGCACGGAAGCTACTCTAGTTCATTGCTCCCACTTTCAATATGTATCCAGATCGAGACTTAGAGTCATCTAGATCGATGTAAACAGCTTGCATCGACATAACTCTTTACGACGAACTCTTTTATCACCTCCATAACCGAGAAATATTTCCTTAGTCCTCTAAGGATAATTTTGACCGCTGTCCAGTGATCTACTCCTAGATCACTATTGTACTCCTTTGCCAAACTCAGAACAGGGTATACAATAGGTCTGGTACATAGCATGGCATACTTTATAGAACCTATGACTGAGGCATAGGGAATGATTTTTCATTCTCTTTCTATTTTCTTTCGTGGTCGGGTTTTGAGTCTTTCCTCAACTTCACACCTTGCAACACAGGCAAGAACTCCTTCTTTGAATGTTCCATTTTGAACTACTTCAAAATCTTGTCAAGGTATGTACTCATTGAAAAAACTTATCAAGCGTCTTGATCTATCTCTATAGATCTTGATGCTCAATGTGTAAGCAGCTTCATCGAGGTATTTCTTTGAAAAACTCTTTCCAAACACTCCTTTATGCTTTCCAAAAAATTCTACATTATTTCCGATCAACAATATTGTCATTCACATATACTTATCAGAAATGTTGTAGTACTCCCACTCACTTTCTTGTAAATACATGCTTCACCGCAAGTCTGTATAAAACCATATGCTTTGATCATTTTATCAAAGCATGTATTCCAACTCTGAGATGCTTGCACCAGTCCATAGATGGATCGTTGGAGCTTGCTCATTTTGTTAACACCTTTAGGATCGACAAAACCTTCTGGTTGCATCATATACAACTCTTTTTTTAAGAAATCCATTTAGGAATGCAGTCTTTACATCCATTTGCCAAATTTCATAATCATAAAATGCGGTAATTGCTAACATGATTCGGATAGACTTTTAACCATCGATACGAGTGATAAAATCTCATCGTAGTCAACACCTTGAACTTGTAGAAAACATTTTGCAACAATTCGAGCTTTGTAGATAGTAACACTACTATCAGCATCCGTCTTCCTCCTGAAGATCCATTTATTCTTAATGACTCACCGATCATCCGGAAAGTCAATCAAAGTCCATACTTTGTTTTCATACATGGATCCCATCTCAGATTTCATGGCCTCAAGCCATTTCACGGAATCTGGGCTCATCATCTGTAATGCCCTCGATGCACTCACTACAGAGCAAGTCATGACAATCTAAGCATACACCCATCAAGAATACACATTATACAAGCTGTACATGGCAAGAACAATAGCATAGCATGCACGGATCAATTACAACATCCTCGGCAAAATCGCTAACAAGTAGACAATCTACCCAGATTCACGAAATGACAAAAGTAGAGCTCGATTGACTCAAGCTAGGGTGCTCCATAATTGCAAACAAAGACATGGATGGATAGAGCTCTACAAGATTAACAAAACATCCTTACTGATCATCCTCAAAAGAGGCACGGATCGCTAGGAAACAACATGAACATATGGCATATTGAGATAAATAGCTCAAGGACTTAGTGGAAATGCTAAGTCCTTGAAATCAGCATTAACGAATGCTCCACTTTGCAAGCTTGTGCTAGTCACCACACACATCACAAAAATACATGGATTGCACCTCTGGATAGATGGCAAAACATATAACAAAACTCATGAAGAGCTCAGGGGCATATCATGCGCACAATAATCATGGCAAAAATGACAAATATCTAATTGGAGCAGCAGATCTGACAATTATCTCAAATAGCATTCTTCCAACAGCATTTCGGGCATCAAGATGAACTCAAATGAAAATGATGCAATGAGATGAAATGATGTACTCTCTGAGACGAACATTTTGATATGCTATATGCCCAAAATGGAGTTACAGATGAGGAGTTACGATGCTGTGAAGTATGCAAAAAAATATAGAAGAGAGGGAGAAAGTCAACCGCGCAAGATCTAGGGTTCCTCGGCACGCGAACCGAGGTAAGTCCGGCGAGGTCGATGGAGCGGCGGGGAGGCAAGGGAGAGGTAGATCCGGCCTCTCCCGATCGGATCCGGCGGCGGGGAGGGCTCCGGCCACCGCGGGGGACGCGAGGAGGCGCGGGGGCGACCGGCGATGAGCTCCCGCCGGCGAACAGAGAGCGGGCGGCGGACGGCGACCTGGGCGGCGGAGGCGGCGATCGAACGCGAGGAGGGCGAGCGGCTCTCGGGCGGCGGCGGCTCCGGGCCGGGAGGGCCCCGCCTGGGCCCCGGCGGGCCGGCGCGGCGATGTGGGCGCGCGGGCGACGGCGAACCGGACGTTGAAACGTGGCGGCGGCAGGCGGATCAGACACGTCCGTCGGCGGCTATTTTGTTCGGCGGCGGCGGGGAGAGTTAGGGTAGGTTTGCACCGCGAATTTTGGAGGGGGGGTGTATATATAGGCATAGGAGGAGCTAGGAGAGTCCAAATGAGGTGCGGTTTTCGGCCACGCGATCGTGATCGAATGCTCTAGGTGATGGAGAGGGTTTTGGTGGGTTTTGGCCCAAATTGGAGGGGTGCTGGGATGCAACACACACGAGGCCTTCTCGGTCCCTCGGTTAACCGTTGGAGCATCAAACGAAGTCCAAATGGTACGAAACTTGATAGGCGGTCTACCGGTGGTAAACCAAGGCCGCTTGGCAAGTCTCGGTCCAGTCCGGAAATGTTTAATCCCCACACACGAAAGAAAGGTAGAAATGACCACCGGAGGAGAACGAAGCGCCGGAATGCAAAACGGACAACGGGGAAAATGCTCGGATGCATGAGATGAACACGTATGCAAATGCAATGCACATGATGACATGATATGAGATGCATGACAACGATAACAACACACGGAGACAAAAAAACCCGAACCCGAGAAAATAAAATAACTTAAGGCCGGAAACGGCAAGAGTTGGAATACATATTGGGAAAATCATATCCGGGGTGTTACAACACTCCACCACTACGAAAGGATCTCGTCCCGAGAGCTAGGACTGAAAGAACGCCGAGTATTCAGAACGGAGGTGATCCTCGCGTTCCCAGGTAGCTTCACGGTCGGAATGGTGTGACCACTTGACTTTGAGGAATTTGATCGACTTGTTGCGAGTCTTGCGTTCAGTCTCTTCAAGAATAGCAACGGGGTGCTCATGATAAGAGAGATCTTCTTGGAGCTCGATGTCCTCGAAGTTGATGGTGCGGTCAGGAGTCTTGAAGCACTTTCGAAGCTGAGAGACATGGAACACGTCATGCACATTTGCAAAGTTTGAAGGAAGCTCGAGTTGATAGGCGAGATCGCCTCTCTTGCTGATGATTTTGAAAGGTCCCACGTATCTAGAGGCAAGCTTCCCTTTGATACCGAAGCGACGAGTACCTTTCATAGGAGAGACGCGGAGGTAAACATGATCTCCGATCTCGAAAGCCCAATCACGGTGCTTACTATCATAGTAGCTCTTCTGGCGGGATTGGGCTGCTTTGAGGTTATCTCGAATGACTTTGCACATCTCACCTGCCTTTGTGATTAAGTCATTTCCCAAAAGTTGGCGTTCACCGGTTTCAGACCAGTTGAGAGGGGTACGGCACTTCCTGCCATACAGAATTTCAAATGGGGCCTTGCTCGAACTTGCTTGAAAACTGTTGTTGTAGGAGAATTCAGCATAAGGAAGACAATCATCCCACTTCATGCCGAAGGAGATCACACAAGCCCTAAGCATATCTTCAAGAATCTGGTTGACACGCTCGACTTGACCGCTAGTTTGAGGATGGAAAGCTATACTGAAGCGGATGTTGGTGCCCATGGCCTTCTAAGAAGAATCCCAAAACTTGGAGGTAAAGATGCTGCCACGGTCTGAAGAGATCACTTGTGGAATACCGTGCAGCGAGACAATTCGAGAGATATAGAGCTCCGCCAATTGAGCTGCAGTGATTGACTCTTTCATAGGTAGAAAGTGAGCCACTTTAGTAAGTTTGTCGATGACAACGAATATAGCATCGTTGCCACGTTTGGACTTTTGGAAACCCAGTCACGAAGTCCATCTCAATGTGGTCAAACTTCCATTCTGGAATGGCAAGAGGTTGGAGGAGACCAGCTGGCCTTTGGTATTCTGCCTTCACTCTTCTGCAGACATCACATTCATTCACGAACTGAGCAATCTCACGCTTTATTCAAGTCCACCAATAAGTCTGCTTGAGGTCCTGATACATCTTCGTGCTCCCAGGGTGGATGGAGAGGAGAGAATTGTGAGACTCGTTCATGATCACTTTACGAAGGTCACCTTTGGGCACAACAATACGATCCTCGGAGAAGAGAGTGTCCTTGTCATCAAGGCGGTAGCACTTGTACTTGGGTTGACTCTTGGCAATCCCAATCTTCACCTTCTTCACCATAGCACCAGGAAGCTGGGCTTGGCGAATCTGGTCTTCCAAGGTAGGAGAGACTTGAAGGTTGGCGAGGAAACCTTGAGGAACAACTTGCAGATTAAGTTTGCGGAAAGCTTCACAAAGCTCGGGTTGATAAGGCTTGAGAATCAGACTGTTGCAATAAGCCTTCCTGCTCAATGCGTCAGCAATCACATTGGCCTTGCCTGGAGTATACTCGATACTCGGATTATACTCTTGAATCATTTCGACCCATCGAGTCTGCCTAAGGTTGAGATTAGGCTGAGTGAAGATGTACTTGAGACTCTTGTGGTCAGTGAAGATGTCCACTTTTCTTCCCAATAAGAGATGTCTCCAAGTCAAAAGAGCATGCACAACTGCCGCCAACTCAAGGTCATGAGTGGGGTAGTTCTTCTCGTTGGGCTTCAACTGGCGAGAGGTATAAGCCACAACTTTCTTCTCTTGCATCAACACTGCGCCGAGACCTTGGAGAGAGGCATCGCAAAAGACCTCGTATGGTTTGGATTCATTAGGAGGAGTCAGAACTGGAGCAGTGACCAATTTCTCTTTCAAAGTGTTGAAAGCAATGTCACACTGCGGAGACCAAACGTACTTGACATGCTTCTGGAGAAGATTTGAGAGAGGCTTCATGATCTTAGAAAAGTTTTCAACGAATCTTCGACAGTAGCTTGCGAGACCGAGGAAGCTACGGAGTTGCTTCACGTTCTGAGGTGGTTCCCAATTCATAATTGCAGACACCTTCTCAGGATTCACCTCAATGCCCTTGGCAGAGATGATATGACCAAGATAAAGAACCTCATCGAGCCAAAATTCGCACTTGGAGAACTTGCCGTAGAACTGGTGTTCCCTGAGCTTATCGAGTACCAAACGCAAGTGCTTGGCATGATCTTCCTTGTTCTTCGAAAAGACCAGAATGTCGTCGAGATAGACCAAAACAAAGTCATTGGTGTAGGCGTTGAAGATGAAGTTCATCATGCGAGAGAAAGTCGGAGGAGCGTTGATGAGGCCAAAAGACATGACAGTGTATTCATATGAACCAAAGCTTGTCCTGAAAGCCGTCTTGGGAATATCTTGCTCACGGATTCGGATCTGATGATAACCCATACGGAGATCAAGCTTGGAGAATACTTGGGCACCTTTGAGTTGTTCGAACAGCTTGTTGATGTTGGGAAGTGGGTATTTGTTCTTGATAGTCTTCTTGTTCAATGGACGGTAATCAACACAAAGTCGGTCCATTCCATCCTTCTTCTTCACAAAAAGAACACCACAACCCCACGGAGAAGAACTAGGTCGGATGAGGCCCATTCTCTCTTGAGCATCGAGTTGCTTCTTCAGATCCTTCAACTCTTCAGGTCCGAGCTTGTAAGGACGCTTGCAAACCGGTTCCGTGCCAGGCTCAACATCGATGATGAATTCAACGGGCCGGTGCGGAGGCATTCCTGGAAGCTCTTCTGGAAAGACGTCTTGATATTCGCAAACGACTAGAATTTGCGAGATAGCATCCAGTTCACCCTTCTCATTGAGAGAAAATAGACGGATTGTATTATCCCGAGCGGCAAAGACAATTACATCCTCAGACGAATGAGTCAATTGAATCTGCCTGGCTGCACAATCAAGTTGAGCCTTGTGCTTAGAAAGCCAATCCATCCCGAGAATAAGATTAATATCCGAGTTACCAAGAACCATTGGAGAAGCCAGAAACTTGAAATCACCCATCATGATAGAAATATCCGGAACCATCATACTAGAACTCAGACGCTTAGCCAGAGAGACGACTTGCATAGCTCTAGGTAATGCCTTAGTACTAAAATTGTTCCCCGATGCAAATGGAAATGACATGAAGGAATGCGATGCACCAGAGTCAAAAAGTACTTTTGCGGGAACATCGTTAACAGGAAGGTTACCCATGATGACATTTGACGAGTCCTCTGCCTGAGCTGCGTTCATCAAGTTGACCTTAGCGTGCTTGGGGTTATGCTTGACCACAGCTGTACTTGCCGATCTCACAGGAGGAGGAGGAGGAAGATGCCTCTGATTGAAGCACTTGTTGGCATAGTGACCCTTCTGTTGGCACTTGTTGCACGTGACCTCTGAAAGCGGACGGTGATACGGAGCACTCGATCTTGGAGCTTGAGACGAAGTCTTGTTCTGAAAGCCAGGGTTGGGTGGGTGGGAAGATCCACTGCCACCTTTGCTCTTCTGCTGATACGACTGACGGAACAGAGGAGGAGGAAGCCAATACTTCTGCTGCTTGGCCACTTGAGTAGAGGAAGAAGGAGTAGCCTCTCTGACTCGCTTCTTGGAAGCATCACACCTCAGTTGAGCGGCCTCTTGCTTCATTGCCATGTTGTAGAACTCATCGTACCTCAAGGGCTCAAAGAGAACAAGAGCTAGCTGGATTTCTTCCCTGAGACCACCCCTGAACTGGTATATCATGCTCTTCTCATCAGGGACGTCCTGCTTAGCAAAGCGGGCGAGCTTCTGAAACAACTTGTTGTAGTCATAGACAGAAAAAGAGCCTTGCTTTAGGTTGCGGAATTCCTCACGCTTGCTCTCAACCACGCTCTGAGGAATATGATGAGCTTTGAAGTCTTGACAGAATTCATCCCAGGTAATCACACGGCCACCTCTGGAATCCTTGTACCGCTGGAACCATTCTGCAGCTTGATCTTTGAGTTGGAAGGAAGCGAACTTGAAGAAGTCCTCAGGCCTGACGTTACTGCACTCGAAATGCTTGCACAGATCCACGAGCCAATCATCAGCATCAGTTGCCTCAACACAATTGATGAAAGTCTTTGGCCCGTTGGAAGGAAATGGTTGAGTGTAGCAAAGTGATTCTGATTGTTGCCTTGGTTGCCGTGGTTCGCTTGATTGCGCTCTTAAAGAATTGCATGATCAACTGTGTGTTTGCATTGGTTGCGGCCATCATAGCTTGCCATGCCTCCGGAGGAGGAGGAGGTGGTGGCGGATCTTGATTCTGATTCTGGTTGGTGCTCTTAGCGGGAGCCATCCTGAAGAGGGTGACAACCGTTAGCACATTGACAGATAAAATGAAGCTGAATCAAACGGGTTGAAATTGCAACATATAGTCTTCACATCCGAACATAAGAACGAATGCATTCCACTTGAAATGGTCACATATCCATAAATTGAGAAGCCACTTAAAATTTAGGTAGAGGAATAAATCAACAAGGTACGGATCAAGAACGAATACTCAGTAAGAAATCCCAATCTCAAACCAAATATCCGTGGAAGAAGAACTAGAGCTACAAGAATTCCCACCAATGAAACTCCTGAACCTTTCCGGTTATGCAATCAGGTGTTGGGGATACAGGGGAAGCATAATATCTCACCCAAATCTAGCAAATCCTACATCTAGTTGTATCCATCCTTCAACACATAACCGAGAAAACTTCGGAAACCATCTACCTCAACCTTCGAAAAGCATCCGTTATACAAGTTATGGTGATACTCCCGAACTCCTGCCCCAGTACTGGGTGGCATCGAGGTTATCTCACCAACGAACTGCATAAAAGAGATTTTCGATGTCGGCGTACTAAACTCAGGTATTCCAGAACTGCAACGATAAAATTGTGACAACAACACCTCGGAGCTCAACTCCCCGGGACACTGGCACAACCCCTAAAGACAGGAGGCACCAAGAACAATGTTCTCGTCACAAAACCATCGGAACGATTCCAAGATACCCGCGTGATCCTAATTTTTTTTTGTGAAATTTGAGAAGAGAAGAGTCAAAACTCTACATCAGGATGCCTTACCAGAGCGATGAGGAGACTGGGGAGTAAAAAGAATTCCTAAACTCTCCGATATATAATTCCTAAATGACTCAAAACATTTTTCTAGACTCAACTCGGCCGCTAAAAACGATCAAGCAATGGGGGCTCCTAAGGTCGGGGAAGGCTCTGATTACCAACTTGTAACGCCCTCGATGCACTCACTACAGAGCAAGTCATGACAATCTAAGCATACACCCATCAAGAATACACATTATACAAGCTGTACATGGCAAGAACAATAACATAGCATGCACGGATCAATTACAACATCCTCGGCAAAATCGCTAACAAGTAGACAATCTGCCCAGATTCACGAAATGACAAAAGTAGAGCTCGATTGACTCAAGCTAGGGTGCTCCATAATTGCAAACAAAGACATGGATGGATAGAGCTCTACAAGATTAACAAAACATCCTTACTGATCATCCTCAAAAGAGGCACGGATCGCTAGGAAACAACATGAACATATGGCATATTGAGATAAACAGCTCAAGGACTTAGTGGAAATGCTAAGTCCTTGAAATCAGCATTAACGAATGCTCCACTTTGCAAGCTTGTGCTAGTCACCACACACATCACAAAAATACATGGATTGCACCTCTGGATAGATGGCAAAACATATAACAAAACTCATGAAGAGCTCAGGGGCATATCATGCGCACAATAATCATGGCAAAAATGACAAATATCTAATTGGAGCAGCAGATCTGACAATTATCTCAAATAGCATTCTTCCAACAGCATTTCGGGCATCAAGATGAACTCAAATGAAAATGATGCAATGAGATGAAATGATGTACTCTCTGAGACGAACATTTTGATATGTTATATGCCCAAAATGGAGTTACAGATGAGGAGTTACGATGCTGTGAAGTATGCAAAAAAATATAGAAGAGAGGGAGAAAGTCAACCATGCAAGATCTAGGGTTCCTCGGCACGCGAACCGAGGTAAGTCCGGCGAGGTCGATGGAGCGGCGGGGAGGCAAGGGAGAGGTAGATCCGGCCTCTCCCGATCGGATCCGGCGGCGGGGAGGGCTCCGGCCACCGCGGGGGACGCGAGGAGGCGCGGGGGCGACCGGCGATGAGCTCCCGCCGGCGAACAGAGAGCGGGCGGCGGACGGCGACCTGGGCGGCGGAGGCGGCGATCGAACGCGAGGAGGGCGAGCGGCTCTCGGGCGGCGGCGGCTCCGGGCCGGGAGGGCCCCGCCTGGGCCCCGGCGGGCCGGCGCGGCGATGTGGGCGCGCGGGCGACGGCGAACCGGACGTTGACACGTGGCGGCGGCAGGCGGATCAGACACGTCCGTCGGCGGCTATTTTGTTCGGCGGCGGCGGGGAGAGTTAGGGTAGGTTTGCACCGCGAATTTTGGAGGGGGATGTGTATATATAGGCATAGGAGGAGCTAGGAGAGTCCAAATGAGGTGCGGTTTTCGGCCTCGCGATCGTGATCGAACGCTCTAGGTGATGGAGAGGGTTTTGGTGGGTTTTGGCCCAAATTGGAGGGGTGTTGGGATGCAACACACACGAGGCCTTCTCGGTCCCTCGGTTAACCGTTGGAGCATCAAACGAAGTCCAAATGGTACGAAACTTGACAGGCGGTCTACCGGTGGTAAACCAAGGCCGCTTGGCAAGTCTCGGTCCAGTCCAGAAATGTTTAATCCCCACACACGAAAGAAAGGTAGAAATGACCACCGGAGGAGAACGAAGCGCCGGAATGCAAAACGGACAACGGGGAAAATGCTCGGATGCATGAGATGAACACGTATGCAAATGCAATGCACATGATGACATGATATGAGATGCATGACAACGATAACAACACACGGAGACAAAAAAACCCAAACCCGAGAAAATAAAATAACTTAAGGCCGGAAACGGCAAGAGTTGGAATACATATTGGGAAAATCATATCCGGGGTGTTACATCATCGCTTCCTCATAGTTCATAGGTTCGTCATGGTCAAGTAACATGACATCCAGAACATGATTACCGTACCACTCTGGTGCGAATCTCACTCTGGTTGACCTACGAGGTTTAGTAGTACCTTGATCTAAAGTTACATGATCATCATCATTAGCTTCCTCACTAATTGGTGTAGGAGTCACATGAATAGATTTCTGTGATGAACTACTTTCCAATAAGGGAGCAGGTACAGTTACCTCATCAAGTTCTACTTTCCTCCCACTCACTTCTTTTGAGAGAAACCCCTTCTCTAGAAAACATCCATTTTTAGCAACGAATGTCTTGCCTTCGGATATGTGATAGAAGGTGTACCCAACTGTCTCCTTTGGGTATCCTATGAAGACACATTTCTCCGATTTGGGTTTGAGCTTATCAGGATGAAACTTTTTCACATAAGCATCTCAACCCCAAACTTTAAGAAACGACAACTTTGGTTTCTTGCCAAACCGCAGTTCATATGGTGTCGTCTCAACGGATTTAGATGGTGCCCTATTTAACGTGAATGCAGATGTCTCTAATGCATAACCCCAAAATGATAGTGATAAATCGGTAAGAGACATCATAGATTGCACCATATCTAATAAAGTATGGTTACGATGTTCGAACACACCATTACACTGTGGTGTTCTAGGTGGCCTGAGTTGCGAAACTATTCCGCATTTTTTCAAATGAAGACCAAACTCATAAATCAAATATTCTCCTCCACGATCAGATTGTAGAAATTTTATTTTCTTGTACGATGATTTTCCACTTCACTCTGAAATTATTTGAACTTTTCAAATGTTTCAGTTTTATGATTCATCAAGAAGATATACCCATATCTTACTCAAGTCATCTGTGAAGGTCAAAAAATAACGATACCTGCCGTGAGCCTTAACACTCATCGGACTGCATACATCAGTATGTATTATTTCCAACAAGTCTGTTGCTCGCTCCATTGTTCCGGAGAATAGAGTCTTAGTCATCTTGCCCATGAGGCATGGTTCGCAAGCATCAACTGATTCATAATCAAGTGATTCCAAAAGCCCATCAGCATGGATTTTCTTCATGCGCTTTACACCAATATGACCTAAACGGCAGTGCCACAAAATAAGTTGCACTATCATTATTAACTTTGCATCTTTTGGCTTCAATATTATGAATATGTGTATCACTACGATCGAGATTCAATAAACCATTCACCTTGGTGTATGACCATTGAAGGTTTTTATTCATGTAAACAAAATAACAATTATTCTCTAACTTAAATGAATAACCGTATTGCAATAAACATGATCAAATCATATTCATGCTCAACGCAAACACCAAATAACACTTATTTAGGTTCAACACTAATCCCGAAAGTATAGGGAGTGTGCGATGATGATCATATCAATCTTGAACTACTTCCAACATACATCGTCACCTCGCCCTTGACTAGTTTCTGTTTATTCTGCAACTCCCAGTTCGAGTTACTACTCTTAGCAACTGAACCAGTATCAAATGTCGAGGGGTTGCTATAAACACTAGTAAAGTACACATCAATAACATGTATATCCAATATACCTTTATTCACTTTGCCATCCTTCTTATCCGCCAAATACTTGGGGCAGTTCTGCTTCCAGTGACTAGTCCCTTTGCAGTAGAAGCACTTAGTCTCAGGCTTAGGTTTAGACTTGGGTTTCTTCACTTGAGCAGCAACTTGCTTGCCGTTCTTGTTGAAGTTCCCCTTCTTCCCTTTGCCCTTTTCTTGAAACTAGTGGTCTTGTCAACCATCAACACTTGATGCTTTTCTTGATTTCTACCTTCGTCGATTTCAGCATCACGAAGAGCTTGGAAATCGTTTCTGTTATCCCTTGCATATTATAGTTCATCACGAAGTTCTAGTAACTTGGTGATAGTGACTAGAGAACTCTGCCAATCACTATCTTATCTGGAAGATTAACTCCCACTTGATTCAAGTGATTGTAGTACTCAGACATTCTGAGCACATGCTCACTAGCTAAGCTATTCTCCTCCATTTTGTAGGCAAAGTACCTGTCAAAGGTCTCATACCTTTCGACATGGGCATGAGTCTAAAATACTAATTTCAACTCTTGGAACATCTTATATGCCCTGTGGCATTCAAAACATTTTTGAAGTCCCGGTTCTAAGCCGTAAAGCATGGTGCACTAAACTATCAAGTAGTCATCATACCGAGCTTTGCCAAACGTTCATAACGTCTGCATATACTCCTGCAATAGGTCCGTCACCTAGCGGTGAATCAAGGACATAATACTTCAATGCAGCAATGAGGATAACCCTCAGATCATGGAGCTAGTCCGTATCATTGCTACTAACATATTTCAACTTATTTTTCTCTAGGAACATATCAAAAATAAACAGGGAGCTACATCGCAAGCAATTGATCTACAACATAGATATGCAAATACTATCAGCACTAAGTTCATGATAAATTAAAGTTCAATTAATCATATTAATTAAGAACTCCCACTTAGATAGACATCCCTCTAATCATCTAAGTGATCATGTGATCCAAATCAACTAAACCATAACCGATCATCACGTGAAATGGAGTAGTTTTCAATGGTGAACATCACTATGTTGATCATATCTACTATATGATTCACGCTCGACCTTTCGGTCTCTAGTGTTCCTAGGCCATATCCGCATATGCTAGGCTCGTCAAGTTTAACCCGAGTATTCTGTGTGTGCAAAACTGTTTTACACCCGTTGTAGATGAACGTTGAGCTTATCACACCCGATCATCATGTGGTGTCTCGGCACGACAAACTTTGGCAACGGTGCATACTCAGGGAGAACACTTTTACCTTGAAATTTAGTGAGAGATCATCTTATAATGCTACCGTCAAACAAAGCAAAATAAGATGCATAAAGGATAAACATCACATGCAATCAATATAAGTGATATGATATGGCCATCATCATCTTGTGCCTTTGATCTCCATCTCCAAAGCACCGTCATGATCACCATCGTCACCGGCTCAACACCTTAATCTCCATCGTAGTATCGTTTTCGTCTCGCCAACTATTGCTTCTACGACTATCGCTACCGCTTAGTGATAAAGTAAAGCAATTACAGGGCGATTGCATTGCATACAATAAAGCGACAACCATATGGCTCCTGCCAGTTGCCGATAACTCCATTACAAAACATGATCATCTCATACAATAAATACAACATCATGTCTTGACCATATCACATCACAACATGCCCTGCAAAAACAAGTTAGACGTCCTCTACTTTGTTGTTGCAAGTTTTATGTGTCTGCTATGGGCCGAGCAAGAACCGTTCTTACCTACGCATGAAAACCACAACGATAGTTCATCAAGTTAGTGTTGTTTTAACCTTCTCAGGGACCGGGTGTAGCCACATTCGGTTCAACTAAAGTTGTAGAAACTGACACCCGCCAGCCACCTATGTGCAAAGCACGTCGGTAGAACCAGTCTCGCGTAAGCGTACACGTAATGTCGGTCCGGGCCGCTTCATACAACAATACCGCCGAACCAAAGTATGACATGCTGGTAAGCAGTATGACTTTTATCACCCACAACTCACTTGTATTCTACTCATGCATATAACATCTACGCATAAACCTGGCTCGGATGCCACTGTTGGGGAACGTAGTAATTTCAAAAAAAATCCTACGCACACGCAAGATCATGGTGATGCATAGCAACGAGAGGGGAGAGTATGTCTACGTACCCTCGTAGGCCAAAATCGGAAGCGTTTATCAACGCGGTTGATGTAGTCGTACACCTTCACGATCCGTCCCAATCAAGTACCGAACGTACGACACTTCCGCGTTTAGCACACGTTCAGCTTGATGATGTCCTCGCCTTCTTGATCCAGCAAGAGGGGCGAAGTAGTAGATGAGTTCCGGCAGCACGACGGCGTGGTGACGGTGTTGGTGAAGAACAATCTCCGCAGGGCTTCGCCTAAGCACTATGAAAACAATTACGGAGGATAAACTAGAGGGGACGGGGTTGCCGACACACCGCTTGGTATTTCTTGATGTGTCTTGGGTGCTAGCCCTACCCCTCTATTTATATGTTGAGCCTTGGGGTCGAAACTTGGAGTAAAACCCTCCACAAAGTCGGTTTCACCCTAAAGGCAAGAGTCCTTCTCGGACTCCAGGGCCAGACGCCAGGGTTCCCGACGTCTGGACCCAGACGCCAGGTGAGGGAGTCCTGGATTAGGGGGTGTCCGGATGGCCAGACTATACCTTCAGCCGGACTCCAGGACTATGAAGATACAAGATTGAAGACTTCGTCCCGTGTCCGGAAGGGACTTTCCTTGGCGTGGAAGGCAAGCTTGGCGATACGGATATTCAGATCTCCTACCATTGTAACCGACTCTATGTAACCCTAACCCTATCCGGTGTCTATATAAACCGGAGGGTTTTAGTCCGTAGGACAAGGTACACATCAACAATCATACCATAGGCTAGCTTCTAGGGTTTAGCCTCTCTGATCTCGTGGTAGATCTACTGTTGTACTACCCATATCATCAATATTAATCAAGCAGGACGTAGGGTTTTACCTCCATCGAGAGGGCCCGAACCTGGGTAAAACTTCGTGTCCCCTTGCCTCCTGTTACCATCCGGCCTAGACGCACAGTTCGGGACCCCCTACCCGAGATCCGCCGGTTTTGACACCGACATTGGTGCTTTCATTGAGAGTTCCTCTGTGTCGTCGCCGTCAGGCTCGATGGCTCCTACGATCTTCAACAGCGATGCAGTCCAGGGTGAGACCTTCCTCCCCGGACAGATCTTCGTCTTCGGCGGCTTCGCACTGCGGGCCAATTCACTTGGCCATCTGGAGCAGATCGAAAGCTACGCCCCTGGCCGTCAGGTCAGATTCGGAAGTTTTAAACTACACGGCTGACATCCGCGGGGACTTGATCTTCGACGGATTCGAGCCACTGCCGAGCGCGCCGCACTGTCCCGACGAGCATGATCTAGCTCTGCCGCCGAACAGTGCCTTAGAGGCCGCACCCGCATCGGCTCCGGTCCCTAATTCGGAGCCAACTGCGCCGATCGAGGATGGGCGGTTGGACGCCACCTCGGGGGCTGCGATCCCAACGGCGATTGAGCCGAACACCAGCCCCGCACTCCGCGAGACTCATGACTCCAAGGAGCCGAACTCTTTTTCGGACTCCGAACCCTCCGCGCCCCGGCCTATCGAATCCGATTGGGCGCTGATCATGGAGTTCATCGCCGCGAACATCTTTCAGCACTCGCCTTTTGGCGATATTCTGAAGTCACTGAAGTCTCTCTCTTTATCAGGAGAGCCCTGGCCGGACTGCGGCCAGCGAGGTTGGGATTCGGACAATGAAGAAATTCAAAGCCCACCCACCACCCACTTTGTAGCCACTGTCGACGACTTAACCGACATGCTCAACTTCGACTACGAAGACATCGACGGTATGGACGCCGATGAAGGAGATAATGAAGAACTAGCGCCCACTAGGCCCTGGAAAGCCACCTCATCGTATGACATATACATGGTGGACACCCCAAAAGAGAGAGATGGCGATGGAACAGCGGAGGATGACCCCTCCAAGAAACAGCCTAAGCGCCGACGTCAGCGGCGCCGCTCAAAATCCCGCCAAAACAAACACGGTGATTCCAGCACGGGAGATAATAACACTCCGGAAAGCGCCAAAGAAAACCCCCTCCAGCAAGATTTAGCACAGGAGGATGGAGAAACCAGCCCTCATGAGAGAGCGGCAGACAGAGAGGTCGAGGACGATAATTATATGCCTCCCTCCGAAGACGAGGCAAGCCTCGACGACGACGAATTCGTCATGCCAGAGGATCCCGTCGAGCAAGAGCGTTTTCAACGCAGGCTTATGGCCACGGCAAGAAGCCTCAAGAAAAAACAGCAACAGCTTAGAGCTGATCAAGATTTGCTAGTCGACAGATGGACTGAAGTCCTTGCGGCCGAAGAGCATAAACTCGAACGCCCCTCCAAGAGCTACCCAAAGCGTAGGTTGCTACCCCAATTAGAGGAGGAAGCACTTGATGCGGCCGACCGGCCACCTCGTGGCCGCGACAGAGAGGCCTCTCGGCCCTCCACTCAAGCCGCACCCCGTACCAAGGCACGGGACTATGCGCCGGACTTACGAGATATGTTGGAGGACAAGGCTAAACAAACAAGATCGATCTACGGATCGCGTGGGCGCCCCACGGCTCGAGACGGCATCCGTCACGCCGGCCACAAATTCGGCAGGGCCGAACACAGTAGACAAGGCTCACTGGAGCTACGTCATGATATAGCCCAGTACAGAGGCGCCGCACACCCACTCTGCTTCACAGACGAAATAATGGATCATCAAATCCCCGAGGGTTTCAAACCCGTAAACATCGAATCATATGATGGCACAACAGATCCTGCGGTATGGATTGAGGATTATCTCCTTCATATCCATATGGCCCGCGGCGATGATTTCCACGCCATCAAATACCTCCCACTCAAGCTTAAAGGACCAGCTCGGCATTGGCTTAACAGCTTGCCAACAGGATCAATCAGTTGTTGGGAGGACCTGGAAGCCGCATTCCTCGACAATTTCCAGGGCACTTATGTGCGACCCCCAGACGCCGATGACCTAAGTCACGTAATTCAGCAGCCAGATGAATCGGCCAGGCAATTCTGGACACGGTTCCTAACAAAGAAAAATCAAATAGTCGACTGTCCGGACGCTGAGGCCCTAGCAGCCTTCAAGCACAATATCCGTGACGAGTGGCTGGCCCGACACCCTGGAGAGGAAAAGTCGAAATCTATGGCAGCACTCACGACACTCATGACCTGCTTTTGCGCGGGAGAAGACAACTGGCTTGCTCGTAGCAACAATATAACCAAGAACCCTGGTAATTCGGACACCTGGGACATTAGTGGCAGGTCGCGTCAAACCAAGCAGAAGCGCCGCATTAACAGCGACAATGCTGAGGATACGGCAGTTAATGCTGGATTCAGATGCTCTAAATCCGGTCAGCAAAAGAAGGCATTCAAAAGGAATCCTAGTTGGCCGTCCAGTTTGGACCGAATACTCGACTGCCTATGCCAGATACATGGCACCCCCGAAAAGCCGGCCAATCACACCAATAGGGATTGTTGGGTGTTCAAGCAGGCAGGCAAGTTAAACGCTGAAAACAAAGACAAGGTCCTGCATAGCGATGACGACGAGGAGCCCCGATCGCCGAACAACAGTGGACAGAAGGGTTTTCCCCCACAAGTGCGGACGGTGAACATGATATACGCAACCCACATCCCAAGAGGTAGCGGAAGCGCGCGTTAAGGGACGTATACGCGATAGAGCCAGTCGCCCCAAAGTTCAACCCATGGTCCTCCTGCCCGATCACCTTTGATCGAAGGGACCACCCCACTAGCACCCGTCACGGCGGCTTCGCCGCATTGGTTCTAGACCCAATTATTGACGGATTTCATCTCACTAGAGTCCTTATGGACGGCGGCAGCAGCCTGAACCTGCTTTACCAGGATACAGTGCGGAAAATGGGCATAGATCCCTCGAGGATTAAGCCCACCAAAACGACCTTTAAAGGCGTAATACCAGGTGTAGAGGCCAACTGTACAGGCTCAGTCACACTTGAAGTGGTCTTCGGATCTCCGGATAATTTCCGAAGCGAGGAGTTAATCTTCGACATAGTCCCGTTTCGCAGTGGTTATCACGCACTGCTCGGGCGAACCGCATTCGCTAAGTTCAATGCGGTACCGCATTACGCATACCTTAAGCTCAAGATGCCAGGCCCTCGAGGAGTAATTACGGTCAATGGAAACACCGAACGCTCCCTCCGAACGGAGGAGCACACGGCGGCCCTTGCGGCGGAAGTTCAAAGCAGCCTCTTCAGGCAGTTCTCCAGTCCGGCCACTAAACGACCGGACACCGTCAAGCGCGCCCGGAGTAACCTACAACAAGACCGCCTGGCACGATCCGAGCAGGCGTAGCAATGCGGCCCCAACCCCAACCCTCGCAAAAAGGCGACGCCAGTACTTCGCGTACATAACTACGCTCTAGAGATACCATGGGCACAGGGGGAGGGGCACCATCACGGCACGCCCGAAACACGGCTTAAACCGCACCAGGGGCTGCCGATTTTTTAATTTTCTCTTACTTTCAGGACTCCACTCTTCGGAAGGCCTGTTCGGCAGTTCAATTGCCGCACAAACGATGCAAGAACCAGGGAAGCAGCCAAGCCACGCCGCATTACGGAACTCCCAGGTGGTCTCTATCACGAGCAGTATACCTGTTTCGCACATTATTCCGCAGCTTGCCCCTGGAGCGGACATGTTACATAGTCCAACCTTTTGCTTATCGCATTATCTGTATCATTCTGCTTTGATCGCAGATCTTTTTAATAAACAATGCATAGCTTTTTGTCTATTTTTGCATTACTTTTTTTATATATTTATATATGTTCCTTAACGACATGTTGCACCCGTACACTTTGGTACGGCCAAAATACGCCAGGGGCTTCAGTACCCCTCAACATGGTGTGAGAAGTCCGAACACTTTAACAAGTGCGGCACCCCGAACTTATAGCATTATATGCATCGGCTCCGAATCATGTCTTGGGTCAATAGTTGGGTTTGCCCGGCTCCTATGTTTTGGTGCCTTACGTTCCGCTATATCGGCTAAGGTAGCACTAGGAGAACCACTGCGATTGTGCCCCGGTTGAGCTGGGTCGAGCACCTCAGTGGAGAAAGCTAAAACTGACCGTCATGATGAGGCGAGAGCTGGTCGCTGTTCGAGAGGTCTTTTCGAGTCCTTAAAGACTTATGCCGCTTAGGGCGAGGAGCCGGCTCTGTCCGGCCAAGGCGTGGATAGCGCCCCGAACTTGGTCTTCCGAATACCAGGGGCTTCGCCGAAATTTAAAATTATAGAATTCTATGGCTAAGTGAGAGTGTTCACACATTATAGTCCGATTGCCTTATTCGTTGGGCTGAGCACCTCCCTTGAAGGACC
The DNA here is from genome assembly GCF_018294505.1 of Triticum aestivum. Lineage (NCBI taxonomy): Eukaryota > Viridiplantae > Streptophyta > Magnoliopsida > Poales > Poaceae > Triticum > Triticum aestivum. The sequence goes on along the minus strand of NC_057803.1, from coordinate 304,465,812 downwards.
CAAACATGGGAAAAAGAGCCCTCAGGTTTATCCCCGAACACCCCAGCACTAGCGGCACGGGGGCAGAAGCCGACGACTCGCCATCTCTCAGAATTGATAAACAGCCGCACAGAAGGTAATATTTTAAATTCAAACAGCATTGCTTAAGCGCATATGAACAAGTTTTCAGCGCACAGGACAAAACGAGCGAGTTTTACTCAATGATTACATCCATAGAACATTCATCCGCCACAAGGCGGTCACCCTTCAGAACATCCTTATAATAATTTTCGGGCTTGCGATGCTCTTTCCCCGGCGGTGGCCCGTCCTTCACAAGCTTCTCAGCATCCAGCTTGCCCCAGTGCACCTTCGCACGGGCAAGGGCCCTACGGGCACCTTCAATGCAGACGGAGCGCTTGATGACTTCGAGCCTTGGACAGGCCTCCACCAGCCGCCGCACCAGCCCGAAATAGCTCCCAGGCTGAGCCTCTCCAGGCCACAGCCGAACTATGAGGCCCTTCATGGCCTGTTCGGCCGCCTTGTGGAGCTCGACCAGTTGCTTCAACTGGTCGCTCAGGGGCACGGGGTGTCCGGCCTCAGCGTACTGAGACCAGAACACCTTCTCCGTCGAGCTGCCCTCCTCGGCTCGATAGAATGCGGCGGCATCAGATATACTCCGGGGAAGATCTGCGAACGCGCCTGGAGAACTCCGGATTCGGGTAAGTAACAAGTAACTCACGCTTATGTGTTTACTTTGCATAAAGAATGCCTTACCCTCTGCTATCTTCTTCACCTCATCCAACTCCTGGAGGGCCTTCTGGGATTCGGCCTTGGCAGACTTGGCACTTTCAGTAGCCGCCGCAAGCTCGGACGCTCGCGTCCTTGAGTCACGCTCCAAACTCTCATGTTTTTCCATGAGAGCCTGGAGCTCTTGCCGCACCTTGCCAACCTCGGCCTCATACTTTTCTCGCTCAATGCGCTCCGCAGCCGATCTCTTCTTGGCCTTGAGCAGCGCTTGCTTCAGGGTCGCCACCTCAGACGTGGCCCCTACAATAGCCACGATAATCCTGTCATTTTTGCAATTGCACCTTTATATATATATATGTTTAATTTAAACAAGGTATTTCTTACCTTCATTGTCCTCGAGCTGCTTCTTGGCACGTCCGAGCTCTTGCTCGGACCGCTCGAGGTCCTGCTTTAGCACGTCCACTTCCGCAGTCAGTGCGGCGGACGCCAGCAGGGAAGCCTGCACACGCATATTGACTCTTTTTAGACTCCTGCGATTTTTATTTGATCCTCTATTCGGCTTTTCTTTCCGAACGCCAAACAGAGCATCAGGGGCTACTGTCTATGCGGTAATGTTATTTACACATTCTTTACTTACCTCAAAGCCTATTAAAAGGCTTGTACAAGCTTCAGTCAGTCCGCTCTTGGCGGACTGAACCTTCTGGATCACCGCACTCATAATAGTGCGGTGCCCCTCGTCGATGGAGGCGCCTTGGAGCGCCTCCAACATATTGTCCGGCGCCTCCGGTTGGACGGAGGTCGCCGCCGCGGTGGGCTTGCTCCTCTTGGAAGGAGGTTCCCCGCCGGACTCTGGAACCTTTGAAGGTTCCGGAGCGGTGTCCGGCCTAGGGCCGGACTTGGAGCCCTGGGGGGTTTCGTCCCCTTTACTCCTGGAGTCCGGGAGGTCGCCTTGCGGCGCCTCTAGGACCACCTCCTCCTGGATTGGACCTGTTGGGACAACACTTCGGTGTCGTCCGTAGGGCGGGGGGAGGAAGCCGTCGGACAGCGAGTTCACGTCCGACGAGTCCAGTGAGCCGCTCGACGACGCATCGAGCCGGTCTTTGGGTGGGCTGCATAAACATATTGGACATAAGGGAAAGCTATGCAATAAACGAATACTATGAAATCACTCCGGTATCCGGATACTTACGATTTCGCCAGGGGCTTGGCCATGGGCGGCCACTCCTCTTCACCGTCATCGGCGTTGGTGGAGTAGTCCGGAGGAGGGTTCTCCCTTCTTGGACCCTTCGGCTCCCCAGTTGGGGCGGCCTTCCTTTTCTTCCCTTCCCCCGCTGGAGGGGGAGGGGTCTCTTCTTCCTCCTCCTCATCTTCGTGGGAGGAGTGCGTCTTGGATTCCTCGGATGATGAATCTGACACCTCCGGGTGCCGGGCACTCTTTCGAGTCCCCGTGGCCTTCTTCTTGGCCTTCTTCTCCGGCACCACATAGGGTGCCGGAACCAGCAGCTTCGCCAATTGAGCATCCGCTGGGCCTTCGGGCAAAGGAGCCGGACAGTTGATCTGTCCGGACGTCACCTGCCAGTCCTGTCAAAGGAAAGGGAGCTTAGATCCCACATGGAGTCAAACTATGAAACACTGATACCCTGTAAAAAGGAAAAAAGACAACTTACCGCAAGAGCGTGACGCTGTGCACTGAATCCGTGATCCTCAGTAGCGGATGCGGGAGCCATGACGCCCTTGAAAAGCACCTTCCAGGCATCTTCGCACATCGTGTCGAAGAGCCTGCTCAGAGTTTGGTGCCGCGCCGGGTCGAACTCCCACAGGTTGAAAGCCCGTTGTTGACACGGGAGGATCAAGCGGATGAGCATAACCTGGACTACATTGACAAGTTTAAGCTTCCTATCCACCAGGGTTTTGATGCATGTTTGGAGTCCGGTCAGCTCTCCTTTTTTACCCCACGACAGGCCCGTCTCTTTCGAGGACGTGAGCCGCATTGGGGATCCGGACGGGAACTCAGGGGGTGCGACCCATTCGGCGTCGCACAGTTCGGTAATGTAAAACCACCCCGATTGCCACCCCTTCAGGGTCTCCACAAAGGAGCCCTCGAGCCATAGGACGTTGGCCATCTTGCCCACCATGGCTCCTCCACACTCTGCCTGGTTGCCGCGCACCACCTTTGGCTTGACGTTGAAGGTCTTGAGCCATAGGCCGAAATGGGGGCGGATGCGGAGAAAAGCCTCGCACACGACGATAAACGCCGAGATGTTGAGGACAAAGTTCGGGGCCAGATCGTGGAAATCCAGGCCGTAGTAGAACATGAGCCCCCGGACAAATGGATGCAGAGGGAAGCCCAGTCCGTGGAGGAAATGGGGGTGGAATACCACCCTCTCATGGGGCCTGGGAGTGGGGATGAGTTGCCCCGTTTTGGTAAGCCGGTGCGAGATGTCGCTAGCCAGATATCCGGCCTTCCTCAGCTTTTTGATGTGTCCCTCCGTGACGGAGGAGACCATCCACTTGCCTCCCGCTCCGGACATGGCTGGAGAAGGTTGAGGTGAGGAGTGCGGACTTGGGCGCTGGAGCTCGAGTGCGCAAGAATGGATAGGCGAAGGAGGAAGAAGGCGTAGGTGAAAAGGTGGATCCTTATCCCCTTATATGGGTGGACGCAACTACATGTCCCCACCAGCCTGGTAAAACTCGCTTATCTCCCAAGCGCCGTAATCAAAGGCGCGGTTGGGTTACCCACGCCCGTATTGATGAGAATCCCGGAATAAGGGGACATGATCTCTGCTTTAACAAGACGTGCCAAGGAAACCGCCTCGCATAACGCGCTGAGATGGGACAGTAAAACAGTTCGAATAAAAGCTTGGCCGTGGTGTGATGTCACACTACGGAATACGTCAGCAGATTAGATTTGTGTAAATATTATTCTCTCTATGGCAATATGTGGAAACTTATTTTGCAGAGCCGGACACTACTTTGTGTTCAAAATCTTCTATGAAGTACTTGGAGGAGGAACCCGCCTTGCAATGCCGAAGACAATTTGCGCGCCGGACTCGTCGTCATTGAAGCCTGGTTCAGGGGCTACTGAGGGAGTCCTGGATTAGGGGGTGTCCGGATGGCCGGACTATACCTTCAGCCGGACTCCTGGACTATGAAGATACAAGATTGAAGACTTCGTCCCGTGTCCGGAAGGGACTTTCCTTGGCGTGGAAGGCAAGCTTGGCGATACGGATATTCAGATCTCCTACCATTGTAACCGACTCTATGTAACCCTAACCCTATCCGGTGTCTATATAAACCAGAGGGTTTTAGTCCGTAGGACAAGATACACATCAACAATCATACCATAGGCTAGCTTCTAGGGTTTAGCCTCTCTGATCTCGTGGTAGATCTACTGTTGTACTACCCATATCATCAATATTAATCAAGCAGGACGTAGGGTTTTACCTCCATCGAGAGGGCCCGAACCTGGGTAAAACTTCGTGTCCCCTGCCTCCTGTTACCATCCGGCCTAGACGCACAGTTCGGGACCCCCTACCCGAGATCCGCCGGTTTTGACACCGACACCAGGGTTCCCGACGTCTGGACCCAAACACCAGGGACCCTGGCGTCTGGCCCCTGGACTCTGCAAAACTTCCTTTTGCGCTTTCCAAAAACCTTGTGGGCTTTCCCCTTTGGCCCCAATAAAGTGTTCTCATACCCAAACATTTCAGGAAACATCCGGAACCCCTTTCGGTGAATTCCGGAACCCTTCAAGAGACCAAACACTATTATCCCATATATCAAACTTTATCTCCGGACCATTCTGGAGTTCCTCGTCATGTCTGTGATCTTATCCAGAACTCCGAACAACATTCGGTTACCAACATACATAACTCATAAATACTATATCGTCAACGAACGTTAAGCGTGCGGACCCTACGGGTTCGAGAACTATGTAGACATGACCGAGACACTTCTCTAGTCAATAACCAATAGCGGAACCTGGATGCCCATATTGGCTCCTACATATTCTACGAAGATCTTTATCGGCCGAACCACATAACAATATACATTTGTTCCCTTTGTCTTCTGTATGTTACTTGCCCGAGATTCGATCGTCGGTATCTCAATACCTAGTTCAATCTCGTTAACGGCAAGTCTCTTTACTCGTTCCGTAATGCATCATCCCGCAACTAACTCATTAGTTACATTGCTTGCAAGGCTTATAGTGATGTGCATTACCGAGAGGGCCCATATATACCTCTCCGACAATCGGAGTGACAAATCCTAATCTCGATCTAAGCCAACTCAACAAGTACCATCGGAGACACCTGTATAGCACCTTTATAATCACCCAGTTACGTTGTGACGTTTGGTAGTACACAAAGTGTTCCCCCGGTAATCGGGAGTTGCATAATCTCATAGTCATAGGAACATGTATAAGTCATGAAGAAAGCAATAACAGTAACTAAAACGATCAAGTGCTAAGCTAACGGAATGGGTCAAGTCAATCACATCATTCTCCTAATGATGTGATCCCGTTTATCAAATGACAACTCATGTCTATGGTTAGGAAACATAACCATCTTTGATCAACGAGTTGGTCAAGTAGAGGCATAATAGTGACACTCTGTTTGTCTATGTATTCACACATGTATTATGTTTCCGGTTAATACAATTCTAGCATGAATAATAAACATTTATCATGAAATAAGGAAATAAATAATAACTTTATTATTGCCTCTAGGGCATATTTCCTTCAGCATGTATATTCCAATGACGGACTTCCTCAAATGCCCGAGGTCTTATGGAGCAAGCAAGTTAGATGCACACCAATTTAATTTTCATTTTGAGTTTTCATACACTTATAGCTCTCAGTGCATCCGTTGCATGACAATCCATACTCCTTACATTGACATCAATTGATGGGCATCTCCATAGCCCGTTGATTATCCTCGTCGATGTGAGAAGTTCTCTTTTTTGTCTTCTCCATACAGTCTCTACCACCATACTCTATTCCACCTATAGTGCTATATCCATGGCTTGCGCTCATGTATTAGGTGGGGGTTGAAAAAACTGAAGCGCATTAAAAAGTATGAACCAATTGCTTGACTGACACCAGGGTAGTGCATGACTATACTTTGTGTTAAGAAGATGTAGCATGACAAGGCTATATGATTTTGTAGGGATAACATTGTTTAGCATTTTTATTTTGAAAGACATGAATTTTGAAATGACATGATTGCTTGTTGGTATGCCTGAGTATTGATGTCTTTATGTCAAATTATAGACTATTGCTTTGAATCATTCGGATCTAAATATTCATACCATGAAAAAAAGATTACATGATGAACATGTCAGGTAGCATTCCACATTGAAAATTTTGTTTTTATCATTTGCCTACTTGAGAACGAGCAGGAATTAAGCTTGGGGATGCTTGATACATCTCCAGCGCATCTATAATTTTTATTGTTCCATGCTATTATAGTATCCAACTTATTAACCCAATGCCAAGTGCCAGTTGTTGTTTTTTTTGCCTGTTTTTGGTTTTTCAGGAAATCTGTACCAAACAAAGTCCAAATACCATGAAATTTTTTGACCATTTTTTCTGTACAAAAGAGACCCTAGAAGCTTCCCGAGGAGACCAGAAAGCAAACGAGTAGACGGTAAGTCACCAGGGCTCCATCTGACCTAAATCTAGCTCTATAAATTTTCTAAAATCGGGAAACCAACAAAGAGCCAACCAAAATACTTTTTCTGCCACTGCAAGTTTCTGTTCTTCCGCGGTCGCATCTGCTGGCCTTTTCCGGTACTCTGCTGAAGAGGGAATCGATAACGGAGGGCTTCTACATCAACCTTGCTGCCCTTTTCGAGGATGTGTGAGTAGTTTGCCACAGACCTACGGGTCCATAACTAGTAGCTAGATGACTTATTCTCTTTTTTTGATCTTCAATACAATGTTCTCTTTGATGTTTCTTGGAGATCTATTTGATATAATCTTTCTTTTGCGGTGTGTTTGTTGGGATCCGATGAATTATGGGTTTATGATCAGATTATTCATAAGAAATGTTTGAGTCTTTTCTAAATTCTTATATGCATGATTGTTGTAGCTTTGTATTTCTCCCCAATCCATCCGTTTGGTTTGGCTAACTACTCCCTCTTTCCATCTGTATAAGGATAATGCATTTTTCGAGGCTAACTTTGACCAAATGTTACAACAATAATATATGACATGCAACTTACACAAAGCATACCGTCAAATTTGTATGTGAAAGGAGCTTCCAATGATATAATTTTCACATTATACATCTCATGTACCATTAATCTTATCAATAGTCAAAGACGGTCTTGAAAAACGCATTAAGCCCTATATAAATGGAAGGAGGGAGTAAATTGATTTATCTTGCAATGAGAGACATCCTCTGTAATGGGTTCAATCTTGTGGTGATCTATATCCCAATGACAAAAGGGGACAAGACACACATTTGTATTGTTGTCATTAAGGGGAAAACAACGAGGTTTATTCATTTTGGTTGAGTCTACTTTGTCTACATCATGTCATCTCATTTAAGGCGTTACTCCGTTTATTATGAACTTAATACTCTAGATGCATCTCCAGCGGCTATGGCAGAGGAGGCGGCCGGGTCGTTGGAGTTGGGCATGGCCCAGGCGGCGGGCGATGAGCGAAATGAAAATGAAGCGGTTGGGTGGTTGGGGCGCTACCGGCCGTTTTACATCTTCTGAAAGGGGAGGTGCATCTCTAGGTGTTGTATATCTTACATCTTCTAGAGATGGAGATGTAATTTTTTTGCATCTACATCATCTGTTAGAGATGATTTTTGAACCTTCACTTAATTATTTTTATATGTACATCATCTATTAGAGATGCTTTACTCTACGAGATATTCGTCCGAGGAAAGGAAAATGGAAAAACCGTCGCCAAATCCAAGCGCCGGTAGCCGTGCATTATTGGGCTGTTTAGTTTCCAGCCACACCTAGCCACACTTTGCTACATCTCACCTTAGACAAGTTTGACCAAGTCAGGTACTCCCTCCTTCCATCTATATAAGGCCTAATGCATTTTTTAAGACCGCCTTTGACTATTGATAAGATTAATAGTACATGACATGCACAATGTGAAAATTATATCATTGAAAGCTCCTTTCACACACGAATTTAACGGTGTGCTTTGTGTAAGTTGCATGTCATATATTATTGCTCTAGTATTTGGTCAAAGTTAGCCTCGAAAAACGTATTAGGCCCTATATAGATGGAAGGAGGGAGTAGGTGTTTGGTTCTAGACACATCTAAGAGCATCTCCAACAGCCGCGCAATGCCCGATGCGCTAAAAGTCAGAATACAGCGCCGGGTGAGCCAGCTTTTGCGCGCGGCGGTGCACTGGCTCTAGCGGCCGCCGCAAAATAAAGCGCGCCCGAACCGCTCTAACAGGCGCGCTATATTTTATCTGTTTTTTCTTTACTATGTGACGATTCAATAAATATTTGGTTCCGATAGTACAAATATGGAGATAGTTGATAGTTCATAGTCTTCTTCTACGATAGATAGTTCATAGTTTGTCACATAGCCTGCTTCTACGATACAAAATAAAACGAAAAAATACTACTACTCGTTATTCTCCGACTTTGCCTCGGTGATGTCCTCCTCCGACGTGAGCGTACGCGTCAAGGAACCGCTCGTCGTCGGAGTCCTAGGAGGACGCATCTCCTAGCGTGGTGCTGTATTTAGCGACCGCCTTCCGCGTTCGCTTTGTCCTCGTGATAGGCGGCTCGCTCCTTCCTCCTCTCTGCCCTCTTCGCCCTCCTCTCGGCGAGAACTATTCCTCGTTGATGATGTCTTGCGGGAAGCGATGGCTCCACAACGCCATGGCTGCCTCGTCCATCTCGGCCAGGCTGAGATGGCGCTCCGCCTCCAGTTCTTGCGACGATTCTCGTTGGTGAGAAGCCGCGGGAAAGGCGCCAACTCCTGTGCCCGCTCCCGCATCGCCACGTCGGCGAAGTTCATGTCCTGACGGGACCGCCGAAGGCACCATGCCGCATCGTCGTACGCGCGGGCGCCCTCCTGGGCGGTGTCGAAGGTTTCAAGGCGGAGGCGCATGCCGTCGCCCGACCGAATCTCGGCGGAGTAGGTGCCGGACGGACGCACGCGGACGTCGCAGTAGTCCGAAGCTCCCCGGCAGCGAGGCGCCATGGTGGCGCGGTGGTGTCGTGTCGTCGGCGAGGAGAAAAAACGATAGAGGGAGCGATGAGAGAGCGGCAGAGGGCGCTGCAATTTTATAGGCGTGTCGGGCGCGGTGCGTCAAATCTAGCGCGCGAGCTGCCGCCTTTTCCCGTGCACTAGTTTTCCGCCACCGCTGGAGCGCGAAAACATCCCCGCATGCTAAAAAGCTAGTTTACCGCGCGGGCGCGTCTTTTGGCATCGCGGTTGGAGATGCTCTAAGGCAAGAATATTTTTATGAGCAATGAACCCCACATGTTATAGACACAAAAATATGGCAAGATCCCTTAGGCAAGTCAAAGTATGGCTGACAATTTAAACAACTCAACTAAAACAAGTATGATAAGTCTGACAAAAATCATAGGCGACTGATAGGCGCCGGCGCACCGGCGCAACGGTTCGGCCGGTCGCATCTGAGGCGTTAGTTTGTCTTTTTGTCCACCGTCAGATTAGTCTTCTTTATCTTTTTTTTCTCAACAAAAATTGCATCCAGCTGTTCGTCCTGGACACCCGCCTTGGACGCACCGAGGCCTGCCTTGAAGCATCAGCAGCTCGCCGCCGGTCGCTGTCCTCGCCGCACCACCATGCCGTCAGCTACAACTTTTTTCTCACGCTCACTGAAGCTTTTCTATGGCTGAAGCTTTTTCACAAAACGGTTGAAGCTTTTTCTATCGACGGTTCCAGCTTTCGCGGTTGCGTGGTGTCCGGTCCCCAAATTCCGTCGCCTTCGATTGAAGCTCTGTAGGACGCTGGTTGTAGCATTTTTTTGGTATCCTTCTTTCTCTCTCTTTCTTTGAGTGATTCCAGCAAAAAAGATTGATCCAGCAAAAAATATCATAAATGGGGTTGTAGCAAAAAACAAAGATGGTTGTAGCTAAATTCAAACACCATTGTAGCAAAACTTGGAGAGGTTCCAGCAAAATAAGATGGATCCAGCAAAAATTCAAAAACAAGGTGGGAGCAAAAACTAAGACGGCGGTAGCAAAAGTCAAAGACCATGGTAACAATTTTTTTGAGTAGTTCCAGCAAAAAGATGGATCTGATTAAGCAAAAAAAATCGAAAGACAGACTGCCAACTGTGGTAGCAAAAAGCAAAACGATGGTAGCAAATTTTTGGACTGGTTGCAGCAAAAAAAATCACAAAATGTGGATCCTGGTTACATCAAATTCCGGCGCGGGTGTTACCTTTCTCGCTGCTGCTTGCAGCACCAACCTCCAACCTCGCCGGTTGCAGAACGCCCGGGGGGGGGGGGGGAGATGGACGACCATGGCTTCCCCGGTTGCATCAGCCCCTAAGTACTCCTTGCATCAGAAAGTAGTGGATGAGTGGAAGAGCACAGCCCTGTCTCAACCCGATCTGAAGGTGGGGAACAGATGTGATTTCTCCAGCGACTTGATTTGGGCGCTCCTGCTAGAGGTAGGGGATGGGGAGCGGTGCTGGAGGTAGGGGATGAGAAAGGACTGGGATGAATGGACGAGCAGACGGATAAGACTATCGAGAGGGATCGAGAGGGATGGGAAGCGGTGGTGGACCAGGAGGCTGCGGTACCGACGTGGCCATGTGGGCTGTCACATGTCGTTTGATCCAGAGGGATCGTGCGACTCATACTCGACCGGCCGATCGTTCGGCCGGTCTGCCGTACGTGAACATTTCCCAAAATCATATGACAATATATAGCAAATATAGTCACAACCCAAACAGCCCTATCGTTTGTTCTTCTATACTGGAGAAACCCCGAAAACCCCCTTGCACTATTGCCGTCCCGTTTCGCTTTCCCTGCTACCCTCCCTTCTCCTCGCCCACCCTTTGTTTCTCTCTCTTCCCCTTCGGCCAAGCCATGCCTCCTACTACTACTTCCCCCACCATATCCGCCTCCCCCCTCCACCTCCGCGTCCCCTCTGGCATCCCCCTCCTCCCGTCCACAAACCCTAACCCTAATCTCGCCGGCTCCTCCGCCGTCGCGGCCCGCCCCCACCGCCGTCCTCGCCGCTCCCCGCGTTCGCCTCGGTTCCCGCTCCACCCCCGGAGCGTCCCTCCACGCGCGCGCGCGGGTGGGCACTAGCTAGGGTTTCGATATGGACCCGCGCCGCCCTTCCCCGCGCGGCGCCGCCAACGGCAGCGGGTTCTCCTACTCCAACCTCTTCAACCTCGAGGTAGTTGCTCCTTTCTTGTTCTCTTTCTTCGCTTGACTGGAGGCCTCTCTGCGTGGTGCTAGGGACGCGGCGTGATCACTGATCGGGGCTGGGGATGGCTGTGGAGCACTTTGTCACTGGACTCGGGGATTTCTCTCGGGGTGTGGTGGGCCTGTTTCTTGTTTGTCCGTTTTGCAGGTGCAATTCGGCAGTGGTTTGGGTGGGAGCTGCCGGTTTCGGCTCAGGGTTAAGAGGCTCGCTAGTTGGAACCTAATGCAGGTTATTTGGTGATGGTGTTGCAATCATGCTTACTGGCTGATGCCTTGTGCTACCGTTTCCTGGTTACTGCTGCTCCGGTTTACCACTTGTCATCTTGTATCATCTCTGCTGCTAATGCCTTTGCCTAGATTGTCTAGTATTTCATACATTAGGAGGATATCGTTTTGATGCAATTGCATACGTCAGCTATGTTTCCGTTACATTTAAAGTTTTTTAGTTGCTGGGATCTCCACATGACTCTTGGTTTTAGTTTCTTGCTATACTACCCTTAGAGCTTACAAATTTATCATTTTGGTGATTCCGTAGTGGTATTATTGCTGTCTGCTTTTTTCTGTGTGGATGTAGGTTAACTGAAATATGTATTGCCTTAGGTAGCGATCTAGTGTGGAAAATACAAATAGTGGACATCATCTCTCTTTTTTTACGGGGAATCTGCCTTTTGTTTTTGACTTGGTGAAGCAGACAACTTGTTTCTGCTCTTGTTTTGTTGACTTCTGTTGATCTATATCATTCTTATTGGTTTTTTTACTGGACATTGTAGCCATTGCTAAACTTTAAGGTCCCTTTACCGGAAGATCTTGATCGATATGGGAATAGTAGCCCAAATGGGAGCGTGAGTAGTCAAGGTAAGCTTTATTAGTACATTTCTTTGCTCTCTCTCTCTCTCTCTCTCTCTCTGGCAAATGTCTAAAATCCATCTGCGTGGATCTTGCTGCTCACCCAACTTTTCCTTTAAGGTCAAGGGTCCTTGTCGGATCAGTACAATGGTGTGAGTGATGCTTCTCATGGGCTGCATCGAAAGCGAAAAAGGCATCTTGGTGTTGCGAGCGATGATGAGGAAGCAGATGACCACAGTAACCAAATAACCGAGGAGCACTACCGTACAATGCTGAGTGAACATGTTCAAAAGTACAGAAGGTCAAAGGATAAGGAGGGTGTTTTTGGTTCTGATCCTCCTCGGGCAGACACCCCCCAAATGATAAAACACAAAAATGGCAATACAAGAGTTATGAAATACAGAAGTGATTTCAAGGATGTTGCAGCATTAGGTGTGTTAGAAACCTCACCTGAGTATAATGGGATGGGATCTATTAGTGCATATGGTGGTTTCAATAAGATTGTAGCTTCACTTGATTCTTCCTATTTGGATATGGGGGATAATGTGAGCTACTTAATTCCAGAGGGTTATGATAAGTTGGCATCTTCCCTTAATCTGCCTGTTTTTTCTGATATACGTGTCGAGGAGCATTTCTTGAATGGCACGCTAGATCTGCGCACCCTGTCAGCAATGCTTGGCACTGACCTTAAGTTTGAGGCTACTAGTCGTGGTGGATTAGCCGAACCTCAGCCTCAACATGAATCACTCAAGGAAAGGGTAAAGATCCAGAAATTTGCACTTCAAGTAACTGAGGACCCCTTTGCAATTCCAGAGGGATCAGCTGGGAGAATACGAAGATCTATTATTTCAGAATCTGGTAGTTTGCAGGTTCATTATGTTAAAGTCTTGGAAAAAGGAGATACATATGAGGTTGGTTTCATTTGTTAAAATACTTGATTTCATGCTGTTGTATTAGTGTACTTAGCAACAATGTGATGTCATATATGCAGATTATCGAGCGGAGCTTGCCAAAGAAGCAAATAGTGAAAAAGGAACATTCTGAAAATGTGAAAGAAGATTTGGCAAGTTTTTTGAAACGCTGGCATATTATTGCTAGAAACATTCCAAAGCATCACAGAAATTTCACTGCTTTGCTGAAGAAACGGCAAATGGATGCTAAACGCTTTTCTGAGAATTGTCAACGGGAGGTATTGCATTTGTCTATTGTGTCACCTTAAAGCATGACACCATTTCAATGTGTTCTAGTTTACATTCTTGCTGAACAATTTGTCTTTCGAAGCCTTTACTCATTTCTTGTTTAACTTCCAGGTGAAGCTCAAGGTCAGCAGGTCACTGAAACTGATGAGAAGTGCTCCAGTACGCACAAGGAAGCTTGCTAGGGATATGTTGATATTTTGGAAACGGGTAGACAAGGAACAGGTATTTGTCTCATAAGCTTACAATTGTTTAACTTTGTTGCAATTATAAAAGTATACAATCTGTCTTTATTAGGAATGCTTATCTATTTCACAGTATTGAACTATATGAGTTGATTATACTATATCCATTTCTTACATCCCCTGAGCCATTTCACTATACGAGTACCGTTATCCCAAATCTATTAATGTTTTGTGTATTGTCTTGTATTGCCTTCAGTTCAGTTTAGCACATGGTGTTTATTGCCCTTGTGCGCTGTAGAACAAGACAAAATATTACGTCACTTATTCTTTGTGCCTGTTTCGCAGTATGAGTTGAGGAAAAGAGAGGAAAGAGATGCAGCTGAAGCTTTGAAGCGAGAAGAGGAACTACGCGAAGCAAAAAGACAGCAGCAGAGGCTCAACTTTCTGCTATCCCAAACTGAGCTCTATAGTCACTTTATGCAGAATAAGGCTGGCGAATCAGCACTGCCTGATGAGGGATCTGCTCCTGAGGTTGATGACGAGGAAGATCCCGAGGAAGCTGAATTAAAAAGAGAGGCTTTTAGAGCTGCTCAGCATGCCGTTTCCCAACAAAAAAGGATGACAAATGCATTTGATAGTGAAATTGTGAGGCTTTGTCAATCTTCGGAGTCTGGCATTCCAACGGACGATTCAGCTACTATGGAGCCTAGCAAGATTGATCTCTTACACCCGTAAGCTATATCTGGAATTGTCTTTTTTCATTGCAAACAAGCATTGTAGAACAAAAGAAATTGTATTCTCTAAAGCTGATTGCCTGGGAGTATCTTGTTTTCAGCTCAACAATGCCTGAGCAGTCATCTGTGCAGACCCCTGAGTTGTTTAAAGGTGTATTAAAAGAATATCAGTTAAAGGGCTTGCAGTGGCTGGTCAATTGCTATGAACAGGTAAAGTCTTACAGAGCTATTGTATTTTGGTCACTTGTGGTGACTGCCATTATTAGGTTATAACGTCACACATTGGATTTCTTGCAGGGGTTAAATGGCATTCTTGCTGACGAGATGGGTCTTGGCAAAACTGTGCAGGCTATGGCATTCTTATCCCACTTGGCTGAGGTTTATGAATATATTTTCTTAAATTTTCATTTAGTTATTTGTTGCCCAACTGCTTTTAGATCTCGTTCCGTGTTACTTTTGAACCTGATCTCAGTTGTATCTGAACTTAATTTATCTCTTGCTCTTTTGTTTATTCCTTCTGGAGATGTCATATTATGTTGTAGTTTAATATTGCATAGCAAGCATTTGATATGACATGGGTGTCTCATGCAGGATAAAAACATATGGGGTCCCTTCCTGGTGGTTGCTCCTGCATCTGTTGTGAATAATTGGGCTGAAGAGGTAATCAGATTCTGCCCTGATCTTAAGATACTCCCATATTGGGGCCCAGAAAGGGTGGTTCTTCGCAAGAACATCAATCCCAAGCGTCTTTATCGGAGGTAGATTCTTATCGAAGCATTGCTATCTTCATTGTCTCTCTTATAACAGGGTCATAAACCAATCATGTGACATTGTTTCTCTCATTTATAGAGATGCTAGCTTCCACATTCTCATCACAAATTATCAGATACTTGTGAATGAAGAGAAGCTTTTGAGACGTGTTAAGTGGCAGTACATGGTATTGGATGAGGCCCAGGCTATAAAAAGTTCAAGCAGGTGATTTTTCATGTGTCTTGTAACTTGTGCCTATCTTCATTTGTTTATTCTGTTTTTTTCCTTATTGCATGGCCCTTGCTTGACAAATAATTACCATCCTTTTGCTCTATACTGCAGCCAGCGCTGGAAGACTTTGCTGAGCTTTAACTGTAGAAATCGCTTGCTTCTTACTGGGACACCAATTCAGAACAACATGGCTGAGCTATGGGCACTTCTTCATTTCATCATGCCCACTTTGTTTGACAGCCACGAACAGTTTAATGAGTGGTTCTCAAAAGGGTACTGTTTTCGTACAGAAGTTATGTTTTTTTTTGGTCTTAACTTTATTGCTTATGTTTTTTGGCCTTCCAGGATTGAGGGCCATGCTGAACATGGAGGGACCTTGAACGAACATCAACTTAGTCGACTGGTAAGATAGTCATATATAGTGAATGCCATGGTTTCATGATTATTTCAAGTGATTGCCTATGTCTTGGGCTTGTTTAGAAGACTTTTTAAGTTCTCAAATGGGTAAAGTTTGGTACAGCCTTGCTATTTCTTAAGATTATGACATGTTCTCTATTTGCACAGCATGCTATATTGAAGCCGTTTATGCTCCGCCGTGTTAAGATTGATGTCATAGCAGAAATGACGGAAAAGAAAGAAGAAATTGTGCCCTGCAGATTGAGTTCTCGCCAGCAAATCTTCTATCAAGCCATAAAGAATAAGATCTCTCTTAATGAGTTGCTTGATGGAAGTCGTGGCAATCTAAATGATAAGAAGCTGCTTAGCCTGATGAATATTGTCATGCAGCTACGTAAGGTACAGTTCCGACAATTAAATTTTATTTAGTTTATTTTTTAGGTCCCTACTGAAAATTATGATAGTGTAGGTTTTTTTAACTCATAGGGTTTTCTTGATATTGTTCTCTGCGTAATTCTTAGGTCTGCAATCATCCAGAGCTGTTCGAGCGCAATGAGGGAAGCTATTACTTTTATTTTGCGGAAATCCCAAATTCTCTTCTTCCTCCCCCATTTGGGGAGTTGCAAGATATACATTATGCAGGCAAGAGGAATCCTATAGTGTTTGAGGTACGATCTCTCTGTTAACAGTTTCTTTGTTGATCATATGGTTTACAATACATTTCTTCTTGAGCACAGACAGTCAAACACTACTAATATATTTCTTTCTCAATCTCCACAGATTCCGAAGTTAGTTTATGAAGGGATCATCTGTAACACAGAAATACCCGTCGATGGTTGTGGATTCCGGAATGGATATATCAACAGGCTGTTCAATATTTTTTTGCCAAGCAATATCCATAATTCGGCAGTTCCAGAATCAACTTCACGAACCACATCTATTCTGCCATCTGGTGCATTTGGCTTTACACGTTTAACGAATCTGTCCCCAGTTGAAGCTTCCTTCCTGGTCACTTCTTCATTATTTGAGAGACTAGTGTTTTCAGCGACACGTTGCAAGATGGAGTATGTTGATGAAATCGTGGATCTATTCCTTGATTCAGAAGGTTCTGATCTCCAGCTCAGTCAGTATGATGCCACAAAAGTCCGGGCTGTTACTAGATTATTGCTTTCACCTAAAAGGGCAGACTCCAGTTTGCTCAGAACAAAATTTGAAATAGGCCTGAGCGATAACCCGTGTGAAGCACTAGTGCTTTCTCACCATGATAGGCTTGTCTCGAACATACGGCTTCTTCGTTCAACATATGGTTTTATCCCACCAGCTAGAGCACCGCCGGTAAGCCCATCTGTTTCATCTGTGTCGACGCTGGTTTTTGCATTTCTTTCTGCATCAGGGCATCTGTTCAGTAATCTTAGCTTTAGTGTTAAAATTCTGGAACTTCTATATAGTGGAGATGTTTTTTGGTTATGCATGTTAGTCACTTGTAACTATGGCCGTATTGGTTAACCCTCCTTTCCCCTTTCCTCTTCTTCCAGATAAATGTCTGTTGTTCAGATCGGAATTTTGCCTACAAGTTAACAGATGAGATGCATGATCCCTGGATCAAGAAGCTGTTTCTGGGATTTGCTCGCATTTCCGAGTTTAATGGTCCTAGAATACTGAATGGTCATAATACTTTCATACAGGAAGTATGTACTGATTTGCCCATCCCTGAGCCGATGCTACAGTTACCGTACAGGATATTCGGGTCATCTCCGCCTATGAGTAATTTTGATCCAGCTAAAATGCTCACGGTAAGTTTATAACTTTTGCTTGTGCATATAATGCTAGAAATTGTCTGTTTAGGTTTGTAGCTTTGGCTGCACAATTTCATTCTCTTTTTATAGTTATGATTTTAAATCAGTTTTTAGCTACTTAGCTTCATGAACTGCTTAACTACTTGTACATTTTTTCCGAAAATTTCGTATAGATCATTATGAAAAGTTGGTGTAATGTTGTTTTTATTGCACATATTTATGACCCCTTATTAACTGTCATGAAATGCTTGATGACAGGATTCTGGGAAGCTCCACACGTTAGATAAACTACTGCGGCAACTCCGAGCTGAAAATCACCGTGTGCTCCTATTTGCTCAGATGACTAAAATGTTGGACATCCTTGAGGTACTATAGAAAAATGTTCAGATCTTTCTTGCAATAATAGTTACTCCCTCCGGACAGGTATGCAGGCCACTCTAGTATTTTGAGTAAGAACTTTGACCACCGATTTAACTAAGAAAATATGGGTTATATACCCCCAAAATTGTACCATTGGATTTGCTTCTGAAAGATGTTTCCAACAGTATGCTTTTTTTGGGACATATTTTCCTTGATAAATTGGTGGTCAAGTTTGACTCAGAAAACTAGGGGGCCCTCCGGCCCTGTATACTGGCCCCGGAGGTTGTAAATTCACAATTTTAATTTTGCTTTCTTTAGACACCCTCTGTTCCTAAATGTAAGACGTTTTGGCAGTTCAATTTAAACTGCCAAAACGTTTTATATTTTAAAACAGTGGTTGCACTAGATAGATAGATCAGACACATGGGAAAATGTTATTGAAATTTGTTTAGCTGAAAGTTTGTGCCATCACAATTATCTTCATTTCGTAGATTTGTGCTGATTTTCTATAGTGAAGTGTTTATGTTATGTTGGATACTTTGGTTCCACTAAAACCGCTATATTTCCCAGTTATGCATGGGGATTTTTAAAAACAATATTATTATTATTATTATTATTTTAACAAATCTCAGATCTATAACTTCAAATCAGAAATCACAAAACTACCACCGTACTGTTGCTAGCGGCACCGAATAGAGATCTGTCGTTGCCAGCCGCAACGAAGAGAGCTGGTCGCTGCCGGCGGCAAAGAAGACCTGCTGTTAGTTGCTGCTTGCAACAATAGCTGCACGTGCCATACTCACGTATTGCTCCGCATTGATCCAGCTGCTTGCTGAGAATCAGTGCACAAGCCTGAATGCTTTAGTAAGTATATGTGCATGTGTTGCTCTGAATCCATGCTTGCTTGTACGCGCACATCGGTGAAGGTAGTATGTTTGTTGCTTGTACGAGCATCGGCGAACAAGCTTTAGTACATACTCGTGCGTGTGATCTGTTATGAAAGCAACTTATCTCTATTGAAGGCCCAAGGGGCATATATATATTACACAAGACTTGAGATGCAAGGAAAGGAAACATAGTATAATAAGGACTCCTAGACCAATACTAATACTTCCTAACACCCCCCTCAAATGCAGAGTGTATGCAATGGCATTGCATTTGAAGAAGTGTAATACTAGAAAAAAAATGATAATCCAAATCTCCGTGTCTTGAGTGTCGCCATAGCATGAAGAGTCTTCAAGACCTGTCGAGTCAAGCCGGGGATAACGAAGAGATGCCACATCATAGGAAGACACCGCGTAAGTAGAAGATACACGAGTAGATGTAGGAGTCATAGCATGCAAGCAGTAGGAGGAGCAACACGTAAGTAGCAGCAGTAGCCAGGAAAACTAGCAGAGGAAGAGTGACGCACAGGGTAAGCTGACAGCCGCCTGTCATGCCCCTTGTTGGCAGAAGGCAGCCGGCGGCCCGATCTGGCAGAGGCATTGACAACGGGCGAAGAGATCTATCGAGAAGAGAACTATCGGAAGAACACTGAAAAGAATTGATCTTACGAGACCGACAAAAAAAAATCAATCGTGAGGACGAGTAGCAGCGTCCGGAGACCTAAACCTAGGCTCTAATACCATGTTATGAAAGCAATTTATCTCTATTGAAGGCCCAAGGGGCATATATATATTACACAAGACTTGAGATGCAAGGAAAGGAAACATAGTATAAAGACTCCTAGACCAATACTAATGCATCATGACATGATCCACGGCCAAGACCGCTGGTTCAGCCCGAGCGTGCCCAACCCTGACATCCACGGCGGAAATCATTGGTTCAGCCGGAGAACCGCGACATCCACAACCGAAATCACGGGTTCAGCCTGCCCAACCCCCATGTGCTGGAGCTCAACTTACGTTCGTGCTATCCGTGGACATGAACCTGATGTTGCCACGAATCATGGTGCACACGGCCAAGTGCAAAAATAGGACAAGGGATAATGTCTAGGTGGCTGGCTACATCCAGATGTGTAGATGAGTGCAAGTGATTGCAAAATTTCTCATCGAGTGCGATGCAAAATTCGTCCTGCACAATGCATGATTCGAGCCCTTCATCTGGATGGATTCTCCTCGTCAATACTGTCCTGGTGGCGTGAAGATTCGGCCAAGGCAGCTCCAGTGTGTCACGATGTTCAATGCGTTGATGTTGCGATTTTTTTGTTGCCCCTCCAAACGAGAAGCCACTTTTCGTTACGAACAACCACGACCAGCTCTTTTCGTTGCAGCTAGCAAGGATAGGGTGATAGTTTTGCAATTTCTTAGTTTGGAGTTATAGATCTGAGATTTGCTAAAATAATAATAATATTCTTAGAAAAAACTTTGTTATGCATGCACATCTAAAAACATCACTGTGGATTTGAGCTTACATAATTGACTAACAGGATGCAAAATGTTGAGTACCGTGTTTCAGAAACTTTAGGAGCATCCTAGGTTTCCATTATTCTTTGACTGGCCTTGTGAACTCTGTGAAGGAACTGAAATGAACAAGGAAGTGTGTGCCTTACTATCATATGGAGCTGTATCTATGAACTACTCATTCAAAAGATCTTGTTGAGTTTATGATCGTAAGTTTGAACCCTTATCTAACTTTGCGTGTCATGCACTGCTATTTTCAGGACTACATGAATTTCAGGAAATTCAAGTATTTCAGACTGGACGGGTCTTCTGCAATTTCTGATCGTCGTGACATGGTCCGGAATTTCCAGAACAGGTAAGGCATTAGTGGATACTGTATAGGACATAAATACTGCACTGAGATTATAACACTCCTCAAACATGACCTCAGCTGAGTTTTGTTGTCTGCAGGAATGATATATTTGTCTTCTTGCTAAGTACAAGAGCTGGGGGACTAGGAATTAATTTGACTGCTGCTGACACGGTTATATTTTACGAAATTGACTGGAATCCGACACAAGACCAGCAGGCAATGGATAGAACACACAGACTTGGTCAGACGAAGGAGGTAAGTTAAACCTCAATGTATACATATGGAACAAACTCTAATTACAAGGCCTAAAAGATAGTAATACTCTGAATTCCGATGCTTTATTGATCATGGGAAAAGCCCCATATATAACATGAGCCGAGTACCAGCAGGCAACGCGAGTCTATATGCAACAGAACCAATGACTTCTGTGACTTGGAAAGGCCCATAGAAGCGAGGAGACAATTTGCCATGCTTGTGACCTGGTAATGATGCTGCTGCATGATGGTGAGGGCGAAGCCACACCCAATCACCGACGCCAAATGCCAGCTCCTGATGCTTGTCATCATAATAATGCTTTGCCCGCTGCTGCGCTTGATGAGACGCTCACCAACCTCACGAACGAAGTTGGCGCGATCCTGCAAGGCGGTGTCCACAACCGCCACCTTGGCCTCGCCAGGAACATAGTCACGAAGACGTGGCGGTGGCCGACCATAGACAACCTCGAATGGAGTGGCATGAAGAGCGTGGCATGAAGAGCGGAGTGGCGGTGGCCGACCATAGACAACCTCAAATGGAGTGGCACGAAGAGTGGAGTGGTAGGATGTGTTGTACCAGAATTCCGCCCAGGGCAATCATTCGACCCACCGTCGTGGCCGATCACCAGTGAGGCAACGGTACATTGCGATGATTTTGTTGACAACTTCAGTCTTCCCATCAGACTGGGGGTGGAAGTCTGGGCTCATGTGAAGCTGGACGCTGGACAACTTGAATAACTCACGCCAAAAATTGCTGGTGAAGACAGGATCTCGGTCACTGACGATGGACTGTGGAAGTCCATGGAGGCGCACAATGCCCTCAAAAAATGCCTTCGCCACAGAGGCAGCTGTGTATGGATTGGACAATGGAATGAAGTTTGCATATTTGGAGAAACGGTGAGTGACCGAGAGGATCACAAACTTGGCAGCGCCTTGATGAAATCCATGGAGATATCACTCCACACAGATGTTGGGACCGGCAGAGGCTGAAGTAACCCGACAGGGAGGAGTGTTTTTGTCTTGTTGCGCTGACAGATTACACAAGCATGGACCAATTAGCGATCACTAGGGACATGGAAATCAACTCGGAGTCGATGAAGCGTCTTTTGGACCCCCTCGTGAGCGCCGTGAGCATGTAGTAAAATCATTGGTATGGACGGGGAGGTGAGCAACACATGCACCTGACGCCCATGAAGAATCAAGTTGTCAGCATACCTTCAGGGGTGGTCGTGATCACCGGTGCGAATGCCATCACGAAGGGAGGTCAACTTGGGGGAAGCGTCAATCTCACGCCGTAGGTCCTCAAAGATGGTGAAGATTGGCAGCGAGAGAGCACAAAGCTTAGATGCTGCATCGGCATCACGACGGGAGACGGCGTCAACGACGTTGTTGAGGCGGCCTGATGGAACTCGACAATGTAGTCGAATCCAAACAATATGCTGACCCATTGGTGTTGAGGGATTGTCGAAAGCCGCTGGTCGAGGAGAAACTTCAGGCTGTAGTGGCCGGTGCGTTCGGTAAAGGCATGACCCCAAAGATATGTCCGCCAGTGACGTACAGCCTGAACCAGTCAATGAGTTCCCGCTCATAGGCAGCAAGCTTGGCATGGCATGAAGCAATGGGCTGACCGAAAAAGGCCAAGGGCCCCGCACCTTGCTGAAGAACAGCACCAAAGCCAGTCCCGGAGGCGTCACACTCAAGAATGAAGCAATTGTCAAAGTCCGGCATCTGGAGCACCGGATCTTGACCAAGGGCATGCTTGAGCGCCTGGAAGGCATCCTGTGCCTCTGGGCACCACCAAAATCTCTCCTTGCTCATTAGGCGTGTGAGAGGGGCAGCGAGCATGCCGAAGTCCTTGATGAACTTGCGATAGTAGCTGGCCAGCCCCAAGAAGCCGCGTAACGCCCGGAAAGAACGAGGCGTAGGCCAGTTAGCAATCGCGCGCACCTTATCCTTATCCATGGCCACCCCATCAGCAACAATGACATGACCCAGGTAGGCCACGGAGGACTCACCAAAGCAACACTTTCTGCCCTCGAGGAAGAGGGACTGCTGCCGCATGACCTGAAAGACAACACGAAGGTGGCGCAAGTGCTCCGACCAGGATGAGCTTTAGATTAAGATGTCATCAAAGAAAACAAGGACAAATTTGCGCAAAAAAGGGAGCAAGATGTCATTCATCAAAGCCTGGAAGGTTGCTGGTGCGTTGGTTAAGCCAAATGGCATAACCAAGAACTCATAGTGGCCATCATGTGTGCGAAACGCCGTCTTAGCAACATCATCAGGGTGCACCCGTACCTGATGATACCCCGAGCGCTGGTCAAGCTTGGTGAAGAACCTAGCGCCCCGGAGTTCATCCAGTAGCTCGTCAACAACAGGAATTAGAAACTTTCCTTCATGATATGATCGTTCAACACCCGATAGTCGACGCAAAAGCGCCACGAGCCATCCCGTTTCTTGACGAGGAGGACGGGTGAAGAGAAGGCCGAGTCGCTCGGGCGGATGATGCCTTGGGCCAACATCTCCGTGCACTGGCGCTCGAGCTCGTCCTTCTGAAGTTGCGCATAGCGGCATGGCCAGACAACAACTGGCGTGGTGTTAGGTAGAAGCCGAATGCGGTGGTCGCGAGAGCGTCCTAGAGGCAACATGGTCGGAATGGCGAAGATGTCAGCAAACTCGTCGAGAGCGTCCTGGAGGCAACATGGTCGGAGTGGCGAAGAAGTCAGCAAACTCGTCGAGCATGTCACTCATGAGGCCAGAGTCCTCGCTCGTGATCGTGTGAACAGCAGGCAAGGCGGGCACCACCAATCCGTTCCCACAGCCATCCCGTTTCTTGACGAGGAGGACGGGTGAAGAGAAGGCCGAGTTGCTGGGGCGGATGATGCCTTGGGCCAACATCTTCGTACAGTGGCGCTCGAGCTCGTCCTTCTGGAGTTGCGCATAGCAGCATTGCCGGATAGTAGCTGGCGTGGTGTTAGGTAGAAGCCGAATGCGGTGGTCGCGAGAGCATCCTGGAGGCAACATGGTCGGAGTGGCGAAGAGGTCGGCAAACTCGTCGAGAGCGTCCTGGAGGCAACATGGTCGGAGTGGCGAAGAGGTCAGCAAACTCGTCGAGCATGTCACCCATGAGGCCAGAGTCCTCGCTCGTGATCGTGCGAACAGCAGGCAAGGCGGGCACCACCAATCCGTTCCATGTGACTTGGGAACCAGCAAGGACAATAGTCATGCTATGGTGATCAAAATCGGTCCGAGGGAACGGAGCCAATGGACACCAAGGACAAGGTCGAAGCCGCCAAGTGGAAGCATGAAGCAGTCAACCCGGAAGTGGCAGACGTCAATGTTGATGGAGATGTCGCGACATAGGCCAACACTAACAAGCGTGTCCCGTTGGCCACCATGACCCATAGACCGGGATGAGTCTCTGGAGTTAGGCCGAGTGCGTCAACCATGACCGAGTCGATGAAACTTTGTGTTGAGCCTGTGTCCAGTAATGCAGTGAAGGTATGAGTGCCGATGACGATACACAGCTGTATGGTGTCAATCACGCAGATACTCCAGAGCCCGGTGATGGCGTCAAGCAAGATGTGTGGCGTCTCCAAAGGTGCATCCTCGTGCGCAAAATCATCGAGCTCGATGAAGAACAAGCGTGCACATCAATGACCTGGGACGTACTGCTCATCGCAGTTGTAACAGAGGCCTTGGCAGTGGCGTTCACCCATCTCGGTAGGCGTGAGGCGACTCGTAGTGCGAGGAGCCGGTGTAGGGGCAGCAGTTGTAGCAGGAACGCCTTGTGGCATGGGCGTGCAGCAGGCAGCAAGGTCAGCCCTTGTGCCCAAGACATTGAACCACGGGGACGTGTCGGGGCCATGAGTGGTCGGGAACGGATGGCGTTGTTCATATGCCTTAGCGAGGGATACTGCCGTGTGGAGGTCCACCGGTTGCTGAAGCTCTACATCGACTTTGATGCCTTCAGGAAGTCCGGCTGTGTACAGGAAACGCTGCTGGGCTGAGCTTAATGGTTTGCTGGTCCTGCACAACAGCTCCATAAATCTGCTGGTGTAGTCGGCAACGGTAGAGGTGAACGGAAGCCGAGCCAACTCGCACAAGGGGTTGGCGTGTACAGATGGCCCAGAAGGTGACACGCCTCCTTGTAGTGCTGCCAGGAGGGAATGCCATGATCACGCTCAAACTGGAGGTACCAGACTGAGCATTGTTGACTAGGTGGTATGCCGCTGTCCACAC
Organism: Triticum aestivum; assembly: GCF_018294505.1. Lineage (NCBI taxonomy): Eukaryota > Viridiplantae > Streptophyta > Magnoliopsida > Poales > Poaceae > Triticum > Triticum aestivum. The sequence goes on along the minus strand of NC_057803.1, from coordinate 304,440,945 downwards.
CTTGTTAGCCTCCTCCGTGCGCTGTCCCTAGAAGAATTGCTCACACTGATGAAGCCAGCCAAGCGGATCGACGCACTGATGAAGCCAGCCAAGCGGATCGACGGAACCATCGCAAGTAGGAAAATCAAGCTTGTGAAAGCGTGGGACACCGGACCCGGAGCCAGAACCAAGATGCTGGTATACGAGGGGGGCAATTGACGTGAGGTATGGTGAGGCGGCATAGGTGGGCTGGGTCTGTAGTGTTCGAGGAAGTGGCTGATAAGGATTGGCGGGTGGCTGTTGGTAGGGAAGTGGTGGTAGAGATGCGTGGTGGAAAGCTGGGTTGAACAGAGGGTGAGCACGAGGTTGCTGTGGGAAGAATTGGGAGGCGGAAATTGGGGCGGTGAGCCGGTGACAGCGGCGGGGGAAAGCGTGGATCAAATCCTGCGATCAGGAGGGTGGGGACAGTGGTGGGGCCGGTGGTGGCGAGGGCGGCGGAGGTACTAGACGGTGTAGAGGAGGCGGCGGAGGAGCCGCTGGCTGCTGGCAACGCCGCGCGCAGGTCGACCAAGGTGGAAGGTGGAGCGCTGGGGCACTGCTCCAAGGTGTTCAGGTGCTGGACGAGGCCCTCCATGAAAGCCTGATCCGTGGCCCGTTGCACCACCATCTCCTTCAGCTGGGCCGCTAGCTCCTTGAGCGCGAGGTTGATGTTGCCGCTGTCGTCTTTGTCATTGTTCACCATCGTAGATGACGCTGATACCAGATGGAACAAACTCTAATTACTCGAAGGCCTAAAAGATAGTAATACTCTGAATTCTGATGCTTTATTGATCATGGGAGAAGCCCCATATATAACAGGAATAACTTGGCTGACAAGCTGACTTAAAGGGAATACAATCTGGACTCTGGAACAAGTTCTAATCTGGACTCTGCACTTATTTCGAATCTGAACCTACTAACTAATCTGGACTCTGAACCTAATACGAATCTGAACCTTAATAACTACTTGTAGCAGTACAGGAATCCTAGCCACTTTGGGCTGGACCAGGGGGTGGTGCGTCCAGGGCTTGGGCCCTCCGTCCATATGTGGTTCCCCACATAACAACATACTATTGTCTAGCCATGGTTTCTTGAACTACTATTTGATCATTTTTTACTGGCTATGGTATTCTGTATAAGTGTGTGATGTGCTTGTGAATTGTGTAATTTTGTTTACCATTCACTTGTTTACTTTAGGGCTGCCTTTGCAACCTGTTGCAACTTTAGCACCATATTGTTTGTAAATATGTGCATTTATGACAGTCTTGTTGAAGATTTTCATACTAGAACTACTGTTTGTAAAATATGTGCATTCTTCGTTATTACAAAGATTCTCGGACTAAATCTGCCAATCTTGTCCAAGATTTTCGTACTAAAATTGCTGATCCTGTTGACTCTGTCCCTGGTATTCCTTGGGTAGGAATGTTGTAATCTAATGCCTAAATCTAGATTCATTGTCTCTATTCTAGATTGACTGTCTTTATTTGGCCGGTAACTATTCAACATCATGGCAAGTAAAGATTCGTTTGTAAATGGGTCTGAACGTTTACCAGAGAAGATGATTTGTTATTATTGTGTTGTTACTGATTCATCCATAGGCAGCCATCATGAGGTTCTACATCCTGTATTGGATGTATTCATTATTTGAATGGACTTGTATTAATTATGAGATCATTACTGCATAATTGACAATATTGACAGAGGGGTTCCTCTGTTTCTTGTTATATAGGTCATGCTGCTATTGCTGCTGTCATTAATGTCATGCTTTTTGGGGTTGAGTGACAACACAACTAAAGTTACAAACATGCTTTGTAACCCTTTTTTTATACCAGGCTGGACAAGCTTGAGACTAGCCAATCTTTCATTTTTCATGGTTTCTGGCTAACTGTTAACTTGTATTTAGTCTTTTGGACTTTTAAAACCTTGTTTGATCACTAATTTCAGTGTTTGTAAAAAAAGCACTGAAGTTCATCTCATATCTGTTAACTGTTTTCTTTCACCAGCTCAAATAACACTAGTCTGTTATCCGAATATACAAATTCCACCAATACTTATAATTAATAGTTGAGTAGCTCAGTTTCTTATATATTATTTCAAACCTGGAATTGCAGGTAACCGTGTATAGACTTATATGCAAAGACACTATTGAGGAGAAAATCTTGCAAAGGGCAAAGCAGAAGAATGCAGTGCAAGAGTTGGTTATGAAAGGGAAACAAGTTCAGGATGATCATCTGATGAGACAAGAGGATGTTGTTTCATTACTTCTTGATGATACACAGATTGCACACAAATTGAAAGAAATATCAATGCAGGTAAATTATTCCCTCATAAGTAGATGATGATTTAGACTTGTTATTTTGTTTGAGGATAACATTTTACATGATCTCTGTGTGGGCATTATTTTAAATGTTACTGACTCTTTACTCCTGCTTTTCAATACCGTGAGGTGTGTTTGTTGTGCATGCATCATTTGATGTATAAGCGCATATGTTACATTGTGAACAGACTTGCATTAAAGATGGGCTTTTTACTCGAACACATACTTCTGAAGGAATTAATAGGGCTGGCGTATCAGCTCCTTAATCCGAGTGCCCAAAGAGAGCTATTATGTCATGTAAATATGAACTAAGGGGGTATATCATTTCCATCTTTTTACAGACTGCAATGAAATCTACACGGCCAACTTGTATCTTGAAATGCTACTTGGTCTAATATCTCTACAAATTTTAATTCCAAAATCAGTTTTAAATTGGAAAGTTTCGTTGGTTCTCATTTTCTCTTAACTCACAGGGAAAGGCCATCCCACCATGAACATGATCTCTGCTAGGTTGTTTGGCTGTGAGTTTACTGATATGTCTTGTGTTAGCGATTCTGCCGATTATGAATTAATTTTATGGAGAAACTGTACAGTGCCTTGTTTCTAGCAAGCATCGGGTAATTGGTACAGATGGGCCTTGAAAAACCTTAGGCTTTCGTAATTCAGACCTTTGTCAGCAACCACTTCGCTCAAACCAGAACATTTTCTAAGAATTGTCGAGTTCATTTTGAGTGTTTACAGATGATTTTGAGTTAGTGGTAAAAGTCTGGCAAGAATATTCCTCATCTGCATATTCACCCCTTTAGGCAAAGGATCGATTAAAGAAGAGGCGAGCAAAGGCCATCAAGGTTGACAAAGAAGGAGATTTGAAGCTTGAAGACTTGGATGATCCAACTGAAGAACCTGTAGAACAAGATAATACAACCAGCAAAAAGGTACACAGAGAAACGTTTCTGAGTTATCGAGTGATGAGGAAAACTAGATGAGGAAGAAAAATCGTATGTTATATTTGTTTGGTTACTTCTAGATGCTTCCACTCTAGTGTAGTATTCTTCTCTTTTCTTTTCTACTCTACCTACTGTTTTCTAGAGTCTTCTAGTTGTGAGTAGCTATGAGTAGAATGGTGAAACTTAATAAATGTTTTCTAGAGTATTCCAGCTATAAGTAGAAGTATGTGAAGGCTTCCCAAAGCCTCTACTTTGTACCCAGACTATGTACCCCACAACCTATAATAGAACCTGGTGTTCTTATCTAAGATCTTGGAGTAGATCTTGTGCTCTAGGAGTTCTGGATTGAACTCCTGCTGCCATATTTTGGCCTCTACATTCGCCTCTAGAGCGATATCTATTGTTCGTTCAACACTTGTGCTGTACACATTGTAGCAGCAAGGTGGAGTTGCTCCTCCACAACCTTGTGCTGCTTCATCGAGTCACTTCTTTCTTTGTGATAGGATAAATCACACCCTCGGTTGGGGCTTTGAGGTTTCTTTTTCTGTATTTTCTTAGGAATTCATATCACCCTGTGCGTATACAAACACAAAATCATTGAGGCATTACTTAGGGCCCGTTCGGCAACACCCCAGCTCTCAACTTCAATAACTCCACGGTGGAGCTGAGCCGAACGTGTGAACTCCGTGAAGCTCAAATCTAGAAGCTGGCTCTTCTCTTAGTGCAAATTTGATGGAGTTGGAGAAGGTGCCTTTCCCTGGCTCTGCGAAAATGAAAAGGTTGCAGTTGAGCGTTATTACAAGGTGCTGCCATCGCCAAGTGACCTCTGCATACCGGTTCGAATAATCTCTCCTCCGTAGCTTCTCTCTCACCATCGCTGCACATTTTCTTTACGAGGAAAAAGGTGCCGCTGTATGTCTTACTGAGCTGGGCTTTGCTCCCTTCCCTCTCAGGCGGGCCTCATCCCCATCTAAAGTTGTCAGCCCATGTCAGCGATGAGAAGCTGGAGCTGCGACGCCGAACGTTTTTTCCATCGCTAGTTTTCACTTGAGAAGCTAGAAACCGGAATGAGGAGTAGAAGTTGAGGAGTTTGGGAAGCTAGGCTGTTGCCGAACGGGCCCTTAGTATGCAAGCTTAAAATTCCAATTGAAGCAGATATAAAGGAACAAGTGATGCAGTTTCACATATTGGATTGGCACCCATATAGAACTTCATTAGCTCCTTGTGTGATTGACATGCATAGATGGGTTTAGCTTGCATTTTAGTACATATTCTACCAAAAAATGCAAAGAGATGATCAAAACAAAATGAGCTGCATTATCTTACCCTTTCAATTTCAGTATCTTTGCCTGCACCAGTCCTTAATCTATTGATAGCCGTGTCCGCGGATATGGGGATATGGGCCCAGTTCATAGTAGGTCACACTATGGGTCAACAGTAATAATAATAACCTGATTAATAAACAATCCTGGTTCGATGAGGAAAGAAGTTGATTGATCTTTATGTAATCGTGAGAGGATCACAGTGGTATCATTGATACCGAAGTTGGTTGATCTTTACGGTGTCATGTGATGACCGCGGGTAAAGATCGAGCTCCTTGTGGTCACGAGATGATCACGATGGTAAGTCGATACATGTAGTGGTTACGAGGTAACCTCCAGAGTAAGTTGTTCATGATACCTCAAACATGCTGTTTCCTTGAGGCTTTGTTAGATTCACCTAACTTTCTCAGCCTTGCTATGTGTGAGCTTCATTTGTTTAATTAACTACTAATATATATTTCCAGAAAAAAAGCTCGCACAAGAAACCTCCAAAGTCACAGGATAATGATGGTGCGGATGGCGATGTTCCTGAGAGTGGTCCTGTCAAAAATGAGGAGCATATTGCTTCCCTGAGGCCTAAAAGATCAAAGAGACTAGTGAGGAGCACGGGTGAGGATAAGGAACCCGTTGCTGCTTGTGATGTTGAGAAACCTGCAGATGCAGCTGAAAACAATGACAACAATGATGCAGAAGAGTTGCAAGACCAGACTCCTTCTGCCTAGTTGACCTACTGGGCTGACCTGATGAGAACATAAGATGCGAATGGCAAGACTCTAATTTGTGGTGTCGAGTAGGAGCATCAAAGATGGCACCCAGAGGAGGAGCTCTGGATCTGCTTAAGGTGTTACGCGGTTTATTAAGTATTTTAACTCTGCTGTGCAGCTTCTTTTCAGAAGCCTGGGACTGCAACTTGGGTGCAGTTGCAATGAGCTGAGCCCAATGATGGCTGTTACGCCAGCCTTTATCCCTGCTGTTGGTGATACTCGCTCTAGCCATTTTGTAAATAAGTATTAGCAATGTTCCGTCACATATAGGAATAATTTTGCTGTGTAAAGAGAGTAGTGATGTAGAGTTTTGTTAGGCTAAAAATGAACATGGCAGGAAATATCTGCTGTGCTTCCGAGTTGGAAACATATATCACTAAATTTATGACTTTATTTAGTCGGTCCAATAGATGATATGTGTGTCTATTACTCCCACCGTTTCAATAAGGGTTTGCCAAATCACTTCTTTCATTGTGTACTTAATTTATACGAGTGAAAAATAATGCTCCATCCGATTCATATTGTCTTAGATTTGTGCTATGGATGTATTTAGTGTTATAGATCTTAGATTTGTGCTGTGGATGTATTTAGTGTTATAGATCATGTTAATATTACCTGTTTTAGATTTGTCAGATATGGATCGAGCACGCTGGGGTAGGAAAAAGTTTCACCTAACATTTTTACAAGTTTGCCAAGAGAATTAAACCCTGCAGTGTAAAAGTGCAGCGTCGATAGCTTATGCACACTGGTTATGGAGGGAGGGTTAAAAAACGGCAGGCAGACGTGAGGCCAACAGCACACAACATTTGTCAAGAATTCTGCAACTCTTCAAACAAGCAAACGATGATACGACCTGTATTACAAGCATTCAGCGCACATATGAGTAAATTGATACTTCAGTTGGTCATACACAATCAAAATCACAACTCAGTCTTCAAAACAACCGGAGGCTCCGGACATAGATCTTTTAATAGCTAGCGAGAACTCCATACAGGAATACGTTATCCTTCTCATATCAAACATATTATTCGGATAAGGCGGTGCTTGAAATTGAACATGGCACACAACCCCAGAGGAACTGTTTCTCATCTGACACGAGCTTCATGGCGGTAAAAACTAGAAGTAGAGGACCAAGTCCTTTGCTTATTTGGCTTTGGGGTGCGAGGCGATGAAGTCCACTGCAGCTTTAATGGAGTCAATTTTGTCAGCTTCATTGTCAGGTATCTCAAAGCCAAATTCCTCTTCCAAGGACATCACAACCTCTACTGCATCCAAACTGTCTAGGCCAAGATCATCCTTAAAGTGGGCATCTGCTTTCACCTACAGGACAATGCAAAGAAACCAATTAATGATTTCAAACGCTACAAAACTCATCACAAGGAGCACTCCGCAATTCAGTCCACCCAACCAAAGCAAAACAGAAACAAATCACCATGCCCAAACGCTGAAACTGCAGCATTTTACCTCTGCTCTGCTGTAAACTTCAGTAGCACAATTGTGCAGGCCAAAGACTCAGAATGCAAGTAAATGCAAGCTAGCTAGCGCAGTTTTTCTTCTGAAAATTAGATGGTTCACAGCATGGAAAATTGGGTTGCTATGAATGGTTTTCTGTTCCCACCATTTTTTGCTAATTTACTATGTGTAGTGAAACATATTATTCGTTTGCAATCCAATCATTTTACATGACCTAGTTCGAGTTAGGTCACAGAGAACACCAGCTACAGTGCATAAAAAAACGAAAATGCTATTGTGCTGACGTTCCCTGGGAGGGCATGGCAAAACAAAAACTTTTCATGGCAATTTATGTTGTCGCGAGGATGGCAAATTTCTTCAGCGAGCACGCCCTATGCGTGACTAACTAGTGTTTTGTACAACTCAAGTCAAAATAGGAGGTGCAGTGCGCAATTAACTCTAAACAGTAATCACCAGATTTCTAAAAGATGTTCTGGATCTGGAAATCAGCTGATCAGTTACCAAATATTAGTGAGCTAAAGCAGAAAGATTGCCCATGCGAATCAACAGAAGCATAGTGATGACAAGAACGCACTAATAAAAAGGCACACATGTTATGTCATCGAACTGATAATCTAAAACCACTCATGAATGATTCCTCGGGCATTCTGGCTTTGAAAGCTCCGCCAGTGGTTCCTCCCCATCTCAAATCCATACAAACTCGGATGCATACATATAATTAAAGTGGCTATGCTAGAGCTCCTCATGAGCATCCATAGGTTTGGGCGTTGGCTCTCCCTGTGTTGACATGTGTACAAGTTTGATTTTTCTGTTTTTGATTAATTTTTACTGCTTTTGGAATTTACTGCTGAAGGTCTTCGTTTTCCACGTATTCGGTGTTCTCCGGAAGGACCCCGACTCTTCGTTGAAAATATCCAGTCTCTCCTTCTAGGCTCTCCCCCTCCTACATATGTTTCCTCTCAATCTCTACCACCGCACATGAGAAGTCCTCCATTATCGCATCCATCCCTCGCGCGCCTGCCACCATCTGCCGCCGGCTGTCGCTGGCTGGTTAGTGGCGGCTCTCCACGCCCATGGCCCCTCCCTCTGTTCTCTCAAAGCCGGTGGCAGCGCTGTGTCCGCGTCATCCGCGACCTTCCTTAACGAGCGACGTCCACCTCCAGTTTGCCCCTTCCTCCCGGTGTACCAAGCCGCACATCGACGCGGCCATGTCCGCACACATTGTGCGTGCTCTGGCCCATGTTCTACCCAGGGGTGCCTCCTCCTGCTCTATAGTAGGCTGCTGCCACGTTCCCTCCACATGGTTGCATCCGTGAACTTGGAGGCGATGACCCTGTATCTTTTCTCATGCTATGTGTGGTGAATTTTGACCAATCTTGGCTGACTTGCTGCACAACTTCATATATGTGAAGTTGTCATGTACTTGGATTTTTTTGGCATGTACGATCTTTTGAAAATGGTCGTTACATGTATAGCAATTTGATTTTGTTTTTCTGTTACTGATTAGTTGATCCATTTAGTTGGAACATAAACCGGTTTTCGTTAGAAACATTCACAAATTAGTGTGGTTAATAGAAATGAAAATTTAGAAACACTATATGCTGCCACATAATATATAGTTGATTGTTTGGTTGCAAATCTACCTCATACATTAAATTGATTGGTTTGGCATAATCCTTAAGAAGTATTCCATTGCTGACAGTTTGTTTCAAAATGGATTGTTCTGACTTTGCAATCCTCTAACTAGAATGGCATGTTTTCTTATGCTAATTTTTTATGTGTTTCTTGCAGGGTCGAGGAGTACTTGACTCAGGTCTGCATCAAGAGATTGGAGTTAGCCACAAGAACTTGAAATTGATTCTAACAAGGCTGATGCACCCTACGGCATGGTGAATGCACCTACACACACAATCCATGCTATTGAATTATCTAAAAAGATAACTTGTTGTTCCCAAGAACCTGGTTAAAGTGGTATGTGTAGTCTGCCATAGTGTTTGTCAATATATCAATTATATGAAAATAGACGGGTCGTGATTAGGTAAAGACATCAGTTATTTATAAAGTTTTAGACTCTTGCTATCATGCATGTCTCTATAGATCACTAGCAAAATTTGTCCTAATCATTTCATTGTTGTCATTATCTGTTGTTTGTTCACGAAGATAGATCCCCTTTTGCAAGCTGACCAATACAAATTAATGGTAATGATCATGGTTGATTTACGCTGTTAGATCAAATGTTTGAGAATTTGTTCCTTAAATCCAAAAATATTCTGTTTGTTACTACCCCTTTAATATTTAGTGTATTGATTCCCTTCATGTGTGTCCAGATCTATGTCAATTGGAGATTTCACAAGGAATTGATGAATTTCAGGATCGACTGAGCACGGAGTGACGCAGAGAGGGCAACAAGGCATATGAAGCAACAACAAGCCACCAAGCTAGCATACACATGAGATATGGGTTTGATTTGTGAGTGATTCGACATGTATTGTCCTTCATATTGTGCAGTGAGTAAGGTACAATTAATTCCTTATGGTAGTTGGGAGCCCAAAGGTAGTTCCGACAACAGACATGAGGTAGCAGACTAATCCCATGGTCTTCCCCGCTGCCCAATGTTGGTGTGCTATTTCAGATCAATACCTTCATATAGCAGCAATATGAAAATATCTAAACATGTTGTTTCAGATATTGGTGCTAGCAAGCATAGGTATCTGTATTATCAATAGTTGCATCTGTACTTTGTATAATTAGTCAATATTTTCATATTTTGGTTATCTCAATATGGTGGAAGAAAGCATGTTATTTTATGAAAATTAGATAGCTGCTTTTGCGCTTCATATCTAAGGGTGTTGTTTGAGTGCTAATAGTTTTACACTTTTACTAACTATATATTCCTTTGACATTTCATATAGACCTATCTGAGCCAATATTCTAAGCCTCATACCATTTGATTAATTAGACAATATATTTGTCGCAAGTCGTAACTGTCCTGCTTGATTACTAATTTCAGATTTGTTCTTCCTTATTGTGGGGGGCATATCTATATTCTAAGAAACATTGGTGTACATGGTAGACATTTCTTGACATGGCTATTATGTCTAGATTTTGGTTCTATGGTACATAACAAATTAGCTTCTTGGTCTACATAACTAACTTGCCGAGGGTTTTGGCTGTGGATGTCGTTTAAGGTGTATGCTGCAACCATTGTGAGCAGTGTGTCTACTAACATTGTCAAGAGGGCTTGCTGATTACTGGTTGTTTGAGCCACCAGCGGCCTGAGCTGTTCTCTTTTGTGTTATTGGATACTCATTTATCTACAAAGATAGTACTCGAGAGCGAAGATCTCAGAGATTTTATTTCCCATTGCCTCTGTCTGAGCAGTGAGTAGTCCTCTTCACCTTGGCTAATTCTGTACTCATATAGAGCAAGATCTCTGGACGTATCAACTGAATTCCATTCACCTGGATACTCTTCTACCTCGCAGGTGTATCAAATTTTGCACTCTGGCAGTCTTGAAACCCCTCCTACTTTTAAATGGAAAAAGAAAATCTTGCTGTCAAAGCAAGCATCAATTTTTTTTCTGGCCATAACTAAGACAAATCCAAGAGCAATCTTACTCACGTGTCATGTGTGGTCTTCAGACAATTGGATCAAGGGATCACCTCTGTTTCAATTGGTAGTTTGCAAAGTCGTCCTACTTATGCCTTGGCATTAATCTGGGACATTGTTTTTTTATTGTTTTTGAGGGACTGTTTTTTTGGATAATATTTCAAACTCTTAGGCAAGCAATCAGTAATCTTTTTTTAGAGAGATGATCACTCACTGCTTTTTCCTTGCTATGCTTGCAATAGGAAAACCACCTACTTTTTTCTCCAAATATAAAGCAAAAACTACGGATGGATGGATCTGTCAGTCATTGATTGGGTTTCTACAACATAAACAAGTAAAATTTGCTGCTTTCATGCAACGGATCTTATGTGCTCTAAGAAGTTCAAGTTGGAAAAAAAAATAGAACCATATTGCTTTCTTCTGTGGTAGATGCAGGATGGAAGAGCAGGAGTGAAATTGCAATCAGAAGCTTCGAAAATTCAACAAGATTCTGGGCAGGCATCATCAAACGGTGGAAATCTCTTCTCTCCCAACAAACAAATAAAAACACACGCACGCCCAGCTCGCTCTCAAATCCACTACCACCTATTCTCCGCTCGGAATAATAAATAATAGTATAGATGTACACACGAGTTTCTGCACGGGCGGTGTGCCGCCGCGCATCCGCCTGCTAGTAATACCTATAAGCGGCTAAGCTAGATTGCTTAATAGGAGGGGAGATCTATCTAACCAACAGCGTACAACATGTCAACATTTGAAACAACGCCGATCAATGTTGCTTCCTCCCAACAGAAAGAAAATGTAAGAAATGATAAACAAAAGGGAACACTGGGCATCCAAGCTGTTGATTTGATCCTACTATGGAACTGGTAGCAAGAAAAGGAGGGCTTGGAGGGGGACCTTGGATGGGTCGTCGATCTTCTGGAAGTTCTTGACGACCTTGATGGTGCGCTCGGTGACCTCGTCCTTGTCCAGGAACGACCCCTTGGCGTCCTCCGACGACATCCACCGCCGCCGCGACAGGGCCCCCTGCAGTGCCGCTGCCGGCCTGAGGGCCACCGACGACGCGGGGGCCGCGGCCAAGCGGAGGTGTCGCAGCACCAGGTTCCTCGCCGCCGCCGCCGCCATTTGGGTGGGATGGGTGCTTAGCTCCGGGGAGGGGGGCAGAGGGGGTCGGAGGAAGCGTGATGCGTTGCGGCGGCGGGGCGAGAGTTTTCTGGGCTGGGGATCTGGGGTGGAGTGGGGGAAGAGGAGAGCGGCCGGGTTTTAGGCCAATTGGGCTTTGGACGAGACCATCATGCTCCCGTCTACGTGCCTTGATTTAATTAAAACAAAATAAGGTCTGACCTTACCCCTTTAAAATCATCAGGGGAAGATGATTAGATTAGAAAAAAAAAAAAGACAGACGTAGGATTAAGTGGGAGCACGGAGAGGGAGCAGGCAAGCCGGATCCATTAGGCTTAGGTTTGTTCGTGGTGTATCCTACTCGGTTAGTTCGCCCCTCTCGACAACGAAAAAGCGCATATGAGAGAACAATTAGTTAACGAGCACTGAGTGCTCGTAACAAGCGGTTCGGGAGCGCTACGCAAACAAATGTCACGCGCGGAGCGTTTCTGTAAGGAAAAACCAGCTGGCGCGGTTGGTTCTTGGTTTTTCCTTTTCGTTTTGTGGTTTCATGCATTTTGCAGTTTGATCTTCGAACTACCAGAATTTTCCGTTTTTTCTTTTCACGTGATAACACAAAAAAAATACCAGTTCGCGCGGTTGGTTCCCCATTTCCCTTTTTCGTTTCCTTTTTTGTTCCTATTATATTTTCGGATAATGAAGATTTATGGGATAGTTACGGGCAGGGACTACCAACATTATTAAATGTGACCTTTCAAGTAAGGAAAAAACAGCAACTTTTTAATGCAAAACAGCAGTCTTCAGAATCGTTCAATCGTGTGAATTCTGTATAGGCACAGGTATACACTAGCAGAGGCACATGTGTATAACTTTACTAAATTGAAGAACAGCGCCCCCAGCGCTTGTGAACCTCCTACTCGTCTTCGGCTTGTTTAATTTTCATAAACATCTTGAAGGGGGGCATAGGTCGAAGTGTGTTTCGGTCGTGCAGCGTGCTGGTTCGTGCGGCGCGTTGTCCGTCATGGTGTGACACGGCGCCTTCGGCGCGAGGGAACCTCCTGCTCACCTTCGGCTTGTTTAATTTTCATAAACATTTTGAAGGGGGGCATGTGTTTCGGTCGTGCAGCGTGCTGGTTCGTGCGGCGTGCTGGTTCATGTGGCGCGTTGCCCGTCGTGGTGTGACACGGCGCCTCCGGCGCGAGGGAACCCCCTCCTCGCTTTCGGCTCGTTTAATTTTCATAAACATCTTGAAGGGGGCATAAGTCAAAGTGTGTTTTGGTCGTGCAGCATACTGATTCATGCAGCGTGCTGGTTCGTGCGGCGCGCTGTCCGTTATGGTCTGACACGGCGCCTCCGGCGCGAGAAAACCTCCTGCTCGCCTTCGGCTCGTTTAATTTTCATAAACATCTTGAAGGGGGGGCATAGGTCAAAGTGTGTTTCGGTCGTGCAGCGTGCTGGTTCGTGCAGCGTGCAAGTCCTGCAAAAGGCAAGCTCCTTTGTTTCGAAAGGCACGGGTTTGAAGCATGTGCAGTCACGTCTGCTTAAGAGCTAGGCATGGTTGAGGCTCTAGAGGTATGTGCGTGCATGCACATGTGTGGATCCTACGAAGACATTGGTATGTTGCCTCCGGAGGCACGTATTTGAAGCATGTGCAGTCACGTGTGCGTATGAGCTAGCCATGGTTGAGGCTCTAGAGGTATGTGCGTGCATGCACATGTGTGTATTGTCCGGAGGCATAGGGCTTTGTCGCTTCCGGAGATAGGGTGTGAATCATCTACAGTCGTGTATGCGTAGCAGCTAGCTACGGTTGAGGTGCTTTTGGTATGTGTGTATGGATATTGCTCAGGGGCATGGTGACCCAGGGCTTTGGTGGCACATGGCCATGTCATCTCTGGAGACACGAGAGGGTGGTCTTCTGTGACGCCTGGATAGTTAAGCTACAGCAAACCTCTGCTAAAGATGCCACGTCACTTCAATTACTGTTGCTAATCTCGCGTTAGTTCAAAACCGATCCAAATTCAAATTTGAAATCAAGCAACGATAAAACTTTTCAAATATTAAAACTAAAATGTGCGGAGTGAACCAATTAATTCATAGGAAATTATGGTGGAGAAAACACACTTTTATAAAGTAGTTAATTGCACAATCATAAATAAAGCAAAGGCAAAACTATTAATTGCATACTATTAAATTAATAGACAAATACAAACTACTTTTATTTAATGTGCCACTATTATCATAGTAGTAGTATAATTAAATATACAAGTTTAAGTACTAAGTGATAAGAGTTTTTATAAAATTAAATCTAAAGAAGAACACAAAAGGAAAGTAAACAAAAGAGAAAAGAAAAGGACCCCCCCCCCCAAAAGTTAAAAATAAACAAAAGGAGCCCCCCACTGGGCTAGCTAGGTCGGCTCAGCCGGCTCACCCCACTCCCCCATATCCCCCTGTCGATGGAAACCTAGACCTAACCCACTCCTCCCCCACGTTCTCCACACCACGATCCCCTCGCTCCCTCTGCCCCTCCCCCGATCCAGATCGAGGGGCAGGGAACCCCGGCGACCGCGCCGCCCAACGCCTGGACGCTGGCGCCCACCCCGGTGCCGCCCCTCGCCGGATGCCTCGCCCTCCTCCCCGGAACCCCCCTCGTTGCGACGCCCCTCACCTCACCTCCTCGCTCGACGACGCCTCTCATCACGCCGACCTCGTCGCCCCCGGATCCTGTCGGCTGGAACGCCTCGCCGCCCTCCTCCTCGACGAACCTCCCCGCCGGACTGCCTCCCTGTCGCCGTCGTCTTCGACTTCCTCCTCGACTCCGCCGCCCCGTCCCTACAAACCCCGGTGAGGCCACGGCCTCCGCCCTCCTCCTCCTTTCCTCGTTTCCTCCTTGCTCGGCATCGTTCGCCGCGCGCGCGCCCGATTCCGCTACCCGCGTGCACCTGCTCTTGGCGCCGGACGCCTTCGCCGTTGCTGCGCACGCGCGCCTCCGCGCTTGGCCATGCCCCGGCTCGCCGGCGCGTGCCCACGCCCCACCGCACGCGCTGCGTGTGCCCACGCTCTTCGCCCCGCTCCACCGTGCTGTCGCCGCGCGCTGCTTGGCTCCCTGGCCATGCCCGCTGATGGCTTCAGCGCGCGCCTCCCCACACTCCCTGGCCTCCACGCCCGCCCGCGGCGCGCATCGCTGCCCTGACCGCGTCCACCCCCTGCTGCCGCTCCTCTGTCGCCCGCGGGCCTGCTCGTCGCCGGCCTCGCTCCCCGCCTCCGCACCACCACTTCGGCCACCGCGCGCCCCCGCTGCCCACTACACGCGTCCGCCATGGCCGCGCCCATCCCTGGCCTGCGCCGTGCCCCGCCGTGGCCGCCATCCACGCCCATGGCCGCGCCCTTCCCCCCTGGCCGGAGTCCGCTCCTCTGGAAGCCACGGGCGCACGCCCGCACCCGCATGCCCGTACGCCCGTTAAGGCCCATAGGGCCAATGACACATGGGGCCCAGCCCCCCAGAACGAAATTAAAAAAGGACTTAAAAAGAATTAAATAAATAAATAATAAACAAGATAATTAACTAAATAGTTAACTTAATTAGTTCTGATTAGATTAACTAATTATGATTAATTAACCTAATGACTAATTAACCTAATTAACTACTGTTAATTCACTAAACAGTCTATGACCAGTGGGACCCACCTGTCAGGTTGACTAGGTCAACCGCTGACGTCATGCTGACGTCATCAAGCACTATTCTGGATAATGTTGTTTTAATTAATTAAATAAATCCTAAAAATGATTTAAATCTTTTAAAATTAATATACAAAATCAACCGTAGCTCGGATGGAAAAACTTTGTACATGAAAGTTTCTCAGAACGACGAGACGAGCCCGGATACGCAGCCCGATCGTCCGCCACGCATCCCTAGCATAGCAATCACGCAACTTTCCCCCTCTGATTCATCTGTCCGAAAATGCGAAACACCGGGGATATTTTCCCGGATGTTTCCCCCCTTCACCGGTACCACCTCAGACCGCGTTAGGGCACCCCTAGCACCGCTACTTGTCATGTCATGCATCGCTATGCATCTGTTTGCTTAATATTTATTGTTTCTTCCCCCCTCTTCTCTCGCTAGACACCGAGACCGACGCCGCTGCTACCCAGTACAACTACGGTGTTGACGACCCCTCTCTCTTGCCAGAGCAACCAGGCAAGCCCCCCCTTGATCACCAGATATCGCCTACTCTCCTCTATACTGCTTGCATTAGAGTAGTGTAACATGTTACTGCTTTCCGTTAATCCTATTCTGATGCATAGCCTGTCATTGTTGCTACAACTGTTGATACCTTACCTGCAATCCTAAATGCTTAGTATAGGATGCTAGATTATCATCAGTGGCCTTACACTCTTGTCCATCTGCCATGTTATACTACTGGGCCGTGACCACTTCGGGAGGTGATCACGGGCATATGATATATACTTATACTGTTACATTACTTATGATACTGTTCGGAGATGGGGGCTAAAGCGGCAGGTGGCTCCATCCCGGTAGAGGTGGGCCTGGGTTCCCGACGGTCCCCGACTGTTACTTTGTGGTGGAGCGACAGGGCAGGTTGAGACCACCTAGGAGAGAGGTGGGCCTGGCCCTGGTCGGCGTTCGCGGATACTTAACACGCTTAACGAGATCTTGGTATTTGATCTGAGTCTGGCTACTGGCCTATACGCACTAACCATCTACGCGGGGACAGTTATGGGCACTCGATGTCGTGGTATCAGCCGAAGCCTTCGTGACGTCAACGACTGAGCGACGCGCGCTGGATTGGACTGGAACGCCTGTTAGGCTAGGTCTGCTTCCGGCCGCGTTCGCAACGTGCAGGTGTGCAAAGGGCGATGGGCCCAGACCCCTGCGTCATAGGATTTAGACCGGCGTGCTAACCTCTCTGTTGTGCCTAGGTAGGGCTGCAACGTGTTGATCTTTCGAGGCCGGGCATGACCCAGAAAAGTGTGTCCGGCCAAATGGGATCGAGTGTGTTGGGAAATGTGGTGCACCCCTGGAGGGAAGTTGATCTATTCGAATAGCCGTGTCCCTCGGTAAAAGGATGACCCGGGGTTGTACCTTGACCTTATGACAACTAGAACCGGATACTTAATAAAACACACCCTTCCAAGTGCCAGATACAACCGGCGATCACTCTCTCACAGGGCAACGAGGGGAGGATCATCGGTTAGGTTTATGCTATGCGGTGCTACTTGGTGAACTTACCATCTACTCTCTTCTCCTGCTGCAAGATGGAGGTTACCAGAAGCGTAGTCTTCGATTGGACTAGCTATCCCCCTCTTATTTCGGCATTCTACAGTTCAGTCCACATATGATACCCTTATTCCATTTGATACCAATGCATACATATGTAGTGTAGCTCCTTGCTTGCGAGTACTTTGGATGAGTACTCACGGTTGCTTTGCTCCCCCTTTTCCCCCTTCCTTTACCCGATTGATGCGACCAGACGTTGGAGCCCAGGAGCCAGACGCCACTGTCGATGACGACTACTACTACTCGGGAGGTGCCTACTACTACATGCAGCCCGCTGACGGCGACCAGGAGTAGTTTAGGAGGATCCCAGGCAGGAGGCCTGCGCCTCTTTCGATCTGTATCCCAGTTTGTGCTAGCCTTCTTAAGGCAAACTTATTTAACTTATGTTTGTACTCAGATATTGTTGCTTCCGCTGACTCGTCTATGATCGAGCTCTTGTATTCGAGTCTTCGAGGCCCCTGGCTTGTAATATGATGCTTGTATGACTTATATTATTTGTAGAGTTGTGTTGTGATATCTTCCTGTGAGTCCCTGATCTTGATCATACACGTTTGCGTGTATGATTAGTGTACGGTTGAATTGGTGGCGTCACATCTCCAGAGTCATGTGTAAGGGTTCGTTTTAGGAGTCACTACCGTCGAACAAATAAAAATACGCACTGTTGTTTATAGTGTACTGGCACTCTCTAATGATGTTCTCTTTTCAACATGAACACACAATTTGTAACTACATTACATACAAATATGAGTTATTGATAAACTGTTTTGTCACTTTTTGATGGAATTAGCCTCGTTGGATAAATCAAAAGTTTTAGTCTTCATTTTTACTGAAGATCTTGCTAATCCTGTTATCCATTTCATTAGCTTTGACTTGATTCATCTCGCTGCGTAAAAGAATGTACATTGCCTCTTCCCTCCAGTTTTCGACTTCATCCTGTGAAATTTTGCCGAGAGGAAAAGTATATTATTAGAGTTGGTGCAAAAAAGTTTTATATAAGTAAATATATGTAGACTTACTGTCAAATCTTCCAGATCTTCGATGAACGTTTCACCATTGTAGAGGAATGCAAGCTTTAAAACAGCGAACAGTGATTCTCCATTTTCTACCACTGGAACATCTTGCACGGTATGACACTGTCATCTTGTACCCTTGGAATTCATTGTTTGTTCTAGTATGACGTTGAAGACTTCTTTAAACCTAGGTACCTGGGAATTGCATTTTGTAATTGTTTTAATACTGCAACTTGTAAAACTGAAAAAATTATTATGCACAAATGCTTACGATTGCTGACTTATGAACATGATATTCCTGAAACTGTGTTTCTCTTTCTTCTTCAGCGTCTTCATTTTCCTGAAGAACTCGTTCTGCTTCAAATGGATCCAATTCATCCATGTCTATCTTTTCTTTCTCAAATTCCTCTGGAGTCGCTTCTCGAGAATCAATAATGTGAACTTTGTGTTTATATTTGTCCAGCATATATAATACGTAACTGTTATCCTTCTCCATTGGAATAAATATCTGTGTATAAAATACTTTTTGCTTAGATGACAGTTTAATATAAAGTAATTTAATACAACACATATTTTGTGATTTTGTCATGGAGGAAAGGGTTGTCACCATGTTTGTTGTTGAGAGTTTTTTACGTTGATTTTCTTTGAGATACATGGGAACCAGCTGATTCTTTGTTTTTTGCAATTCACTTTTAAATTTTGTAATACTAGTTTTGTGTTTCTTTAAATCCAATATATGCTGCAAATAATAATTATGATAAAAAGACTGTCAGAAGAAACAGCTGTGTAACAATATAAAAAGAGTAGGTGTTGCAATGTAGACAAGATTTTGCTTTTTAAAAATTTATCTCTGCAAAGTTTGGTCCTAATATTATTCTGTCACTCTCTTTTGAATCTTGTCTGCTTTCCCAGATTTCTGCTATATCATCGAGCACCCTCTTTTCCATATGATGCGGTATGTTCGTCTGTGCTGGTCTTGGACCAAATACTGCCTTCAGTTGGGCTCCAGTAAGTTGCGTGCTTTCACTCTCTCTAAGGATGCGCCTAAATATAATTTTGCTGCGACAGGGAGATACAATAATTTTGTTGTGCTAGTGTAAGTGAGAAACAAATTTATTTACCTTATTTTCAGTCTCGTTCCAACTATTTTGATGTGCAATAGAAAACAACTCACTTTTTGAATTCCTCCTACCAGCTGTCGCTCATGACTATTTGGAAGAGGTCGGACGCCTCTTTTGTGTGTTGGAAGCAATATGAATGTTTTGGGTATAGATTGGTGCTTCGTCCCTTTCTCCTTTTTGTTGCATCTATTTCTGTCAGGGGAAGCAGATATGTAATATATAAGCTCTCGTGATACCAAAGACATTGGTCAACCATGGGATGTGTATGTCATTGCAAAAAAAGGTAACCAAAAACAATTTTCTTACCTTCGTTGGTGGAAAATAAGTTTGAAGTTTCTGGTTTGAATTCTTTGATTCTTCTAGGTAGTTGCTCGCACTTTACTTGGTTTGCTTCACCAAATATGGCTGTAAAAAGGAACTCTAGTTTTCACTCGGCATCTACCTTGCTATGCTGCATGAAGGTCATTGGATATTCTTTTTTTTTCTTTGATGAGATAATTGAAGTATTCAAGGAGTGTCGCTTCTAAAAATAAATTTTTTGCTCTCATACTATTCACTTACATGGAAATCCTCATCATCTTTTGTGAGATCAATGCCATTTCAGTATTTTGAAAATTGAACCATGAAGTGTCCGCATTGGGTACCCTGCTGTTTTGGCACGCAAACTCTGTTTGGTGTTTGTGCTATCCTCGACCAGTTCGGTTCGCTGTTGGCTCATAGTTCCGCTTCACTGTAATGCTTCTTCATGAGTGCGTGCATCCTTTTAATCCATGATTATGGTTTGGTTTTATTGTTGGATTTTGCCATAAGAAAAGGAATGCAAGAATTGGTAAACCAATTAGAAAACCAAGGTTGAATTGACGTACCAGTTCTAGGTGATCCTTATGGTGTTTTTCCATATATTTTTTCCTCCTCCGTGTCTGTAATTCAGTGAGTCAAGTATGTTGATGGAGCTCGTGTACGTGTTGAGCACGCACAATGTGAAGTGTTTAGCTGTGTTGTGAGGTATCATAATCTGCGGTGTTTGGAGACAGAGTGAGTTAAAGTTCATTCTTGTCAGGAGAATTAAATGACATGTAAATGTGCATTCTTTAGGAAGAATGAATTATATTTGTATATTTCTATTAACTTACCAGCTTTTTCTTTAAAAGTCTCTTCCCTGTTACAAGGGGTACAAACTGTTTTAATGCTTCGTCCTCATTGAATTCTGCTAGTCCTGCTTCTTCTCTAGTATTAAGACCGAGCACAATCTGCGACAAAAAAGTTTTCCACTTTTTAGTTCAAACTTGTAAACACTGAAATGATGCAAGTGTTTTTGTCCGATTGGACTTCATACATTTGCAAATTCTACGGGGAGTATGGCTTTATCGCTTGTGTTGTATTATTGCTACCCTGTCCATTCTTCCAACATTGCGTTTGCGATGGAGCCCTCCATCTGTCCTGTATCTCCTTTTTGTAGCTGTTCCATTATTTGCTTTCCTGTAATCCAATCGGGTCGCTTTGAGCTATTATATATGTTTACTCTGCAAGCAGAAAAAGTTTATAAATTAGTTAGGTGGGTTTAAAAAGGAGCAGCATTTTTTTTGTTGTGACAAGAGAAAGTACTTACTTTCCACATTCTTCCTATCCTTCTTTGCTGAATAGGTATTCATGAAGTGCTTTGGCTTTGTTCATAAATTTGAAATCTCCTGGGACAAATGTAGAAATCTTGATTTTTCCATGGAGCCTGCTCGAAGGCTTCACCGACCTCTTCTTAACCGGGGTTTTATTAGCTGAGCTGTTCTCAGATGATTGAGTCATTGAATGTTGTCCTGATTCTTGCTGCAAGCTTGTCAGATACGGCGTGGCATTTTTGTTGAACTCAAAGTCTTGCTGGTAAATCAGTGATGTTTTGATTTCATCGAATGTTTAGCCCATCTGTTTAAGCATGTCGTATTGCATCAGTTGGTCTGGGTCAAGGCTTAAAAGAAATTCATCAACTTCTTCATGCTTTTTTGTCGTTTTGTGTTTTAAGAAGTCTAAAGAAACGGTGCTAGAGATGCCTTGTTGATTGCTTGTCGAGCCTACTTCTTGTAGAAGAGGAACATGTTGTTTCTTCTTCTCGGAAACATGTTCTTGTGTAGTTGGTACGTCATTTCTTCTGTCATCTTCTTTTAAAGCAGTGCATGTTTGTTTAAGTTGCTCTGTGCTCGGGATATTGCTGTTGATATTTTGCTCATTAGTGGTGTCCGTTGACTCTTCATGATGGTGTGGTATCTTGTTGTCTGGTGGTGGTTGATCTGGTTCTATTGGTGGATCCTTTTCTTCGTGCTCTATGCAAGATTCTTGGGTGATAGCGTGGCTGCTGACATGCATAAGCTCATTCCGTTTACTAGATACATCAATAACTTCTTGCTCTTGTGTGGTCGTCGCATGCATAATATGTTCCTTTGGCTTGGGATTTGGCGGGAACTATTCTAGTACGCAACATTTTGCCTGTTGCATTTCTTTGTCTCCCATATCGACTTCATACTTCAGCATATCTGTTAGAATCAAAAAATAATAATTAAAAAAACTTATTACTTGTTGCAGTGTGACAAAATTGTAAGGTTTTGTTTCTGAAAAGACTAACCTGTTGTACACTTGATTAATGACAGTTTGGTATTCCCTCTGTGTTGACTGATTAGTTGATATATAATTTTTTCCTCAACTCTGGTACTTGTTCTGGCTCTAAGGTTGCTGCTGTTCCATCTTTCTAGTAGTGCTTTAGGTTCATGTACATATAGAATGCGTAGTCCATTCTGCATGTAGAGGAATGGTACTAGTAAAATTATTGCATTCGAGAAACAGAAAGAAGAGAAATGTTGGAGGAATGGTAGTGGTAATTGTTGCATTGAAAAGACGAAAGAACAGAATTATTTCAGTAATGGTAGTAGTGAATCTTGCATTGAAAAAAAGAAAGAAGAGAAATGTTGGAAGTGCTTATGTGTCTTCTCCTTGAAGTGGCACCTGCAGTTTGACCTTTTTGAAATGGTCGATGCTTCTTTGTGAAAACTGTAGCTCTGTGCTTACGTGTTTCCAGATTATCATTAATTTCCTGGTTACGTTGTTGAAGAATTCTATTGTGCCTGGATATGCAGTCGAAGAGTCAAGAAGTTCAAACTGTTGTTTTTGTATGTTAACTGTAATGGTGAAGTAATGACTTATGGTTTCGTCTTGCTCAAACCCGCGCAATGAACATGGTAGAAGGAACTACTTAACACAAAATAAAAAGAAAACATTTGGAAATCGTCTTATATTTATAAACATAAAATAAAAAGAGAACTTTGCTTAACATATACACATTTGTATTTCATTTTTGAAACAGCTGATATGCTTACCATGTTATAATCTTGCAGTTTTTCTTCTTCTTGTATGTCGAAAAATGCTCTAAGCCTGGCAGGTAGTAATTTCTTTCTAATGTGTTCTTGATCATTATTTTGTAGCACATTGGATCTTCGTCGTCGGTTTCCCTTATCGAGTGCTGCTTGTTTTGTCACAGATACACAAATGGAATTTATTAGTTCAATTATAGGGGAATTTTATCTATTTATAAGGTCATATTTATCGTTTTAAATGTGATTCTTTTGCCGTGATCTTTACTTACAGTGTTGCTTAATGACAGAATCTTTCTCCTTGTGCCATTCAGTTATCTTCTCAAGATCGTTAGCATGGGCTCGATTGCTTCATTGCTCACTGGTTTACCGACCTTGAAGCTTTCGGCGACATGGCCTAGATTGACATCAAACTTGTCCGTTGTAATGAAAAGCTCATCCCTGCAAAGTATATTTACAAAAATGTTTTAGTTTACACATGATACAGTTAAAATAATCGCGTGTAAGAATGTGTTTTGTGTTAGTTGCATGAACTTACCTTTCTTTCTTTGTCCATGGCTTGCATACAGCGTTGTACAGGTCTTTGATGGCTTTGTTGACGGAATCACTATCTTTGCCCCCTTTCTCCATTGTGCCTGCGATGATTTTGAATTTAATTTAAATAATTCCAAGTCACAAGATAGCAATTAAGTTTCTACTATCTTTCCTGCTTCGATGCTAGAAGATATGTCCTATCCAGTGCTGTTACTTTCTTGTTCTCCTTCTGCTTCTTGCGGCATGTTATGTTCTCCTTTTTGCGTTGTACCCTTTTGTCCAGTTTCTGCTCCATCCCCATTTGAGTCGTCTGTGCTTTTCTTCGCATCATATTTTCCCTTGTCAACCATCATGTCTTGCTGGTGGTCTTTTCTGTCTTGTTTCTCAGTCTCGACCTGGTTGGCACTGACCTCTCTGCCAGGAGAATCGACATCGTACGAAAGTGTAGGGTTTTCTTTGATAGTTTCTGGTTCTTTTTCTGGAATAATCTGTGTGTTTGGTTCATTGGTTGTATCTCCGTGGTTGCCTTCTTCGTGTTTCTGCGTTATCATTGAAAACGCGTTGAAATAATTTAACTTGCTACTTTATTTTAATTATAGCAGATGTTATAGGAAAATAGCAAAGCGTTCGATGCGTGCTTTGAGCTATTTTGATTGTGATTAAGTTGTAATTTTGTGGAAACATTTTGTGCAACTTCACCTGTTGAGTTGTCATTGATGCTGCCGACTATTCCACCAGTTCTTTGTTGAGTGGAGTTTCTTGGTGATCCTCTTGTTCTTTCTTTTGGTGTTCATCGTCACTGTCATCGTTTTTGTCTTGCAGCTGTTCGATCATAAAGGTGGCTAAGTTGAAGTGCATTTGAGTTTTCATGGAGCTACTTTATATTTTTGTAGAGTCAGCTTACGTAACTTTACCTCCTCAGTCGTTGCTGCTTCTGTTGTCTCTGCTACTGTTCTCGTTGCTGCTGCTGACTGTTCTACCTGTTCTTCGTTGAGTGGAGGTTTTTGGGCATCTTCTTGTTCTTTCTTTTGGAGTTCATCGCCGCTGCCATCGTTTTTGTCTTGTAGCTTTTGAAACACACAGGTGGCTAAGTGGCAGTGCATTTGAGGTTCCACAGAGCTATTTTATACTTTCATAGGATCAGCTTATGTAACTTTACCTTTTTAGTCATTGTCGCTGCTGCCGTCTCTGCTGCGTGTTTTTCGGTGAGTGAATATTCTGGGGCTTGGTCTTCTGTGACATTGATGTCTGCCGTTTGAAGAAGATATTGCCCTTCTCCAGTGGCCTCATTTTTCTCATTGGTCTCCTCTCTCTGCGATGGAGGAAAGTAGTGAAATGTGAAATGTGTATTTTTGAACTATAAGATTGTGAAGAGGTATTATGTGTTTTCACCTCTGTACTTGTTACTGCTGATTGTTCTATGTGTTCTTCGTTGAGTGGTGGTTTTGGGTCCTTCTCTTGCTCTTTATTTTGCTGTTCATCGTCACTGTCCTTGTTTTTTTCTTGCAGCTGTTCAAACATAGAGGTGGCAAAGTGAGTGCATTTGAGTGAATACAAATGTGGTAGGTTGGAGTTTATTTGAGTGTGCACGCAGCAATTTTACAATTCCATAGTTGCAGGTTTCGTAACTTTACCTTTCAATTGTTGTCAATGTTGCCGTCTCTGGTACATGTTGTTCGGTGAGTGAATTTTTTGTGGCTTGGTCTTTGATAACCCATAAGTATAGGGGATCGCAACAGTTTTCGATAAGTAAGAGTGTCAAACCCAATGAGGAGCTAAAGGCAGAACAAATATTCCCTCAAGTTCTATCGACCACCGATACAACTCTACGCACGCTTGATGTTCGCTTTACCTAGAACAAGTATGAAACTAGAAGTACTTTGTAGGTGTTGTTGGATAGGTTTGCAAGATAATAAAGATTACGTAAATAAAAAGTAGGGGCTGTTTAGGTAAAGACACAACTAAGTTAGTTTTAGTAAAGAGCTTTTTGTTACGAGAAAGTTATTTGTCCCTAGGCAATCGATAACTAGACCGGTAATCATTATTGCAATTTTATATGAGGGAGAGGCATAAGCTAACATACTTTCTCTACTTGGATCATATGCACTTATGATTGGAACTCTAGCAAGCATCAGCAACTACTAAAGATCATTAAGGTAAAACCCAACCATAGCATTAAAGTATCAAGTCCTCTTTATCCCATACGCAACAACTCCCTTACTCGGGTTTGTGTTTCAGTCACTCATGCAACCCACTATAAGCGAATCATGAATGTATTGCAACACCCTACAACAGGGATCCCTCACGCTTGCGCGACACGGAGAGCACCATAGGACATCACCAATAATAAAACATGCAACTCAAACCAATCACGATCATCAAATAGCCCATAGGACAAAACGGATCTACTCAAACATCATAGGATAGCCATACATCATTGGGAAATAATATATAGCGCTGAGCACCATGTTTAAGTAGAGATTACAGCGGGTAAGAGAGAGGTTACACCGCTGCATAGAGGGGGAAGAGTTGGTGATGATGGCGGTGAAGTTGTTGGTGAAGATTGCGGTGATGATGATGGCCCCCGGTGGCACTTCAGTGCCATCGGAAGTGAGGGGGAGAGAGCCCCCCTCCTTCTTCTTCTTCCTTGACCTCCTCCCTAGATGGGAGAAGGGTTTCCCCTCTGGTCCATGGCCTCCATGGCATGGGAGGGGCGAGAGCCCCTCCGAGATTGGATCTGTCTCTCTATCTCTCTCTGTTTCTGTGTTCTCAGATTCTACCCTTTCACCGTTTCTTATATTCCCGGAGATCCGTAACTCCGATTGGGCTGAAATTTTAACACGATCTCTATCCGAATATAATCTTTCTTGCGACGAAAGAAGGGCACCAACCGCCTTACGGGGTGACCATGAGGGTCAGGGGCGCGCCCCCTGCCTCGTGGGCCCCTCGAGCATCGTCTCGCGTTGATTTCACTTTCCAAAAATCACATATATTCCAAAAAAATCTCCGTCCATTTTTATCCCGTTTGGACTCCGTTTGATATGGATTTTCTGCGAAACAAAAAACATGCAACCAACAGGACCTGGCACTGGGCACTAGATCAATATGTTAGTCCCAAAAATAGTACAAAAAGTTGCCAAAAGTGTATGAAAGTTGTAGAATATTGGCATGGAACAATAGAAAATTATAGATACGACGGAGACGTATCAGCATCCCCAAGCTTAATTCCTACTCTTCCTCGAGTAGGTAAATGATAAAAAAGATAATTTTTGATGTGGAATGCTACCTAGCATAATCTTGATCACATATCTAATCATGGCATGAATATTAAGACACGAGTGATTCAAAGCAATAGTCTATCATTTGACATAAAAACAATAATACTTCAAGCCCATTAATAAAGCAATCATGTCTTTTCAAAATAACAAGGCCAAAGAAAGTTATCCCTACAAAATCATATAGTCTGGCTATGCTCCATCTTCACCACACAAAATATTCACATCATGCACAACCCCGATGACAAGCCAAGCAATTGTTTCATACTTTTGACGTTCTCAAACCTTTTCAACTTTCACGCAATACATGAGAGTGAGCCATGGACATAGCACTATAGGGGGAATAGAATGGTGGTTGTGGAGAAGACAAAAAGGAGAAGATAGTCTCACATCAACTAGGCGTATCAACGGGCTATGGAGATGCCCATCAATAGATATCAATGTGAGTGAGTAGGGATTGCCATGCAACGGATGCACTAGAGCTATAAGTATATGAAAGCTCAAACTAAAACTAAGTGGGTGTGCATCCAATTTGCTTGCTCATGAAGACCTAGGGCATTTGAGGAAGCCCATCGTTGGAATATACAAGCCAAGTTCTATAATGAAAAATTCCCACTAGTATATGAAAGTGATAACTCAAGAGACTCTCTATATGAAGAACATGGTGCTACTTTGAAGCACAAGTGTGGTAAAAGGATAGTAACATTGCCCCTTCTCTCTTTTTCTCTCATTTTTTTGTTTTTTTCTTCTTTTTTTGGGCCTTCTCTTTTTTGGCCTTTTTTTTATTTTTTTCGTCCGGAGTCTCATCCCGACTTGTGGGGGAATCATAGTCTCCATCATCCTTTCCTCACTGGGGCAATGCTCTAATAATGATGATCATCACACTTTTATTTACTTACAACTCAATATTACAACTCGATACTAGAACAAAGATATGACTCTATATGAATGCCTCCGTCGGTGTACTGGGATGTGCAATGATCTAGCGTAGCAATGACATCAGAAAACGGACAAGCCATGGAAACATCATGCTAGCTATCTTACGATCATGCAAAGCAATATGACAATGAATTCTCAAGTCATGAATATGATGATGATGGAAGTTGCATGGCAATATATCTCGGAATGGCTATGGAAATGCCATGATAGGTAGGTATGGTGGCTGTTTTGAGGAAGGTATATGGTGGGTTTAAGGTACCGGCGAAAGTTGCGCGATACTAGAGAGGCTAGCAATGGTGGAAGGGTGAGAGTGAGTATAATCCATGGACTCAACATTAGTCATACAGAACTCACATACTTATTGCAAAAGTCTATTAGCTATCGAAACAAAGTACTACGCGCATGCTCTTATGGGGATAGATTGGTAGGAAAAGACCATCGCTCATCCCCGACCGCCACTCATAAGGAAGACAATCAATAAATACCTCATGCTTCGACTTCGTTACATAACAGTTCACCATACGTGCATGCTACAGGAATCACAAACCTCAACAGAAGTATTTCTACTAATCCACAACTACCCACTAGCATGACTCTAATATCACCATCTTTATATCGCAAAACTATTGCAAGGAATCAAACATATCATATTCAGTGATCTACAAGTTTTATGTAGGATTTTATGACTAACCATGTGAATGACCAATTCCTGTTATCTCTCTAAATAGATATAAGTGAAGCAAGAGAGTTTAATTCTTTCTACAAAATATATGCCCGTGCTCTAACAAATATAAGTGAAGCAAAAGAGCATTCTACAAATGGCGGTTGTCTATGTAAAGAGAAACAGGCAATCCAAACTTCAAATGATATAAGTGAAGAAGCACATGAAGCATTCTATAAAGCCATACTCAAAAGATATAAGTGAAGTGCATAGAGCATTCTATAAATCAACCAAGGACTATCTCATACCAGCATGGTGCATAAAAGAAAAATGAAAACTAAATGCAAAAGACACTCCAAGATTGCACATATCGCATGAACGAAACGAATCCGAAAACATACCGATACTTGTTGAAGAAAGAGGGGATGCCTTCCGGGGAATCCCCAAGATTAGACGCTTGAGTCTCCTTGAATATTTACTTGGGGTGCCTCGGGCATCCCCAAGCTTGAGCTCTTGCCTCTCTTCCTTCTTCTCACATCGAGACCTCCTCGATCTTCGAACACTTCATCCACACAAAACTTCAACAGAAAACTCGGTAAGATCCGTTAGTATAATAAAGCAAATCACTACTCTAAGTACTGTTGCAAACCAATTCATATTTTGTTTTTGCATTGTGTCTACTGTAATATAACTTTTTCATGGCTTAATCCACAAATATAAATCGATAGTTTCATCAAAACAAGCAAACTATGCATCAAAAATAGAATCTGTCTAAAACAGAACAGTCTGTAATAATCTGAACATTCACCATACTTATGATACTTGAAAAATTCTACAAAAATTAGGAAAAATAAAAAATTTGTATATAAATACAGTGCAAAAATAATCAGAACCATTTGACGTTCCAGCTAAAAATGTAAAATCGCGCACTACAGCCAAAGTTTCTGTCCTGCACCGTACAAACCAACAAGCACTAAAAACATCCTAAAGGCAAACCTTGGCACATTATTTTTATAATACAATGTAATTGTACAAGGGGATAATTATTTTTGTTTATAAGTTTCTGTAATCAAGATTCACAAAGTTGGCGTGAGCATGAACAAAGTTCAAGGAGCTCTCCCACTTCAACAATGCTTGTCTTTCTCACTTTCACTTTCCTTTTTGAAAAAGTTTTGGGTTCACCTCTTTATTTTTGTTGTTTTTAAACTATATTAAAGCACTCAACAGAAATAAATGACTCTCTAAAACTTCCGGGTTGTCTCCCTGGCAGCGCTTTCTTTAAAGCCATTAAGCTAGGCATATAGTGCTCAAGTAATGGATCCACCCGGATCCCAAGGTATATCAAAGCCAATTTTAATTAACAATGATTTGTAATTTAGTAGTGAGCACAAAGTAACATATATCATGCAACACCGAAGTCTAACTCTCTTCCTATGCATCGGCATGTCATAAAAGAACAATTCATACACACATAGTAAAGGCCAATGCATAGTATAATCAGTTTAATGCAATTTTATCATATTGGAAACATAGAGAGGTGGAGATATAGTTCCTCTCTCATAATAATTGCAAGTAGGAGCAGCAAGCACATGCATATTATATTCATCAAAATCATCATGTGTAATAGTAAGACGCAACCCATCAATATAATCCTTAATAAGTGCAAACTTCTCTGATATAGTGTAGTCGGGAGAATTCAAAAAGATAATAGGACTATCATGCGTGGGTGCAATAGCAACAATTTCATGTTTTACATAAGGAACTATAGCAAGTTCATATCCATAAGCATAATTCATATTGGCATCTTGGCCACACGCATAGCAAGCATCATCAAAAAGGGATATTTCAAGAGAATCAACGGGATCATAACAATCATCCTTCGGTAAGCACGAAGGGAAATTGAACAATGTATGAGTTGAAGAGTTACTCTCATTAGAAGGTGGGCACGGGTAGCTAATCCGCTCTTCCTCCTTTTGTTCTTCGCTCTCCTCCTCATCTTTTTCATCCAATGAGCTCACAGTTTCATCAATTTCTTCCTCCGTAGACTCCTACAAAATATTAGTCTCTTCTGGGACAACTGAGTAGTCCTCAATATATGGTTCAACATAGGCATTAGAAGCATAATTATCATAGCAATATTTAAGTATGGCAAAATTTTCAGATTTGTAAAGAGTAGCATCATACTTTTCAATCAAAGAAGCAATTTCATAAGCACCCTTAAAAGCAACAAATTCTTTAATTTGTTGAACATCATAGTAACTATAAACACCCTTAGCATACAAAGATACGATTCCATTATCACTAAACTCACATTGATAGGGAAGGTGTTTCTTAGGGTTTTCAGAACAACAAGTAAAATCATATATTTCACATAAATTCCAAGCATAGCATTGCAAACGATGAATTTGACCCAGTAAAATTTTCCCTTTTTCAGATATTTGGTGTCGCACATAACAAGCATGCTCATCTAAAGATTTGCCCTCAACTAAGCTAGTTGGGGTTTCAGCACGAGCACATAGGGATCGAAGATGATCCAAGTAATAAGTTTCGGTAGTGTGATAGATTTTGAGTGGTTCTTCAACCATTGGTTTAGTAGGTACAACTATTTTTTTTTGGTATTTTGCGTTTCCTACCCATAACTAAAGATAGAAAACAACTAAGAACAACAAATAAAAATTACTTAGTGATAAAGCAAACAAGCACACACAAGAATATTCACCCCACGCTATTGCTCCCCGGCAACGGCGCCAGAAAAAGGTCTTGATAACCCACAGGTATAGGGTATCGCAAAAGTTTTCGATAAGTAAGAGTGTCGAACCCAACGAGGAGCTAAAGGCAGAACAAATATTCCCTCAAGTTCTATCGACCACCGATACAACTCTATGCATGCTTGATGTTCACTTTACCTAGAACAAGCATGAAACTAGAAGTACTTTGTAGGTGTTGTTGGATAGGTTTACAAGATAATAAAGATTACGTGAATAAAAAGTAGGGGCTGTTTAGGTAAAGACACAACTAAGTTAGTTTTAGTAAAGAGCTTTTTGTTACGAGAAAGTTATTTGTCCCCAGGCAATCGATAACTAGACTGGTAATCATCATTGCAATTTTATATGAGGGAGAGGCATAAGCTAACATACTTTCTCTACTTGGATCATATGCACTGATGATTGGAACTCTAGCAAGCATCCGCAAGTACTAAAGATCATTAAGGTAAAACCCAACCATAGCATTAAAGTATCAAGTCCTCTTTATCCCATATGCAACAACTCCCTTACTTGGGTTTGTGTTTCAGTCACTCACGCAACCCACTATAAGCAAATCATGAACGTATTGCAACACCCTACAACGGGGATCCCTCACGCTTGCGCGACACGGAGAGCACCATAGGACATCACCAATAATAAACACATGCAACTCAAACCAAACACAATCATCAAATAGTCCATAGGACAAAACAGATCTACTCAAACATCATAGGATAGCCATACATCATTGGGAAATAATATATAGCGTTGAGAACCATGTTTAATTAGAGATTACAGAGGGTAAGAGAGAGGTTACACCGCTGCATAGAGGGGGGGAGAGTTGGTGATGATGGCGGTGAAGTTGTTGGTGAAGATTGCGGTGATGATAATGGCCCCCGGTGGCACTCCGGTGCCACCGGAAGCGAGGGGGAGAGAGCCCCCCTCCTTCTTCTTATTCCTTGACCTCCTCCCTAGATGGGAGAAGGGTTTCCCCTCTGGTCCATGGCCTCCATGGCGTGGGAGGGGCGAGAGCCCCTCCGAGATTGGATCTGTCTCTCTGTCTCTCTATGTTTCAGCGTTCTCAGATTCTACCCTTTCACCGTTTCTTATATTCCCGGAGATCCATAACTCCGATTGGGCTGAAATTTTAACACGATCTCTATCCGGATATTATCTTTATTGCGGCGAAAGAAGGGCACCAACGGCCTTACGGGGTGGCCACGAGGGTCAGGGGCGCGCCTACCCCCCTAGGGCACGCCCCCTGCCTCGTGGGCCCCTCGAGCATCGTCTCGCGTTGATTTCACTTCCCAAAAATCACATATATTCCAAAAAATCTCCGTCCGTTTTTATCCCGTTTGGAGTCCGTTTGATATGGATTTTCTATGAAACAAAAAACATGTAACCAACAGGAACTGGCACTGGGCACTGGATCAATATGTTAGTCCCAAAAATAGTATAAAAGT
This sequence comes from Triticum aestivum, assembly GCF_018294505.1. Lineage (NCBI taxonomy): Eukaryota > Viridiplantae > Streptophyta > Magnoliopsida > Poales > Poaceae > Triticum > Triticum aestivum. Next base: position 304,408,974 of record NC_057803.1, on the reverse strand, counting down.
TGCCAAAAGTGTATGAAAGTTGTAGAATATTGGCATGGAACAATCAAAAATTATAGATATGATGGAGACGTATCAGTCTTCAGTGGCATTGCTGTCTACCATTTGAAGAACATGTTCCACTTGTTCATTGGGATCCTCTGGTTGTGTTTGATGGTCTTAAATGTTGGTGCTCTCCTGAGCTTCTTATGCATGTTCCAACACAAAAAAAAAATTAAGAAACGGCTGCATCTCTGACTGTTCAGTTACAATTTTTTATAAGACCTTTTTCCCTGTAGTGGTAGGACTGTCTACTATTGGAAATACAGCTTCTCCTTGTTTCGTGTTGTCCTCTTGTTTTTCTTGTTGAATGTCTATGCCAGTGCTTTCGCTTGCTTCCTCTTCCTGTTTAATAAAAATTGAAATTATAGATTGAACTTCATTTGTGTCTGAGTTTTGTAACCTGACCTCTTCAAATATTGTTGTTTGAAGTTCTGTGTGCTTTCGAGTTTCCTTTGGTTGTGGTGCCTCTTGATCTTCGAGATCAACGTACTCGTTTGTTTCCTGCATTTGTTCAAAGTAAAGGGCGAGACATCCCTTATAATCCTTGTATTGTGGTGGTGGAGTGTATTAGGTAGTTCAGACATCATAAATGTTTTGAAAAGGGGTTGTTGTTGAATTTTTACCTCGGTGTTGATGACTGGGTTATTCGTTCCTGCATCGTCTGTTTCTTTGTTAGGTATAACAGTCTCAAGCTTCTCATCGGGTCGGGTGTCTTGACCTTTCTCCTTTGTATTTTTGATGGTGATCTGCATTGTTGTGGCACTGGAAATCTCTTGTACACAAACTTCCCGTTATGTGACGTCTTTGTCTGTTTGAGGTTCACCATGGGGTTCAATTTCAACACGGGTTGTCTCTTGGTCTTGGAGTGCTTGTGATACCTAGAGATCAAACAATATGAGTTTGCAATTCACTTTATTTCCTGCCATTATGAGGTTCCGGTGTGGGTTGTAGTGGGCTGTGGAAGTTTAACTCCTCTTCGTTGTTTTCTTCTTCTTTGTCGTTTGTTATGCTAATGGTTGATTGTGGGTCAGCCTCTTGCATTTGGTTGGCGGGACTGCTGACTTGATTGTTCTCTAGCCAAGACTATATTTTGTTGGAGGTTTGTCAGTTAACTTATAACTCTATCCAGTTTTGAAAGGAAAAATGGATGTTCATACTGACCTCTTCACTGGTTCTGACATCGATCGTATCTTGTGCTTGTGTTGGGGTAGTTGTTGTTGTAGCCTTGTCTATTGTGAGGTTGCTTTGTTTGTTGTGTTCATTCTTGTTTTTGGGGTTGTTGACATCATACTGCTGTTGGAGTTCATCTTGGCCTGGCGTGCTATTGGTACGTTCCTGAAAGCATTGCGACAGTTCTTTTCAGTTGAGGTATGAAAACAGGGGTTTGCTTTAGGGGGCGGATGGCACCATGCACTACTACTTATTTACCTGTTTTTGCCGCTTTATCTTCTTCTTGTCAATGCCCATGTCCCTTGATTTTGTTCTTCTCTTCCTCTCTTCGTCTTCTTCTTCTTTCTTTCTTTTTCTCCTTTCTCTTGGTTCTGTTGTGGCTATGATTTCATTCGTGCGATTGCCATCGACTAGTCTACTTGTGGCTGCTGGATTTGCTTGCTCTAGTGTCTGTAGGGTCGCCTTGTCTATTAGGTACCTTGTGCAAATTATGTCCTGAAATTCTCTGAGTTGTTCGACAGCTTCGACTAGTGACATTGTTTTTGCACGACTAAGTTCTTGTTTTTTCATCCAATCTCTCATCTTTTTTGCTGCATTGGTGTTCAGCCCTGGTGGTTACTCCGAGTAACCGTTCTGCTTCATGGAGCACTTTTTCCAACAATTTCTTTATCCTTTGGAATCTTTCTTCTGGTCTTGTGCTGATGCTTGTGTTTGGTTCCTTGCTTCCACTAGTGCCGACACGTGGTTCGCGCCGGCTCTTGGGTGGAGGTGGTAGCAGTTTGTTCGTGTGCTGGTGTTGCCGTTGTTTACGATGTTCTCCTAGTATCTGGTGAACTGAAGACGAAGTTGATGCTGTGCTGGCATAGAAGATCCTCTCTGATGTTCCTTTCCATGTCTGCTTCATTTCAGTAGAATGGAGTTGAAGATTTACTTGGTAAGTTAAACTGTTTTTGAATTAAAAATAAGATAGTGTGCGAACATTTTTAATGTTTTCTATAAAGAAATATATAAAAAGTGGCAGGTAGTTTTATTTATATATATAGTTAAGTTATTTTTTGTCAAGGATAGCAGTTAAGTTATTAATGTCTCAATATAGTTTTTGGTAGATCGACAGTGGACACTTTGCTCAAACCTTTGACATCAGCTTGCTGGATTGCATGCTCTTCAGCAGGGTCTTCGTCAGTATTTTGCTGGGTGTTAGCTTCTTCGTGAGGATTTCTCATTGCTGCATAAAAATGGGCATGTGTTAGAAGTAGAGTTGAGTGTCACAGGAAAAAAACCTGGATGGTGTGAAAACAAATTTGTATGGATAGAGAGGCACGTGTTGTTTTACCCTAGAAGCACAGGGTACACCTATTCTTTGTTCACGGTTTTCCACAGCAAAGGCAGTTAATTTGAAAAACGGTTACATTGAAGGGACAAGGGATGTAGAAAATCTCGTATGGTTATCAGGTTTGGCCTCTCAGGATGCTTGCGGGGTTTGGATCTATCGACATATTCTAGTTAGTGATGTTTCAGGCTTAGTACCTTCGAGCACATATCGTATGGCGAAAATTCCAGGGTAGAGAGCAGTAGCATTTCTATTAAATCTCATGTCTATGCTAGTTCAATTTGTTAGACCAATTGATTTAGGGTATTGGAAAACTCCTTGGTAGCGGTGGCTAGGGTTGCTATTCCTGGAAGTGGAAAAATCTGTCAGGACCCCGACTCGATGTCACATCGATCTAGCCGGTAACACCTCATATCACTTTGCGGCCTCACGCACGGTATCCCCATGGGTGTCGCCTTACCTTTGCCCGGGACCGTTTGCGCCTTTTGGCTCACGTATATGATAGTGTCGCTAGCATCCATATGATAAGGAGCCCGGGCTGACATGACTAGTCGTAAATCCAAAGTGGCACAGACTTACATGGACAGGCATCCATGACCCAGCTTCGAACGTGTCGGTCATCAGCAAGTGGGTCCGGGCTGTAGCACTGGGCTAGCAGGACTCCGGTAAACCGGGCTGTAGCGGGCTAACAGGACTCCGGTACTCAATGCGTGACATTTCCCCGAAGGGACAGACACAGGAACGAAGAAGGACACATGCCGGCCAGCCTAAGTGTTCCAGAGCAGTAGCAAGCTACCATGGCTCAGCGGTAACACTAGGAGACATTTCCCGGTAAGAGAGGCTACTAAAGATAAACAACTAGGTAGTCAGATCCCACACATACCAAGCATTTCAATCATACACACAATATGCTCGATATGTGCAAATACAACGAAGCATCACAACATGACTCTACGACACAAGTACTTTATTTAAGGCTCAGGGAGCCATACATAGCATACACAAAGGTACGGGTCTCACGACCCAACATACAAGTCATACAGTCATACAAACCAGCAGCGGAAGTAACTTGTCTGAGTACAGACAACTAGTAAAATAAAAGAGGCTCAGAAAGCCTAGCTATACTACATGGTCCTTCACAAGCTCAGGATCACCACCTGGGCCTTTAGCCTACTCGTTGATGTCAACGTCTACATAGAACCCATCAGAAGGGGTTGCAGCGCCTTCTGTAAAAATGTAAATTATAGCAACATGAGTACAAAGGTACTCAGCAAGACTTACATCAGATCCTACATACATGCATATTATCAAGAAGGGTTGGTGGAGTTATTGCAGCAAGCCAGCTTTGACTCTTGGCTAGACTATCCTATGATACTCCAACTTGAAATGGTTTTGCGCACACGAGTCCACTACTCACCACTTCAATACACTACCGAGGATCCACCTCCGTCTCCCTACGGAAAAGCCATCCTCGACACTCACACTTATCTTGAAGCTTTTAGTAGTTTCCATTTACTTGTCTATGAACTGTATAGGCAACCAAGTAGTCCTTTACCGCGGACGCGGCTATTCGAATAGATCATGATAACCCTGCAGGGGTGTACTTCTTCATACATGTTTCCACCACTTAGCGTCTGCACACGACATGTGCTCGGCAGACTTCAAGCGAAAACCGACGTGGGTGTAGACCACGACCTACCTAAACACTTAAGCCTCTAGTCCAGGTTTATCGCCTATTCAGGTTCCATCCGCAGGGAGTCCGGCCGAGGTTTCCCATACGGCCCCGAACGATGTGAACAGGGTTCCCGAGATACCTAACGGGTATTCGGTACACCGTGCCACGTACCTACCGCATCACAGCCCACCCCTACGGTCAGCGTTGTCTACGGCCTCCAGTAGGCTACAAACACCAGAAACTACTTGCAACTCCTGGACAGAGAGCTAGGGTGAATAAGAAGTCGAGCGGGGTCATATTTCAGGGCCCAATGCATGGTAGTAGTTGTATCTTAAATCACACATACAGATCTCAGTGCTTAAGGTCGGCTTCAATGAAACAACCCACCATGTACTCCTACATGGCCTCTCATCAATACCTTTACCAAATCGTGTTCACCACACCACTCTCATTACCGACATAATCATTTCACTCTAGCCCATCACCCAGATGAACCAGACCTGACACGACTCTAAGCATAGCAGGCATAGCAAGGTAGGAACAACACATACATATGGCTCATACAACTCCTACACATGCTAGTGGGTTTCATCTAGTTACTGTGGCAATGACAGGTCATGCAGAGGAAATGGGTTCAACTACCGTAGCACACAGCAGTTTGAAACGCGTTGTCTTAATGCAGTAAAAGAGAGCAGGAGCGAGAACATGGGATTGTATCGATATGATCAAATGGTTGGTTGCTTGCCTGATGGTTCGATGCACTGATACGGTTCTTCGTTAGGGTAATCACGGTACTCCTCGGAGGCAGAACCTGTCGCAAAGGACACCGATACACAACCATTACCAAACAATGTGCAACAATATGATGCATGCATGAAACATGGCAATATGAGTGTGTTGGGCTAATGCAACTAAAACCAGAAGGGTTTGAACCAATTTGAATCAAAGATTCAAATTTCAAACTCAAGCATGGCCTTTTAAAGTGCTATTCCTTGTTCTGCTTTAAACATCAATTTAACTTGTTTGATCATGCATGAAAATAGTACAGATGGATAGATTGGATTTTTCTGATCATTTTTCATATATAATTTGTCTGATTTGGAGTTACAGAATAAAAGTTATGAATTTTTGAAGTTTAAATAATATTCTGGAATTTCCTGATTTAATTAAATTCAGAAATATATATATTGCGCCAGCATGACGTCAGCATGACGTCAGTGGTCAACTGCGGCTGGCTGGGGTCAAACCTGACGTGTGGGGTCCACACGTCAGTGACAGGGGGGGTTTAACAGGGTTAATTTAATCCTAATTAGGGGTTAGTGGCGCTGGGGCCCACTGGTCAGTGTCAGGGGGGTTAACTAACAGTGATTAGCGCTAATCTAACCACCTGGCCGACGGGGCCCACGCGTCAGTGACCCTGGGGGGTCAAACCCCAGGTCAAACAGGTCAAACCCACCGGCGACATGACGCCGGCGAGGCCTGAGACGGCGGCGCGATACGGAAACGCGCTACAGGGCACGGGCGAGGCCGTGCTTGGGCTCGTTGGAGAGCCCTTGCTCCCGCGCGTCGAACGGTGGTGGTGGCCGTGCCTGTGGTGGCCGGTACCGACGACGGCGAGCTCGTGAGCGGCGGCCGGAGTTCGGGTGCGGTCGGGATCGGCGCTGCTGCTCGCAGGCGAGGGAGCTGAGGCGCTGGAGGGGCTCTACGGGTCGCGGCAAGCACAACGGGTGCACGCCCGTGACCAAATGGTCACCGGGGCTTCGCCGGCGACGAGCCCGTGCGGCGGAGCGTCTCGGCTCCGGTAGAGGGGCGGCTAGAGCTCGAAATCGAACATGGGGTTAGGGGGAAACGATGCAGGGGCTCACGGGGATCATGCAGGGAGGGTCAGCGAGCTCGGGGAAGCACGAACGGCGGCGAATCGACAGCGACCATCGGCGGCGGTCGAGGACGAAGACGATGGCGTGGAGGCGATGCAGAGCTTCCCGAGGGGCTTGGCTTGGTGGGGAGGAAGAGGGGGTCGCGGCGGAGCTCCTGAGCTCAGCGGAGGGGCGAGGGGTGGCCGGTGGCGGCTGCTATGGCGAACGGCGGCGATGGTGGCGTTCGGACACGGGAGAGGGAGAGCGAGGGAGAGGAGGGGAAGAACCGAGGGAGAGTGAGAGAGAGCAGGGGGAGGGCGTGGCGTCGTTCCAGGCCATCCAGACGAGGAGGGGAGGGGCAGGCAGGCAGGCGAGCTGGTGGCGTGGCGCGGTGGCGCGCGCGCGCTGGGCACACTCCCCTCCCTCTGTCGAGGACGAAGACGACAGAGGAGGGAGGCGGGCTGGGCCGCCTGCTGGCTGGGCCGGCCAGCTGGCTGGGCCAGAGGTGCCAGGTAAGAGGCCCAGGTAAGGTTTCCCTCCTTTATTTATTTTTGTTTTTCTAATTTCTGACATTTGTTTTGATTTAAATAAAATATTAAATCATTTTATAACCTTATGCCAATTTTTGCAGGAGCTAGATATATTATTCCAGAGCTCCCCAACAGGTGGCATAATTTTTGGACATATATTAATATATATAACTAATATATTTCCAATGCAAATATTTATGCATTAATTCCAAATGCCCAAAATAAATACCTATGAGCTCTTAAAAATATTGGTTTGATTTTTATCTCTGTCCAATATTTTCAGAGAGCAACATGAGCATTTTCTTGGACCCTTTTGGAGAAATTTTTATTTGGGTCATTTTCAAAATGATTCTGAGGGTTTCACAGATCCGCATTTCAAGTTTCTGATGAAAGAGTAAACATGATGCAACACTCTAATGCATGACTAGCTAGGGTGTGACAACTCACCCCCACTCAAAAGAATCTCGTCCCGAGATTTGGGTTCCTCCGGGAAGAAGGCGGGATACTCAAGTCGAAGACGATCCTCCCTTTCCCAAGTTGCTTCATCCTCAGAATGGTGCGACCATTGTACTTTGAGAAACTTGATATTATGACGTCGAGTGGTACGCTCGGCCTGATCGAGGATACGAATGGGGTACTCTCGATATGTAAGATTATCTTGGAGATCAAGCGTTTCGTGGTCCACTCCATGGATAGGATCCGAGAAGCAACGCCTGAGTTGAGAAACGTGGAAGACATCGTGGACTCTGGAGAGGTGCGGAGGTAGTTCCAACTGGTAGGCAACTTCTCCTCGTTTGGCAAGAATGCGAAAAGGTCCAATGTAACGAGGAGCCAATTTGCCTTTGATACCGAAACGATGGGTTCCCATCAGAGGGGTGACCCGAAGATAAGCCTTCTCGTCAACCTCGAAAGTCATAGCCTTATGTTTTCGATCATATTGACTCTTTTGACGGGATTGGGCTGTTTTCAACTTTTCACGAATGATACGAACTTGTTCTTCTGCTTCCTGAATCATGTCCGGGCCAAAGAATTGTCTTTCCCCGGTCTCTGAGCAGTTAAGGGGTGTTCGACACCGTCGTCCATAGAGAACTTCAAAAGGGGCTTTACCCAAGCTAGATTGATAGCTGTTGTTGTAAGCGAATTCGGCAAATGGAAGGCACTTCTCCCAGTCCATTCCGAATGAGATAACAGAGGCTCGAAGCATGTCTTCTAGAATTTGGTTGACGCGTTCCACTTGACCACTCGACTGAGGGTGGAAAGCGGTGCTAAAGGAGAGACGGGTTCCCATAGCATTTTGGAAACTTTCCCAAAATCGAGAGGTGAAAAGACTTCCTCGATCCGAGTTAATTTCCAAAGGAACACCATGGAGAGACACTATACGGGAGATGTATAAGTCGGCCAGCTGACTAGCGGTTATACTCTCACGAACAGGTAAGAAATGGGCTACTTTGGAAAGACGATCGACAACGACGAAAATAGCATTATTCCCCCTCTTGGTCCTGGGAAAACCGGTAATGAAATCCATACCAATTTTATCCCATTTCCATTCAGGAATAGCTAAGGGTTGAAGGGTGCCAGCAGGCCGTTGATGCTCTGCTTTTACACGACGACAGACGTCGCAATTAGCAATATACTGAGCAATTTCTCTCTTCATCCTAGTCCACCAGAACCTCTGGCGTAGGTCCTGATACATCTTAGTACTACCGGGATGAATGGTGAGAGGAGACTCATGAGCCTCCTTAAGGATCAACTGCCGTAGATGCTGGTTCTTGGGAACCACTAGACGGTCCTCAAAGTACACAACACCATGATCATTTGTGGAGAAACAACTAGCATCTCCGCTAGCAATGTTCTCTTTGATTTTAGATATTCCCTTATCTCGCTTTTGGGCAGCGATGATTTGATCCGTAAGAGTAGGTTTTGCCACCAAGGTGGAAAGAAAACCTTGAGGTACAATGTGAAGGTTAAGCTTCCGAAATTCCTCATGGAGAAGCGGTTGACTTTGTTGTAACATCAGGTTGTTACAATAAGATTTACGACTTAGCGCATCAGCCATGACGTTGGCTTTCCCTGGGGTGTAGGTTATTCCTAAGTCGAAGTCTGTGATCAACTCAACCCAACGTCTTTGCCTGAGATTCAGATCCGGTTGGGTGACAATGTACTTCAGACTTTGGTGATCAGTGAATATTTCGCAACGGTTACCGAGGAGGTAATGTCGCCAGGTTTTAAGTGCATAGACTACGGCTGCAAGCTCTAGATCATGAGTAGGATAATTCTCCTCATGTGGGTGCAATTGCCGTGAGGCGTAGGCAATTACGTGTCGATCTTGCATGAGAATGCAACCTAGTCCTTGTCGCGAGGCGTCGCAGTAGATAACAAAGTCCTTGGAGAAGTCTGGCGGTACCAGTACGGGAGCAGAGGTCAGGCGTCTTTTCAGTTCCTGAAAGCTGTGCTCACATTGTGGGGTCCATTCGAACTTCTTATCTTTCTTGAGGAGTTCGGTTAGAGGTTTAGCAACCTTGGAGAAGTTCTCGACAAAGCGACGACAATAGCTTGCTAAGCCCAGAAAACTCCGAACTTGCTTGACCGATTCAGGTGGAGTCCAATTAAGGATGGCTTGAACTCGCTCAGGGTTAACAGCAATACCTTTACCAGATATTACATGACCCAGATAGGTCACTTCTGACAACCAAAATTCACATTTAGAAAATTTGGCATAAAGGCGATGCTCTCGAAGTTTCTTCAACACTAGCCTTAGATGTTCGGCATGTTCCTCCTCGTTCTTGGAGTAGATGAGTATATCATCGAGGTAAACCACGACGAATTTATCCAAATACTCCATGAAGATTGAGTTCATTAACCGAGAAAAGGTGGCTGGAGCATTGGTTAAACCGAAGGACATGACGGTGTACTCATATTGGCCATAACGAGTAACAAAGGCCGTTTTAGGAATGTCCCCGTTTCTGATTTTGATTTGATGGTAGCCCAACCTCAAATCCATCTTGGAGAAGACTGAGGATCCAGCGAGCTGATCGTACAGGTCGTTGATCCTGGGAAGCGGATATTTGTTCTTGATTGTGACCAAATTGACAGGTCGGTAATCTACAACCATCCGGTCCGTACCATCCTTCTTCTTGACGAATAGGACGGGGCAAGCCCACGGAGATGAGCTAGGTCGGATGAAACCCTTTTTCAAGGACTCATCGAGTTGTTTCTTAAGCTCGGCTAGTTCTAGTGGTGCCATCTTATAGGGTCTTCTAGCAATCGGAACGGTTCCTGGAATGAGGTCTATTACGAACTCAACATCCCTGTCAGGTGGAACACCTGGCAATTCCTCTGGAAAGACATCCGGGAAGTCACGGACTACCGGAACGTCCTCAAGGTCTGGCAAAGGGCTGGCGTTAAGAGAAAATAACTGTCGCTTGGCTATTCGGGTCAAGACATTGACTATCTTCCCCGAAGGATGGGTGAGTTGAACAGTCCTAGAGAAGCAATCAATTTTGGCTTGATGAGCTGACACCCAGTCCATACCCAGAATGATATTAATATCTGAAGATTTAAGGGCTATCAAAGACGCAAGGAAAACAAGTCTGTCGACTTGGATTTCATTTCCATGGCTTACTCTAGAAGTTTGCCATTTGGATCCCGGAGTTTGAATTACCATAGAGGTTGGCATATCACCGAATGCGACGTTATGCAAACGAGCATAGTTTTCAGATATAAAAGAATGAGAGGCTCCTGTATCGAAAAGAACAGATGCCGGGTGGCAATTAACAAGAAGCGTACCGAGAACGACGTTGGGATCCTCTTGAGCTTCCTCGGCAGAGATACAGTTGACATGGCCACGTGAAGCGGTGACCGGCTTGGCGTGGAATACTTTTCCTGTCGGCTTGCCACGGCCAACAGCTTTAGCAGACTGGTTGGGGTTGGTCTGGGGACACTCACGCATATAGTGACCAGATTCCCCACACTTGAAACAAGTCAGGGAACTGGTACGTGGAGGAGCATTATTGGTTGGACCCCCATAGGGCTTGGCTGGTGCAGACTGTTGAACAGGGCGAGGCGCCTGGAAGGATGGCCTCGGTGTGAACCTGGGTGGCAGGGCAGTGTTGGGCACCCACACGCGGCGCTTCTGAGGACCAGCACCGGATGAGGAGCCCATGTCACGGCCATGCTTGCGTGTTGCGTCATAGTCAGTCTGACCAGTTTCAGCACTGATGGCTTTGTTAACAAGTTTCTGAAAAGATGTGCACTCATGCAGACGGAGGTCGCGGCGAAGCTCAGGACTAAGGCCCTTATGGAACCTTGCTTGCTTCTTGGCGTCAGTAGACACTTCCTCAGTTGCATATCGTGCGAGGTTACCAAACTCCCTGCTGTAAGCATCCACAGAAAGTCGGCCTTGAGTGAAACTACAAAATTCCTCACGTTTACGGTCCATGAGACCCTCCGGAATGTGATGTTCACGGAAAGCCTCGCTGAATTCAGCCCAAGTAGTGACATGGCCCGCCGGGCGCATAGCTCCATAATTCTCCCACCATAGACTGGCGGGGCCTTCAAGATGATATGCAGCAAAGGTGACCTTGTCAGCCTCCGCTACCAGCGCGGAACGCAGTTTGTGAGAGATACTGCGAAGCCAGTCATCAGCGTCGAGAGGCTCGACGGAGTGGTGGAACGTGGGTGGATGTAATTTGATAAAATCACTGAGTGACACCACGTTAGTCCTCTGATGGTGTGCCGTGTTCTGTTCAATACGCTCCAACAAACGGTTGGTCTCCCGCTTGTTTCTCTCAGCTTCCATCATAACCTCGGCTAGGGAAGGAGGATGAGGCAGATTTGCATCCCTGACTTCACTGCCTTTGGCCTGCTCTTGAGGAGCAGGGTTAGTGCGCGTGTTGACCATCCTAGGTAAACAAGACAATGATTTAGTCAGGATGATAAATTCCGACATAGGATACAAAATGTAAGGGATAACTCGAAATGCAAGATGATCATCCGTATGACATGGTAAATACAGAAACTGCTTCTTTATTCCATCGTCATACACACCATACAGGGTTTAGTACAAGACCAAACAAAGTACTATTACGGTGAAAAGAGGATTACATCTCATTGGAGGCATTCCAATCTCCTATACATTATTTTTCTACTCCTCCGGAAAGAGTACAAACTAGGTCATATCCCACGAGTCACGCGGGACGATAGATGACACAGCTAGTGCGAACTAGTGATACTACCACTAACTCAGACCGATCCGTAGTAGTCCTCGTAGAAGTCATCTCCATAGCCTGGAAGCTCAACATGATCATCCGGAAACAGACGATCTCACGGAGCTTGTGGACCATAGGGGCTAGGATGAGGTCTTGGACCAATAGACGGTGGCCTGCGGGGACCGCAAGGTGGGGTGATGCCTCCTACATCACGCCAACCCATCACGTCTGGCAGAGCAGATCTCACAGGATAGAGATCGCGCATATCTGAATATCCAGCTTGCACCGCCGGTGCGAACCGAGTCAAAGTAGCCCAGTGGTCAGCATGGGTATTGAAGAGCTCTAACCTCAAGGCCCGATTTTCACGGTCCTTATCCTCGAGCATCTCAGCAGTGGTGCGAGTCCGTGAATCCTCCTGGGTGGGGTCAGCATAGATAGCCTGGAGATACCCTTGTGCTCCCGGAAGTGATCCTGGCATATACCGGAAATCAGAGTCCCGAAATAGTCCAGATCTGACTCGCATGATGGTCATCATAGAGTAGGCGGCGTCCTGCACAGCCATCTCAATAGTAACCCCGAGTCCATAGGAGCAGTGAAGGGGCTCGGTGGATCCAGGATAAGATGGAAATATCCTGACAGTGCAGAGATACTGGCTTTGATTAAAGTCTCGGAATTGCTCTTCGACCGTGTACTCAGGATACCAGCGGTATCCAGCCTCAGTCATTACCCTGACCAACTTGGCAGTATGGCCGGGTACATCTAGGCATCGAGTCAGGCGAACCACTTGATTGAGGTCGCGAGTGGCCATCTGAAAGCACAATCATAATGCAAAGGCATTAGAATTTCTAGCAAAATTTCGGCAGCATAACAGCTGTAAATGCTCAAGAAGGATTTTGAGACATTTGATCCTGATAAAGAGAATAGATCCTAATTCCTTAACCCCCGGTGGAAGAATAGACTGACTCAGATCAGAATGTCATTAGATAAAGGAGTAAAAAGAGCCTTATGTTCCAACCCACAAACAATTCCCCTACATATAACTAAAGAATTTCTAGACTCAACATCGACCAGTTTGGCTTGGAGAACCTACAGGCAGTCCGGCTCTGATGCCAACGCTGTCAGGACCCCGACTCGATGTCACATCGATCTAGCCAGTAACACCTCATATCACTTTGCGGCCTCACGCACGGTATCCCCACGGGTGTCGCCTTACCTTTGCCCGGGACCGTTTGCGCCTTTTGGCTCACGTATATGATAGTGTCGCTAGCATCCATATGATAAGGAGCCCGGGCTGACATGACTAGTCGTAAACCCAAAGTGGCACAGACTTACAGGGACAGGCATCCATGACCCAGCTTCGAACGTGTCGGTCATCAGCAAGTGGGTCCGGGCTGTAGCACTGGGCTAGCAGGACTCCGGTAAACCGGGCTGTAGCGGGCTAACAGGACTCCGGTACTCAATGTGTGACATTTCCCCGAAGGGACAGACACAGGAACGAAGAAGGACACATGCCGGCCAGCCTAAGTGTTCCAGAGCAGTAGCAAGCTACCATGGCTCAGCGGTAACACTAGGAGACATTTCCCGGTAAGAGAGGCTACTAAAGATAAACAACTAGGTAGTCAGATCCCACACATACCAAGCATTTCAATCATACACACAATATGCTCGATATGTGCAAATACAACGAAGCATCACAACATGACTCTACGACACAAGTACTTTATTTAAGGCTCAGGGAGCCATACATAGCATACACAAAGGTACGGGTCTCACGACCCAACATACAAGTCATACAGTCATACAAACCAGCAGCGGAAGTAACTTGTCTGAGTACAGACAACTAGTAAAATAAAAGAGGCTCGGAAAGCCTAGCTATACTACATGGTCCTTCACAAGCTCAGGATCACCACCTGGGCCTTTAGCCTACTCATTGATGTCAACGTCTACATAGAACCCATCAGAAGGGGTTGCAGCGTCTTCTGTAAAAATGTAAATTATAGCAACATGAGTACAAAGGTACTCAGCAAGACTTACATCAGATCCTACATACATGCATATTATCAAGAAGGGTTGGTGGAGTTATTGCAGCAAGCTAGCTTTGACTCTTGGCTAGACTATCCTACGATACTCCAACTTGAAATGGTTTTGCGCACACGAGTCCACTACTCACCACTTCAATACACTACCGAGGATCCACCTCCGTCTCCCTACGGAAAAGCCATCCTCGACACTCACACTTATCTTGAAGCTTTTAGTAGTTTCCATTTACTTGTCTATGAACTGTATAGGCAACCAAGTAGTCCTTTACCGCGGACGCGGCTATTCGAATAGATCATGATAACCCTGCAGGGGTGTACTTCTTCATACATGTTTCCACCACTTAGCGTCTGCACACGACATGTGCTCGGCAGACTTCAAGCGAAAACCGACGTGGGTGTAGACCACGACCTACCTAAACACTTAAGCCTCTAGTCCAGGTTTATCGCCTATTCAGGTTCCATCCGTAGGGAGTCCGGCCGAGGTTTCCCATACGGCCCCGAACGATGTGAACAGGGTTCCCGAGATACCTAACGGGTATTCGGTACACCGTGCCACGTACCTACCGCATCACAGCCCACCCCTACAGTCAGCGCTGTCCACGGCCTCCAGTAGGCTACAAACACCAGAAACTACTTGCAACTCCTGGACAGAGAACTAGGGTGAATAAGAAGTCGAGCGGGGTCATATTTCAGGGCCCAATGCATGGTAGTAGCTGTATCTTAAATCACACATACAGATCTCAGTGCTTAAGGTCGGCTTCAATGAAACAACCCACCATGTACTCCTACATGGCCTCTCATCGATACCTTTACCAAATCGTGTTCACCACACCACTCTCATTACCGACATAATCATTTCACTCTAGCCCATCACCCAGATGAACCAGACCTGACACGACTCTAAGCATAGCAGGCATAGCAAGGTAGGAACAACACATACATATGGCTCATACAACTCCTACACATGCTAGTGGGTTTCATCTAGTTACTGTGGCAATGACAGGTCATGCAGAGGAAATGGGTTCAACTACCGTAGCACACAGCAGTTTGAAACGCGTTGTCTTAATGCAGTAAAAGAGAGCAGGAGCGAGAACATGGGATTGTATCGATATGATCAAATGGTTGGTTGCTTGCCTGATGGTTCGATGCACTGATACGGTTCTTCGTTAGGGTAATCACGGTACTCCTCGGAGGCAGAACCTGTCGCAAAGGACACCGATACACAACCATCACCAAACAATGTGCAACAATATGATGCATGCATGAAACATGGCAATATGAGTGTGTTGGGCTAATGCAACTAAAACCAGAAGGGTTTGAACCAATTTGAATCAAAGATTCAAATTTCAAACTCAAGCATGGCCTTTTAAAGTGCTATTCCTTGTTCTGCTTTAAACATCAATTTAACTTGTTTGATCATGCATGAAAATAGTACAGATGGATAGATTGGATTTTTCTGATCATTTTTCATATATAATTTGTCTGATTTGGAGTTACAGAATAAAAGTTATGAATTTTTGAAGTTTAAATAATATTCTGGAATTTCCTGATTTAATTAAATTCAGAAATATATATATTGCGCCAGCATGACGTCAGCATGACGTCAGTGGTCAACTGTGGCTGGCTGGGGTCAAACCTGACGTGTGGGGTCCACACGTCAGTGACAGAGGGGGTTTAACAGGGTTAATTTAATCCTAATTAGGGGTTAGTGGCGCTGGGGCCCACTGGTCAGTGTCAGGGGGGTTAACTAACAGTGATTAGCGCTAATCTAACCACCTGGCCGACGGGGCCCACGCGTCAGTGACCCTGGGGGGTCAAACCCCAGGTCAAACAGGTCAAACCCACCGGCGACATGACGCCGGCGAGGCCCGAGACGGCGGCGCCATATGGAAACGCGCTACAGGGCACGGGCGAGGCCGTGCTTGGGCTCGTTGGAGAGCCCTTGCTCCCGCGCGTCGAACGGTGGTGGTGGCCGTGCCTGTGGTGGCCGGTACCGACGACGGCGAGCTCGTGAGCGGCGGCCGGAGTTCGGGTGCGGTCGGGATCGGCGCTGCTGCTCGCAGGCGAGGGAGCTGAGGCGCTGGAGGGGCTCTACGGGTCGCGGCAAGCACAATGGGTGCACGCCCGTGACCAAATGGTCACCGGGGCTTCGCCGGCGACGAGCCCGTGTGGCGGAGCGTCTCGGCTCCGGTAGAGGGGCGGCTAGAGCTCGAAATCGAACATGGGGTTAGGGGGAAACGAAGCAGGGGCTCACGGGGATCATGCAGGGAGGGTCAGCGAGCTCGGGGAAGCACGAACGGCGGCAAATCGACGGCGACCATCGGCGGCGGTCGAGGACGAAGACGATGGCGTGGAGGCGATGCAGAGCTTCCCGAGGGGCTTGGCTTGGTGGGGAGGAAGAGGGGGTCGCGGCGGAGCTCCTGAGCTCAGCGGAGGGGCGAGGGGTGGCCGGTGGCGGCTGCTATGGCGAACGGCGGCGATGGTGGCGTTCGGACACGGGAGAGGGAGAGCGAGGGAGAGGAGGGGAAGAACCGAGGGAGAGTGAGAGAGAGCAGGGGAGGGTGTGGCGTCGTTCCAGGCCATCCAGACGAGGAGGGGAGGGGCAGGCAGGCAGGCGAGCTGGTGGCGTGGCGCGGTGGCGCGCGCGCGCGCCGGGCACACTCCCCTCCCTCTGTCGAGGACGAAGACGACAGAGGAGGGAGGCGGGCTGGGCCGCCTGCTGGCTGGGCCAGAGGCGCCAGGTAAGAGGCCCAGGTAAGGTTTCCCTCCTTTATTTATTTTTGTTTTTCTAATTTCTGACATTTGTTTTGATTTAAATAAAATATTAAATCATTTTATAACCTTATGCCAATTTTTGCAGGAGCTAGATATATTATTCCAGAGCTCCCCAACAGGTGGCATAATTTTTGGACATATATTAATATATATAACTAATATATTTCCAATGCAAATATTTATGCATTAATTCCAAATGCCCAAAATAAATACCTATGAGCTCTTAAAAATATTGGTTTGATTTTTATCTCTGTCCAATATTTTCAGAGAGCAACATGAGCATTTTCTTGGACCCTTTTGGAGAAATTTTTATTTGGGTCATTTTCAAAATGATTCTGAGGGTTTCACAGATCCCCATTTTAAGTTTCTGATGAAAGAGTAAACATGATGCAACACTCTAATGCATGACTAGCTAGGGTGTGACAAATCACTACGATCTACCCGGTGGAATGGAATGGGATAGAATGATAATCACCTTCAATTACTTGTGCGGTGTTCTTCGCTTCCATCCTCTTATTGTGTCGTTGCTCTTTTTTTGTTGCGATTTCCGCCGCTGCTGTTGAAGTCCTCACCGTTAGTCGCCGCAGCCGGCAGGGTTATTGGTGTTGTCGCGGGCAGTGTTTGGCTCTCTGTATGTCGGATGGATAGTGGTTGGCGAATGCGGTGGCGGTTGTCCGGTGACGCGAGCTCGATTTCTAATTTGTGTTTGTGTGCAGAAGGAAGGAGGAGAGCGTGCGGGAGTGATGAAGGTTTTGAGATTTACTTTGTGAAAGGGGAAGCAAGATAGTAGAAGAGGGAGGGAGAGATGGAAACCATCGAACCGTCTCTAATCTTCAACCGTCCGTTTGGGCATCAAGATTCGTTCTGCTTGGCTTGGTTTTTTGTGTGCTATGGTATTATTACTATTTTGGTGTTGAGACTGGTAGTGCTAAAGTGGAGCCTCTCTACAGGCATGTGGATGCAGGCACACGAGGCACGGAAGTGTAGGTTCTACAGGCACGTAGATGCAGGCACAGGAGGCACAGAAGTGCAGGTTCTACATGCAGTTAGAGAACCATGGGACATGCAAGTGTCGCGTGAGGCACGTGGATGTAAGCATCGGAGGCATGGAAATGAAACCAACATAGGCACGGACTTGCTGCTTCTCGAGGCACGGGTATCAACCCTGTGGATGTACATGAGTGCGGTGGAAGAGGCATGTGTTAGAATGCTCGGTTAAAGAGGCACAGTTGTGAAGTCTCGGGAGCGACGCGGGCGTGGCAGTGGGACCATGTAAGAGTCACGGCGCATGTTACGTTAGGCACGTGGGTGCAGGCACACGGAAGGCAGAAAAGTAAATCCACAACAGGCACATACGTGTGTTTTCTCAAGTCACGGGTGTGCATGCTATGGATGCACAGAAGTGTGTCGGCAGAGGCATGGGTCCGATTACTTGGTTAGAGAACCACGATTGTGAAGTCATGTGGGTGTGGCACTACGGGGCATGTAAGAGTCGCGACAAGTGTCACGTGAGGCACGTGGGTGCAGGCACGTAAGGCACAGAAATGAAGGCACCACATGCACGTACGTGCACGCTCTGGATGCACAAAAGTGTGGCAGCAGAGGCATGGGTCTGACTACTCGGTTAGAGAACCACAGTTGTTGGGGATATCACTACTGGGCGTAAACTGGCCTATCTGGGCCAGGTTAACTTCGTCAGTAGTTAAGTATGTTAAAGCCCAAGAAGGCAGATGAGGGCTCAAGGCCCATAGTCGGTTCAAGGCCTGTAGCCGTAAACCGGCGTTGGTATTTAACTTGTATTGTAAGTTAGGAATAAGTAGAGACCAAACCGGACACATCTATGAGCCGGTGTTGGGACTCTGTGAACCGACGGGCGTCACCCGTGTATATAAGGGGACGACCCGGCGGCGGTTCAAGGACAACAGATAACAACTCGAGACTTAGGCGAAGCTTGTTTGCTCCCTAGTCATCGAAACCCCATCAATTCCATCACAACTAGACGTAGGCTTTTACCTTCATCGAAGGGGCCGAACTAGTATAAACTCTCTTGCGTCCCTGTGTCCGCTTTAACCCCTTCAAGCTAACCCGTCGCGATGGCTCCATGACTAAGTCCTTTCTCTAGGACATCTGCCGTGACAAAACCACGACAGTTGGCGCCCACCGTGGGGCTATAGCACGATGGTTTCAAGTTCTTGGAGGGCCGCTTTGAAGGACTCGAGGGCTACGCTGTGGGCCGGATGACTAAGAGTCGTCGCGGCAAGCTCTACATCGATGATGCAGGCTGGGGCCCCGAGGCCGGCTCAGTTGAGTACGGGTACCGGGTCCCCTTTGGTGGCATACACATTTTCATCGGCAAGATCGATGAACCGGGCCCTGAGCCGGACATCTGCACCGACCTTGTCGAAACGGCTCAGCGTGCGTGGTCCGCCCGGGTTAAACCGGCCGTGAAGCGCGCCTTCGTGGGAGTCATCCATGGAGGAAGTTAGGAGGATGGATCGGAATCTCGCGGCGAGACCGTCGTTTATTCCGGCGACGAGTCATCAACCGGAGAAACCGAATCTCTATATCAGCTACAAGATGGCCGGATTGGGGGCTGTTCCGATGGCGACAGTATTCCGGACCCCTCTGATCTACCCAACCGAGTTGGAATATTCATGGCCGGCACACAAGCAACACTTCATTCTTCGACCGCTGCGCCAATAACCTCCGGTTCAGTAGCGGCGATAGCTGCCAGGGCAGGAAGCTCTGCATGCCCGCCGGCTCAAGTTCTATCAGATCTATTTGATGCATTGGTTGTGCTTATGGCAGAAGCTAATCCGGCGGATCAGGAAGTCCACAACGTGGAGATTGCAAAGGTGAAGGAACAGATCACCCAGGCCAAGGCGGACCTGGCAGCTGAGAATGCCAGGATGACCACAGAGCGGGCCGCTTTAGACGCACAAGCCTACAGGCTCATGTTGGACCAGAACGCGTCGCATGAAGTCATGAAGAGGAAGTACCGATCCCGTTTGCCTTCGGTTTTCGAGGCCAGAGACCTTTTCAACACCCCAGGAGCAGGAACCAGTAATCCACTGGAGGGAAACCAGCCGGAAGCTCCGGGGACTGGTGTGCCGGTTCAGCCCCGTCTGATGAGTCCGCCTCGTCAAAACACTGTTATACCTCAGGCTGTTTCAACACCTCCGGGTCACTACTCCAACCCAATGGACAATCTCGTTGCCGCTGCTGCACGGCTGGAGGCCATTCCAATTGAGGGTGACTCGCCGCAGGCGGTAGAGACACGACGGGTCAAAGAGCTTCTTAGGACAGCTTTGGTCCAATAGGAAGCATACTCGTACAGCCGCGACCGGATCCACTCGACCCCTCATCCAAGCCAGAGCTATAGCAGGCGTATGGATGAACCAACAGTATCAAGTAATGAACGACATGGAGCACCCCGTGGCAACAACCCGTCAGGTGGTGCTGATAACGCTCAAGAAGTGGTGGACCGGGCCCGAGCGCGCAGGGAGGCCGAGTTAGCCGCACAGTATCAGGCTCGGCAGCTTACGCCGGTTCGTCCAACTATTTCGGTCGAACCCGGTGTTACTTCTAGCTCTTTGGGGGTGCCTTGCCTTGTCCCCGCTTTACGCAATGTGCGCCTGCCCAAGGATTTCAAGGGCCCGCGCAAGGTACCAAATTACACGGCGGATCAACCCCCAGAGACATGGGTGGAGAGCTATGAGATGGCCATGGAGATGCTTGACGTGGATGATGCGGCATGTGCGAAGTACTTCACCAGGATGCTTGAAGGAACGGCCCGCACTTGGTTAAAAAGCTTACCGGCCAACTCTATCAGTTCATGGGCCCAATTACGAGCCCGGTTTATCAGTAATTTCAAGGATACATGTAAGCAGCCTATGTCGATAGTGGACTTGGCTGCCTGTGTCCAGGAGGAAGGAGAATCGACGACTCATTGGGTGCGCCGGGTCTCACAAGTGTTGCATTCATCAGACCGCATCAACGCTGACACCGCAGTCTTAACCCTAGAAGGCAACTACCGGTTTGGGCCCCTAAAGCTGAAGTTGGGACGGATGAAGCGCCATTGCACTGACATGGGGACCCTCATGGCTGCTTTGGTAAAGTATGCTGATTCTGATAGTACCAAGGATCCCGAATCTGATGATGACAAGGCGGGGAAGGGAAAGAGGGACAGCAACTCCAAAGGTCAGCAGCATCACTTGGCAGGCAATGGTGGCGGAGGCAAGCGTAAAGCGGATAGTAACATGGACTTTGTGGCTAATACCAACGTGCAGGACAAGGGCCAGCGACGCAAGGGTAAACCGCCAAATCGCAGTGGGGCACCCAACCCTAACCCGGACCGCCTAAATTATCTACTGAGCCAGCCCTGTCCAAGACATGGGACGAAGGAGGTGCCAGCAAACCACCTTTGGAAGGATTGCTTCATTATGCAGGAGTTCAAGAATTCTAATGCTTTCCGGTATGATCACGGCTCCGGCGGTGGCTCAGGATCCGGGCCGGGTTACGGTGGAGGAAATTCCGGTTCAGGATTTAATGGTAATCCGGGCGGACATAATAATCAAAATAATCAGAACAACCAGGGTGGTTACAACCAGCAGCAGCAACAGTCAGGTTACCAGAGCAACCCAAAGCAGTTGAATAGTGGGCAGTACCATGTCTTCACCACTAGCTTGGACAAGCGAGACCGGAAGGTTCAGAGGCGGGCAGTCAACTCTGTTGAACCGGCCGTGCCCCGTTATCTACGCTGGTCTGAACAGCCAATCATATGGAGCAGAGAGGATCACCCTCCCCAGGTTGATAATCCGGGTCAGTTGGCTCTGGTGGTGGCGCCTCAGGTGGGAGGTTACAAGTTCACCAAAGTGCTCATGGATGGAGGGAGCAGCATTAATATCTTGTACTATGAGACCTTCCGTCGTATGGGACTAACAGATAAAAATCTCAAACCGTCTAATACGGTGTTCCACGGTGTGGTACCTGGCAAGTCAGCATATCCTGTTGGTAAGATAGCTCTGGAAGTGGCCTTTGGAGATGATCATGATTCCAGATCGGAAACATTGACGTTTGAAGTGGTGAAAATCCAAAGTCCATATCACGCCCTGTTTGGGCGACCGGCCTACGCCAAGTTTATGGCACAACCCTGTTATGTGTATTTGCAGCTCAAAATGCCGGGTCACAAGGGGACAATAACGGTTCATGGAAGCCGTAAAATCGCTTTGGAGTGCGAGGAAGGAGATGCGGCCTACGCAGAGTCGGTTTGTGCCACCGAGGAGCTGAAGTATTATAAGGACAATGTTGATCCGGCGGACATGACTCCATTAAAGAAGCCAACTATGGAGCATGATCCGGCCCTGAAGTTCAAATCGACAATAGAAACTAAGCTTGTTGACTTCGTACCTGGTGATTCGTCCAAGCAGTTCAGCATCAGTGCCAACTTGGATCGAAATATGAAAGCGCGCTCATCGAGTTCATCCATGAGAATCGGGACATTTTTGCATGGAAGCCCTCTGACATGCCAGGTGTACCGAGGCAACTCACTGAGCACACCCTTAATGTGGATCCTAAATACAAACCGGTGAAACAGTTCCTCCACCGGTTTAACGAAGAAAGACGCAAGGCGATTGGAGAAGAGGTAGCCAGGCTCTTAGCAGCTGGCTTTATTGTTGAAGTTTTTCACCCTGAGTGGCTTGCCAATCTGGTGCTGGTCCTTAAGAAAAACGGCACCTGGCGCATGTGTGTGGATTACACAGATCTTAATAAGGCTTGTCCAGCAGATCCTTTTGCCCTCCCCCGTATTGATCAAATTATTGATGCTACGGCGGGTTGTGAGCGTTTAAGTTTTTTGGATGCATATTCTGGCTATCATCAGATCAAAATGGCAGTTAAGGACCAGGAGAAGACGGCATTCATAACTCCCTTTGGAGCCTTCTGCTATGTGTCTATGCCCTTTGGGCTCAAGAGTGCCCAGGCAACTTATCAACGGTGTGTACAAAATTGTCTTCACAAGCAGATTGGCCGTAATGTACATGCTTACGTGGATGATATCGTGGTTAAGTCCAGGGAGAAGGAGACTCTGGTTGACGATTTGAAGGAAACCTTTGATAACCTGAGGACGTACAAGATGATGCTTAATCCGGCCAAGTGTGTCTTTGGTGTACCGGCAGGCAAGTTATTGGGTTTTCTGGTGTCCAACAGGGGAATTGAGGCTAATCCGGAGAAGATCACAGCCATCACCTCCCTGGCTAAACCGAAGTGTATCAATGATGTTCAACGCCTGGCAGGCCGGATTGCCGCGTTAAGCCGGTTTATCAGCCGCCTTGGTGAGAAGGCAATCCCTTTGTATCAGATGTTGAAGAAGACGGATCAGTTCGTCTGGAGTTCCGCTGCTGATGAAGCATTTGAGGACTTAAAGCGGCAATTGGCCAATCCGCCTGTGCTCGCCGCTCCCATTGACAAGGAGCCGTTACTGCTATATGTTGCTGCTAATGCTCGTGCGGTCAGCGTGGCTATTGTGGTGGAGCGAAAGGAGGCAGGTAAGGAGCATCCGGTTCAACGTCCGGTCTATTATATCAGCGAGGTACTCATTGAGTCCAAGCAAAGGTATCCGCATTGGCAGAAGCTGGTGTACGGAGTTTTTATGGCAAGCCGGAAGCTTAAGCAATACTTCCAAGGGCACCCAATTACGGTGGTCAGTTCTGCTCCTTTGGGGGATATCATCCAGAACCGGGAAGCGACTGGCCGGATTGCCAAGTGGGCTATAGAGCTTGGGCCGCACGGATTGAAGTATGTGCCTCGGACGGCGGTTAAGTCTCAAGCACTTGTTGATTTCATCAATGATTGGACGGAACTGCAAGCACCTGAAGAAAAGCCGGATCACACATATTGGACCATCCATTTTGACGGATCCAGGCAATTGGAAGGCTCGGGGGCTGGAGTCGTATTAACTTCCCCACGAGGTGATAAGTTTTGTTACGTTCTCCGCTTAATGTTCCCTTGTACTAACAATGCAGCTGAGTATGAAGCCTTGCTCCATGGTCTCCGGATGGCTAAGGAGATGAATCTAAGTCGAGTTAAGTGCTTCGGTGACTCGGACCTCGTGGCTCAACAAGTATCTGGCACTTGGGACTCCAAGGACCCACTCATGGCAGCATATCGTCGTGAGGTGGATATTGTTGCAGGTCACTTTAAAGGCTATCAGGTGGACCACGTGGACCGACGGAAGAATGAAGCGGCGGACGCTTTAAGCCGGCTGGGCTCTCAGCGCAAACCGGTCCCGCCCAATGTTTTTCTGGATGTGCTGCACAACCCGTCGGTCAAGCTCCCTGGTGAAGCGGATTTGGCTATTCCTGATCCGGAGGCTCAATTGGTGGCAGCTCTTCATGTCATTCCGGATTGGACGCTTCCTTACCTGGCGTACATGAACCGGGGCGAGTTACCAGAGGATGAGACTCTGGCCCGACAGATAATCCGGCGGTCCAAGTCCATGACTATTGTCAATGGCGAGTTGCATCATTGCAGTGTATCAGGGGCGTTTCAACGCTGTGTGTCTCCTGAAGAAGGCTGTGAAATTTTGCGTGAGATCCACGAAGGAGATTGTGGTCACCACGCCGGTTCAAAATCTTTGGTAGCTAAAGCGTTTCGCCATGGCTTCTATTGGTTAACTGCTCATGCTGATGCGGAGGATCTGGTCAGACGATGTGACGGTTGCCAAAAGTTTTCAAGACGTGCTCATGTGCCGGCTCAAGAATTGAGAATGATTCCAATTACTTGGCCGTTTGCGACTTGGGGGCTGGATATGGTTGGGCCTTTCAAAAGGTCCAAAGATAAGAAGACCCACCTCCTGGTGGCGGTTGACAAGTTTACAAAGTGGGTGGAGCAGAACCTGTTAGCAAGTGTGATGCGGCCACGCGGTTCAGTTCATCAAAAAAGTGATTTTCCGGTTTGGCTTTCCACACAGTATCATCACAGATAATGGTACCAATTTGTCCAAGGGTGCCATGAAGGAGTTCTGCGAACGGGAGCACATCCGGCTTGACGTTTCATCAGTGGCACACCCACAGTCCAATGGTCAAGCAGAAAGGGCTAATCAAGAGATCTTGAGAGGCATCAAGCCCCGGCTTATGGTTCCTTTGCAGAGAACACCGGGTTGTTGGGTAGAAGAGTTACCATCTGTGTTATGGAGCATCAATACTACACCCAACAGATCAACAGGATACACGCCGTTCTTCATGGTCTACGGAGCGGAGGCGGTTCTCCCAAGTGATATCCGTCATGACTCACCTCGTGTGGCGGCTTATGTTGAAGCGGACAACGAGACAGCACGGCAAGACGCTTTGGACCTGTTGGATGAAGAACGTGACATAGCAGCCGCCCGCTCGGCGATTTACCAACAGGATCTTCGTCGTTATCACAGTCGCCGAGTCAGAACCAGAGCCTTTCAGGAAGGAGATTTGGTGCTTCGGCTCATCCAAGACCAGACTGATATGCATAAGCTATCCCCACCTTGGGAGGGACCTTTCGTGGTCAGCAAGAATCTGCACAACGGGTCATACTATCTGATCGATATTCGAGAGCATAAAGACTCACGTACATCAGAGGAAGAGACCAACAGGCCGTGGAACATAGCTCATCTTCGGCCTTACTATACCTGAGCCATTGGCTCTACTTATGTACATATTACGATGATGTATATATTATGATTAAATATAATAAACCGGAACCTCAGCTAAAGCGGGGTATCTGTTCTTTTACATCATGTGTGGTTACACGGAGTTGTTCTAAAGCGGCCTCCGGTTTACCCCTTGAGTTAGCTTTTCAAAAGCATCATGTTATATCACTTGGGGGCTTGGTCGTGTCCGAACCAATGCAACACCTCTTGATAGGCGAGAGCCACCAGATCACTTGGGGACTTGGTCACGTCTGAACCAGTCACGCCTCTTGATCGGCCTAAGGCCACAGAATCACTTGGGGGCTTGGTCGAACCCGAACCATTGCCACGCCTCTTGATCGGCATAAATGCCACGGTTTCATTTGGGGACCTGGCTGACTTGAACCATAGCTACACCTATCGGGAGCTTGGTCGTGTCCGACCATGGTAACGCCATCTGATCGGCTCAAATAAGCCTCTTTTTGCAAACGGTTTTATCATTGCCTTTGCTTCACAATTTTCTTTGATAGATATTTCTTTCTTTTTGTTGCGTTTTTTAAACCGACAAAATTTTAAACCGGTTCACACTGTCAATTGACGGAACACGGTCCATTTTTAATCCGGAGACTATTTGCTCGGTTTGATTTTTTGTTAACATCCTATTACGGAGTAACACGGTGTTTTCTTATAACCCGGCACGGTTTACATGGTAAACCGGCATTATATATATACAGGAGCTGCTATCTCCTCCAACAGTGTGGGTTTATAAACCTCCGCTTCAAGATTGGCTAAGCCAACTTCATGCCCAACGATGGCAGGTATTATGTATCTCAAAGATTTGATCATATGCTTAAATTTCAGATATTTTGATTTTATATATGCAGACATCATACTCCGCCTGACGGTACAACCGCGGTGGCACTTTAAGATTTTTTATGTTGCAGAAAATACTTTGGAAAGTTCATCACCCAAAGGAAGCACAAGTTGCAGTGGTTATGCACGAAGGCATATTAAGATCAAGAGTGTCAGCTAGCCTATTACAAGGCAACACGGTGCCCAAAATAAGATCATTGTTTTTTCAAAGGAGAAGCAGTTTAAACCGGCTTCCGGTTCAAGCTTGGTCACCAGCCTGGCCTGATGGTTGTGGGTCATCCCGCGCCGCTTCAACTTCAGTTTCTCTACCCAGCGGCTGGAAATCAACAGTTGTCCAGTCGATTCCCATTAATGCTCGAAAGACAGCTTCATCATGGATCAGCAACGACGGTTCAATATCGGGAGCGTAAGTATGCTTACGGATTGGAGGGATAAGATTTTCCGCTTCATGAATTGGTGCAGCTACTCGCTTGTTTTGCTTGTCATATTGGGCTTGATAATGAGACAAGTCTGCTTCTTCAACCAATTGACAAGCTAGCGGACGCACCTCCCGGTTTATTGCTCGCAGATCCGCTTCACTAAACTCTGACCCGTCTTCCTTCAAGCTGGGATAGCCCTGAGCCGCTTCAATAGGATCAAAATCCGGCACCCAAGCTTTTGCCCGGATTAAGGCATTGATCGCGCCGGTTCGAGCAGCAGATTTCTTCAGCTCTTCAACCCGGGCAGGAAGCACCGACAGTTTCTTCAGAGTGTCCTGAATCAAAGTGGGCGCCGGATTGTTGTGGGATGCAGTACAGATGATCCGATGTGCACCAGTGTACAGTTGTTCGATCAACGTGTAGGCGGCTTTCAATTTCTTCCGCACATCTGACCCCAAGTGACCAATGCGTGTCCCTGAAATATCACAAAGGGTTAACAAATTGGCAGCTCTATAAGATGGCCGAATCAATTCAGAAATCAAACCGGCTTACCAAAGATAGCAGCGGTCATGGCATGCACGTGCCGCTTTATGCTGGTCAGTTCGTCCACCACCGGTTTTAGTGCAGCCTCGGCGTCTTCTGCTCGTTTGGTTAAAGCGGATTTTTCAGTAGCCCAATCCGCCCGCTCCTTCTTGAAATCCTTCTTAAGCTGTTCCATGACGCTTAAGGCGCTGGTCAACTCCTCTTTTGCTTTTGAGGTTTCAGTCTGTTGGGACTTCAGATTTTCTTGGAGATCGGCGATTTGGGTCTCTTTTGTCTTCAGCTCAGCCTGCATACAGACAGTTATATGATTCAGCAAGCAGTGCAAGAATTGAAGCACCAACCACATAACAAGTTATGCACTTGGCGCTTGGGGGCTAATGCCTATTTGATCTTCATATTTCACTTGATTATAAAGTCCCAAGATCAATACAAGTATTCAACTTGGCACTTGGGGGCTAATGGCTATTTGCTCGAATATATTCTGATGCGGCGATCTCAATTACTTAAAGTCCCGGTTTAACTACACTAAGTTGAACCGGCCCTTGGGGGCTACATCAGCGAGTTCCGAAGCATTGGGATTTATATTAGCAAGTCCCGGTTTGGATGCAGATTCTAAACCGGCCCTTGGGGGCTAGGAGAGTTAACAAGATTGAAATATCCAAACAGGAAAAAGTACATGGAAGTTACCTCAAATTTCTCTTTCATCATATTAACCAGACCAGCTTCATAGTCACGGCTGGTGTATAGCTGGTTCAGATAGCCGGAATGGAGATCTTGGGCGTTCAAAGCGGCATAAGTTGTCAGATCGGCATTCCATTTTCCCTTGCCAATGGCAGCAAATTCTTCCTTGCCAGTGTGTCTGGATAAAGCAACGGGATTGCCTGGCTCTGTGCGACCAATGCCAGTAATGACAACCTCATCATCCTTGGCATCGCCTGTTTGCACTGGGGCCGTTGGCTTATCAGTAGGCTTTGCTGGATTGGTGGATTTCTCAATCCGGATGGGGCTTGTGGGCTGGTTGACAGGACTTGAGGTTTCAATAGGCCTCTCTTCAGCAATAAGATCATCATCTCGCTGCGGTGGATCATTGGGTATATCTTCAGGAATAGCCGCTTCAAGATCTGGTGTTTTGCCCGGTTCAGGGACGGCGTCCTCCTCGGCCGCTTTATCCAGGTGAGCCTTCTTGCTCGGCCTAGGCTTGGCCCTGAAAGGAATAACAAAGTCAAATACAGCATATGTTCCAAGGTGATGTACCAGAAATATTATGATAAGTATAGCTTACCCAAGCACCGTTTTGAGCGGTGGCAGCTGAGTAGCCGATGACTCGCCAGAGGATGAGTGGGAAGTAACCTGATAATCGGAGTCAGATGGATTAAGAGGTTGACGAAAACAGCCCGCTTTAGGACAAGCACTAACAAGCAAATTAGAGACCTCTGAACGGCGTTTCCGAACCGGACTGTTCGGTAAACCGGCGAAGGTAACTACCTGGCCGCTGTGCCGGGTTGTGCGGCGAGCTTTGTGCTGTTGGGTCTTCATAAGAAATTTGGGATCCAAGTAAGCAAGAGGATGAGAAAATTTAACCTTCCAGTTTGCCCGGCGGATTTTTAGTGAAGGCAAAGGGTCTAAATCGGAAGAGAGAATAATTACCTCTGCAGCATCAGCATGGCTGGCTTCGGCATCATCCTGACAAATATCATCATCAATAAGATGCATGAAAAATAAGCCAAGTGAGTCAAGCTCTACCTCAAGGTTCGGATTATCCACATCATCATCAGGGGCCGGATCAGAAGATGCAGTGGTGTGACGCCCCCGATTCAATCGTACACTAATCATGCACGCAAACGTGTACGATCAAGATCAGGGACTCACGGGAAGATATCACAACACAACTCTAAAAACATAAATAAGTCATACAAGCATCATAATAGAAGCCAGGGGCCTCGAGGGCTCGAATACAAGTGCTCGATCATAGACGAGTCAGCGGAAGCAACAATATCTGAGTACAGACATAAGTTAAACAAGTTGCCATAAGATGGCTAGCACAAACTGGGATACAGATCGAAAGAGGCGCAGGCCTCCTGCCTGGGATCCTCCTAACTACTCCTGGTCGTCGTCAGCGGGCAGCACGTAGTAGTAGGCACCTCCTGAGTAGTAGTCGTCGTCGACGAAGGTG
Source organism: Triticum aestivum (assembly GCF_018294505.1). NCBI lineage: Eukaryota > Viridiplantae > Streptophyta > Magnoliopsida > Poales > Poaceae > Triticum > Triticum aestivum. The sequence continues at coordinate 304,379,686 of NC_057803.1, read as the reverse complement.
GCGTCTGGATCCTGGGCTCCAACGTCTGGTTGCGGCATCCGAGAAGAAGAGGAAAACGAGGGAAAAGAGGGAGCAAAGCAACCGTGAGTACTCATCCAAAGTACTCGCAAGCAAGGAGCTACACTACATATGCATGGGTATATGTGTAATGAGGCAATATGAGTGGACTGAACTGCAGAATGCCAGAATAAGAGGGGGATAGCTAGTCCTATCGAAGACTACGCTTCTGGCAGCCTCCGTCTTGCAGCATGTAGAAGAGAGTAGATTGAAGTCCTCCAAGAAGCATCTCCAAGTAGCATCTCCAGTAGCATCGCATAGCATAATCCTACCCGGCGATCCTCTCCTCGTCGCCCTGTTAGAGAGCGATCACCGGGTTGTATCTGGCACTTGGAAGGGTGTGTTTTATTAAGTATCCAGTTCTAGTTGTCATAAGGTCGAGGTACAACTCCAAGTCGTCCTGTTACCGAAGATCACGGCTATTCGAATAGATTAACTTCCCTGCAGGGGTGCACCACATAACCCAACACGCTCGATCCCATTTGGCCGGACACACTTTCCTGGGTCATGCCTGGCCTCGGAAGATCAACACATCGCAACCCCACCTAGGCCTAACAGAGAGGTCAGCACGCCGGTCTAACTCCTATGGCGCAGGGGTCTGGGCCCATCGCCCATTGCACACCTGCACGTTGCATGGGCAGCCGAAAGCAGAACTAGCCCCCTTAATACAAGAGTAGGCTTACGTTCCAATCCGGCGCGCCGCTCAGTTGCTGACATCTAGAAGGCTTCGGCTGATACCACGACGCCGGGATACCCATAACTACTCCCGCGTAGATGGTTAGTGCGTATAGACCAAATGGCCAGACTCAGATCAAATACCAAGATCTCGTTAAGCGTGTTAAGTATCCGCGAACGCCGAACAGGGCCAGGCCCACCTGTCTCCTAGGTGGTCTCAACCTGCCTTGTCGCTCCGCCACAAGTAACAGTCGGGGGCCGTCGGGAACCTAGGCCCACCTCTACCGGGATGGAGCCACCTGTCCTTTCAGCCCCCTCATCAGAATCACTTGTGGGTACTCATCGAGCTGACCCGACTTTAGTCACCATCTGTATAGTATGTATGTATGTATAGTATATACCCGTGATCACCTCCCGAGTGATCACGACCCAATAGTATAGCGAGGCAGACTGACAAGAATGTAGGGCCAATGATGATAAACTAGCATCCTATACTAAGCATTTAGGATTGCGGGTAAGGTATCAATGACTGTAGCAACAATGATAGGCTATGCAACAGAATAGGAGTAACCGAACGGTAACATGCTATACTACTCTAATGCAAGCAGTATAGAGAAGAATAGGCGATATCTGGTGATCAAGGGGGGGGGGGGGGCTTGCCTGGTTGTTCTGGCAAGAGAGAGGGGTCGTCAACTCCGTAGTCGAACTGGGCAGCAGCAGCGTCGGTCTTGTAGTCTACCGAAGAGAAGAGGGGGGGAAGAAACAATGAATACAATGCAAACAGATGCATAACAATGCATGACAAGACAAAGAGCGGTGCTAGGTGTGTCCTAACGCAGTATGAGGTGATGTCGGCGAAGGGGGAAAACATCCGGGAAAGTATCCCCGGGGTTCCGCGTTTTCGGGCAGAGGAGCCGGAGGGGGAAAGTTGCGAGTTTGATATGTTAGGGGTTTGCGGTGGACGAACGGGCTGCGTATCCGGGTTCGTCTCGTCGTTCTGAGCAACTTTCATGTACAAAGTTTTTCGATCCGAGCTATGGTTAATTTACTATGATTTTTCAAAGTTTAAACAATATTTTGGATTTATTATTAATTCGAATTAAAATAGCAAAAATGCTAAGTGCACCCGGTGTAGTGCACCCATAGAGCACCCAGGGGCTGACCAATGGGTCCCGGGGGGTCCTAGTTGACCAGTCAATGTTTGACTGGTCAACAGGGGGTGGGGTCCCCCTGTCATTGACTATTTCGTTAACTAACTAGTTAATTTGGTCTAATTAGGCAATTAAGCTAATTAACTTTAATTAGTTTAACTAACCAAATTAATTAAGTTAATTAATTAATTATATTGATTATTTATTTATTTTTTTAATTCTTTTTTAACACCTATTTTTTGTAAAAAGGAAGGGGCTGTGGGGCCCGCTGTTAGTGGCCCATCTAGCCACTGGAGCGGGTGCACTAACGGGCGCTGGGGCGGGGCGCACCCAGGTGCACATCACGCAGGGGGTGAGGCAGTGGCCACGGCGGGGCTCGCCGGCCGGCTGTTTCCGGCGATGAAAGCCGGCGCGGCGGGGCGCGTTGGGTAGCGAGGGTGGGGAGGTGGCCGAAGACGAGGCCTGGGGCGCAGGCGCGGGCCGCGGTGGCGAACAGCGCGAGCGGGGTGAGGACGACAGGCGAGGCCCCACCCGTGGGAGCGGACGGAGAGTTTCAGGCGCATATGTGGTGGCGTCCTACGGTGACGGGAGGGGGAGAGGAAGGGGATGAGGGCTCACAGGGCCCTGTAGATGTGCAAAGGCGTGCTCGGGGCAGCCGGTCGGGGGAGAGGCAGGAAGGCGACGCCGACAAGGTGACGGCGAGCGGCAACGGCGCGAGGGCGAGGAGGCGTCGGTGTTGACGGAGTCCGGCGTCGCCGGGGTGGGCGCCAGCGTCGTGGGGTGGGAAGGCGCGGTCGCCGGGGAGAGGCAGCGGGGTCGGGCACCTTGGCCGCGGGCGCGCGTCAGATAAAGCGAGGGAGCGAGAGGAGGGGATCGGGGCGAGTGGCGGGGTTGGGGCGTCGCCCGATCCAGATCCCGAATCGGGGGGAGGAGAGGAGCGAGGGGAGTGGGCGTCGTGCGGGGGGGGGGGAGTGGGCGAGTGGGGCGTGGGGAATCGGGGCGGCCTAGGGTTTGCCCTATAGGCCAGAGGGAGGGGCCGGCTGGGCCAAGTGGGTCGGCCAGCTGGGCCGTCTGGCCCAGTTGGGGGGGGGTCTGTTTTTTTGTGTTCTTTTTGTTTTGAGCTTTTTCCTTTTATCTATTTTTCCTTTCTAACTTAGTTTCTATTTATTTTAGTTTTATTAAGTATACCACTAGCCCCTAAATTAGTATTTATAAATACTCTATTGGCACATGAATTTCTCATACCTAATAAAATAGTTTAATGTTTTATGAAATGCATTTAATTATTTGTTTAAGCCACTGTTTTATTTAGTTTAGTGCTTTTAATTATTTTTTAAAAAATGTGATCCTCCACCATAATTACCTAAGCGTTATTTGCCACCTCTAGAACATTTTAATTTTAATGTTTGAAAACTTTACCGTTTGACTTGATTTTAAATTTTGAATTCGAACGGGATTGAATCATCGTGAGATTTACAACAGTAAGAGTGGTGACATGGCATCATTAGCAGAGGTTACTGTAGCTTGATTATCCGGGCGTCACAAGTGGTTCTCTTCTTGTGAGCAGGCCGTTTCACGACTTTAGTCTTTGGCTGGGTTGGTCGTTCCGATTTGTCTGGCTTTTCTGGCTTCTCCTGTGGAAGTTTCTTACTCCAAAACGGATCATTACCCTATTTAAACAGACATTGATATTAAACAATGACCAGATATATCAATAACAGGTTCAGTAAAAAGAAAAAATCAAATTCTTACAGCTTGCGGTTTGTTGGTGGCACAGAAGGGAAGCAGGCCGGTTCGAGCACAGACGTATTCTGGTTCATTCAGCATTTTATTCACAGCCTCTGTGATTTCTTCGTCGGTGAGCTGGATGTTAGCATGTCGCAGTGGTTCGTCAACATGGCCAGTATACTCGCACATTAAACCGGAGCGCTGACTAAGGGGCAGTATGCTCCACGATATCCAACAGCGAGCAAGATCAACTCCTGTTAAACCATTGGCCATGAAGGCTCTGAGCTTGGACAGTTGAGGAGCGTATTTGCTTCTCTCCTTGGCAGTCAACCTTTGCGGAAAGGGGCGTGTATTGCTAAGCCGCTCCGGACGAAAGCCAGGCAAAGGATTTTCATCAGCAGGGGAGGTGTCTTTGCAATAGAACCATGTTTGATTCCACTCTTTGGGGTGGCTGTGCAGTTTGGCGTGAGGGTATGTGACCTCTTTCCTTTTCTGAATCGCCACACCGCCCAATTCCGTATTGGAACCGTCAGAAAATTCAGTACGGCGGTTTAGATGGAAACAGTCTCTGAACAATTCCACTGTGGGCTCCTCTTGAAAGAACACCTCACAGAGCACTTGGAAGTGACACATGTTTGTAACAGAGTTGGGGCCAGTGTCTTGTGGATGGAGTTGAAAATCGGCTAAAATGTCCCGGTAAAATTTAGAACCGGGCGGCTTAAAGCCCCAGGCTAAGTGATCTACGAAAACGACGACCTCTCCTTCTTGAGGTGTGGGAGGACATTCTTTGCCAGGGGCTCTCCAATGGATGGTGTTTTTGCTGCCTAAAGCGCCGATCAGGACTAAATTGTTCAGTTGAGTCTCTGTGATGCGAGAAGGAACCCAGTTGCACTCATATACTTGCTTGGCCATGATGAAATCTACAAGATAGGTGATTCCGGTTCAAGAATGAATTGATTAAAGTGCACTGGTATGTACAATGTTAAACCGGAGACAGTTCTATCTAAACCGGAGTTTTATGAAGCAACAGCATGCGGCGGTTCAACAAGGGGACTAATGGTATATACCGGTTTGGCAATTTTTCTACAAAGTTAAACCGCCGGATCTAAGCATTGAAACAGTTGAGATTGCGGATGGATAAGTGTACAGAAACAGATTTCACAAGATTTCTCTACAGTGACGGATCTGAAGCAAGTTCAGAAAACAAGGAAAATATTCAAGGTTCAAAAAAGAACAGTACCGAATCAATGGGCAGAGATACATGTAGATCTATGGTCTTGAAGCATATAAGTAAAGGCGGATGCTAAGAACTTCCGCTACACAGAGCAAAGGTTCACAGGTTCATCTAGGATCTATCATATGAGTACGAAGCAGACGATGAACACTGAAGAACTTGGAAACCCTAGAACAGATCTACGGAGGAAAAGGTGAAGAACTCACCGGTGCCGAGGAAGAAACGGAAGGTCGCCGCGATGCTCTGGTACAATCAGGGTGATGCAGCGGCCAAGGTTGGAGCAGAGGTCGTCGATGGCGGCGGAGCTCCGAAGCTGGACGACGCAGGGAAGACGAAGTAGAAGGGCACGAAGGGGAAAAAGAAATGACCCTTCGGTCCTATTTATAAGGCAAGGGACAGGTGTTAGGCACGAAAATCAAGGGACCGTGGGTTTGGAAACGAAGCTGTCGCCTTAATTGTTGCAGATCTATTAAGGTTCTTTATAACAAGTGACATCACACCGGTTTACAACGACCAGAGAAGATGACATCACGGCGGTTCAACAAACTACAAGAAGATATTGAAGATGAAGATTTTTGCTAAGGATTGACATGAACCTATTCAAATCAATCTGGGGCCTAATGTTGGGGATATCACTACTGGGCGTAAACCGGCCTATCTGGGCCGGGTTAACTTCGTCAGTAGTTAAGTATGTTAAAGCCCAAGAAGGCAGATGAGGGCTCAAGGCCCATAGTCGGTTCAAGGCCTATAGCCGTAAACCGGCGTTGGTATTTAACTTGTATTGTAAGTTAGAAATAAGTAGAGACCAAACCGGAAACATCTATGAGCCGGTGTTGGGACTCTATGAACCGACGGGCGTCACCCGTGTATATAAGGGGACGACCCGGCGGCGGTTCAAGGACAACAGACAACAACTCAAGACTTAGGCGAAGCTTGTTTGCTCCCTAGTCATCGAAATCCCATCAATTCCATCACAACTAGACGTAGGCTTTTACCTTCATCGAAGGGGCCGAACTAGTATAAACTCTCTTGCGTCCCTGTGTCCGCTTTAACCCCTTCAAGCTAACCCGTCGCGATGGCTCCACGACTAAGTCCTTTCTCTAGGACATCTGCCGTGACAAAACCACGACAACGGTTGTGAAGTCACATGGGTGTGGCACTACGGGGTTTGTAAGAGTCGCGACAAGTGTCACGTGAGGCACGTGGATGTAGGCACGTGGATGTAGGCACATGAGGCATGACATTCAAGGCAATGCAGGCACGGACTTGCGGCTTCTCGAGGCACGGGGTATCAACTATGTGGATGCAAAAGAGCACAGTGGCAGATGCATGTGTCAGAATGCTTGGTTATAGAGGCACAGTTGTGAAGTCTCAGGAGCCACGCATGTCACATTGCGCACGTGGGTGCAGGTATGTAAGGCACAGAAATGAAGGCACCACAGGCACGTACGTGCATGCTCTGGATGCACAAAAGTGTGGTGGCAGAGGCATGTGTCCGACTACTCGGTTAGAGAACCACAGTTGTGAAGTCACGTGGGTGTGGCACTACGGGGCACGTAAAAGTCGCGACAAGTGTCACATGAGGCACGTGGATGTAGGCACAGGATGCACGACATTCAAGGCAACACAGGCACAAATTTATGTCTTCTCGAGGCACGGGGTATCAACCGTGTGGATGCAAAAGAGTGCAGTGGCAGACACATGTGTCAGAATGCTTGGTTACAGAGGCACAGTTCTGAAGTCTCAGGAGCCATGCATGTCACGTTGCGCACGTGGGTGCAGGTACGTAAGGCACAGAAATGAAGGCACCACAGGCACGTACGTGCACACTCTGGATGCACAAAAGTGTGGCGGCAGAGGCATGGGTCCGACTACTTGGTTAGAGAACCACAGTTGTGAAGTCACATGGGTGTGGCACTACGGGGCACGTAAGAGACACGACAAGTGTCACGTGAGGCACGTGGATATAGGCACAAGAGGCACGACATTCAAGGCAACACAGGCACGGACTTGTGGCTTCTCAAGGCACGGGGTATCAACCGTGTGGATGCAAAAGAGTGCAGTGGCAAACGCATGTGTCAGAATGCTTGGTTACAGAGGCACGGTTGTGAAGTCTCAGGAGCCACGCAGGCATGGCATCGGGACCGTATAAGAGTCATGGCGCATGTCACATTAGGCATGTGGGTGCAGGTACGGAAGGCACATAAGTGAAGGCAGCACAAGCACGTATGTGGATGCTCTAGATGCACAAAAGTGTGGCGGTAGAGGCATGTGTCCGACTACTCGGTTAGAGAACCACGGTTGTGAAGTGACGTGGGTGTGGCACGACGGGTCCTGTAAGAGTCACGACAAGTGTCATGCGAGGCATGTGGATGTAGGCACATGAGGCATGACATTGAAGGCACTAAGGCACTGAAGTAAAAATACTGCAGTGATGGACATGAGGCACTTAACTTGAAAACATTTACAATCAAGGGACAGCGGACAGAGAAAATCTGGTGTAATTACCAGGTTTGAGCTCTCAGTATGCTCACAGTGTTTGAATCATTTGAGGTATTCCAGTTAGTGATATGGCAGGTATAGTATGTTTAAGCACATATCATGTGGCGAAAATTCCGTAGGAGGGAGCAGTAGCGTTTCTATTAATTCTCGTGTGTATGATACTTCAATTTTTTAGACAATTTGATTTTGGATAGTGCAAAACTCGGCTGTTGTGGTGGCTAGGGTTGTTGTCCCTGGAAATGGAGAAATCACTACGATCTACCTTGAGGAATGCAATGGGATAGATTGGTATTTACCTTTGATTGCTTGTGTTTGGCTTCTCGCCTCCATTGGTCTATTCTGTCTGTTCATGTTTTTTTGTTGTGATCTCTGCCGCCGGTGTTGAAGTCCTCGCTTCATTGCCGCCGGGTGGGTACTTTGTGTTGTTGGGCGCACCGTTTGTTGGTGTGTATCTCGAAATGGAGGGTGGTCGGCGAAGCGCGATGGCGGTTGTTTTGTGAGGGGAACTCTACTTCGAATTTGGGCCTGTGTGCAGAACGGAGGAGACCTTGTGTGAGTGCGGAATGTTTCGAGATTTACTGTGGAAGAGAGGAAGCAAGAGAGTAGTGAAGGTGGGAGAGATGGAAATGGTGGAACCGTCTGTAATCTTCGACGGTCTGATTTTAGCATCAAGATTCGTGTCGCCTGGCTGTGGTTTTTTTGTTCGCTATAGCATCTTAATAGACGTGTGAGGCACGGTAAACCAGGCTCTACAGGCACCGACATTGGAATTATAGAGGTACTGGTATCAACTCTATGGATGCACAAATGTGTGGTGGCAGGGGCATGCATCCGAAGACTCACTCAGAGAGTTACGGTTGTGAAGTCTTTAGAGTTATGAGCATGTGTCACCACGGGCACGTGAGAGTCATGCATCGGGAAGTGTGGTAGTAGAGGCATGGGTGCGAATACTACTTAGAGAGTATTGGTTGTGGGTACACATGTGTAAAGTCTCTACAACATTGGTCGTGTGGTAGTAGCGGCGTGCGTCGGGAAAGGTGCAGGCAGTTCATCATAGTACGTGCTTAGTAGCTGAACGGAGTGCACACTATCTTAGCGTGCTAGTGCAGTATGTGCTTAAATGGCTTATGCAAAAACATTTGTACGTGCTTAAGCGGACGCTTTGACGGTTGCTTTTTATCGGCAACCGCGAGCACTGCCACTCGACGGTTGCCCCGACGCACAGCAACGACGAGCGCATGTCTACCGCCCTCACTACCACGACGAGGCTGCGTCCAACCGCCTCCTCCACAACCCAAACCTTGCCACAAAAAGGCAACTGCGCCTCCATAGCCGCTCAATTCCGAAAACACTATTGCCGCTCCATCTCAACTAGCAACTCCCCACAATCTCTGTCTCAAGGCCGCCATCGCTGGAGGAGGGTAATGGCAAAGGAACCATCTACCAAGCATCCCCGTGGTGAGACGTCCGACCAGAGCACCGAGGTCGACGACGTTCAGGTCCTCGGTCAGAAGCACGACTACAAAAGGCACCTCAAGGAGGTTGAAATCCACGGCAAGGAAAAGCTGGATGTCTTATGCACCAGCAATCCCGACGAAGCTGACAAGATGATCAGCATGATCCTGAAGTGGGTCTGCGGCTTGTACCCTCAGCACATCAGCGTTGATGTCGAGTATACCAAGGAAGACGAACCTCCGCAGAGGGCAGCGGTTCTGCAGTTATGCGTGGAGGATCTCTGTCTGGTATACCACATCACCGCGGCAACAAAATGGTGAACCATCCTACAAATTCAACCTCTTCATGCTTCTGTTTAATTAGCTATGCACCCTAAAATTTGATTAAAATTCATTTATGGACTTGATGTATCAGTGAAGTTTCTGAAGTAGATGCAGCAGAATAGATTTTGAACCTGACTCACCAGATCAGTTTATCTATTTGATGCACTATATTAATTTATGAATTTGATCTACGAGATTATTTTCTGAACTTGATGTTCTAGTGTAGTTTCTATACTTGATGTTCTAGTATAGTTCAGTTTCTTGAATTGATGTGGTAACGTGGCTAAGAAGCAGATAGGTCATTGATTCAAGTGTAAATACCAAAAGAAAAATAACATGCTGTGCTTGTATTTAATTTCTGAACTTTGCATAGTAGTTTTTGAAATTTTTTCATCCATGAATTATACGTACTATATAAGCATGTACTTGATGGATCCACCTTAAATCTGTCATCGCCCTTGCAGGCCCAAGAGCCTGCGCCCGTTCCTGAAGGAGGACATGTTCTACACCTTTGTCGACTTCAGTATTGAAGGTGACAAAGAGATGCTGCGAAGATCTGGTTTGGAGATCAACCCCGACAAGTACATCAACATCCAACACAAATGGAGAGTTCCGTTCAAGGGAAGAAAGAGGTTCCAGTCTTTGGCTGATGTTGCAGGGAGCATGATCCACCCATTCTACAAACATATGAAGAATAAGATTGACAGGGTTGAAGACCATAAACTATGGGGGATCAACCCACTGCCAAATTACCTCATCGAGTATGCAGCGATAGATGCGTACACCACCTACGAGTCATGGAAGAGAATTGAAAACATCAGAGAAGGTCTGGAGAGTGCAAAAGAGGCAAAGAAGAATTATGACGATCCCTACTACGGCTACTAGTGATGACGAAAACTTAGAAAACAGGCCTTGGAGTTGCTCGTGTTTCTGCTTGTCCTTTCTATTGTTTCAAGTTCGTAGTTTACTTCTGTTAGAACGAAGCCATTTCTAATTTCATGTGTATCAGGTTAAATAAGTTTGCTTATGTCAAGTTTGTAGTTTGTTTATGTGATTGAACAAGTTATTTAGCTTGCTAAGTACTATGTTTATTCAGCAATCATGTGATTTTGAAGTAGTTATGTTGCTCTTTACTCTAAGAACAACAAAATACAAAGCAGTCTTTGGACGCTAAGTATAGTTTAGTTGTTCACACAAGCGCGACATGGGTCAGAATACGCAGTTAGAGAGGCACAAGTTTGCAGTCTCTAGAGCCACCGGCGTGTGTTACTACAGGGGCCGAAGGCACGGAAGTGAAGTCTCTACAAAAAATGAAGACACCACAAGCATCCATAGGCACGTGGACGGAATAGGAGAGGTGAGGACCGAATACATAGTTATAGGGTCACGGTTTGGAAGTGTGCAGAGCCAAGGGTGTGTGACACCATGGGGCATGTAAGAGTCATGGCAAGTGTCATGTGAGGGAGGCACCTGGATGCAGGTACGCAAGGCACGGGATTGGGATTTCTCGATGCACGGGTATCAACCTGGTGGATGCACAAGAGTGTGGTGGCAGAGGCATGTGTGGGAATGCTCGGTTAGAGATGCACGGTTGTGACGTTTGTGAAGAGACAGAGGCGTGGTACCACGACCATGTAAGAGTCGTGGGGCGTGACACGTTAGGCACGTGGATGCAGGCACGGAAGGCACATAGGTGAAGCCGCAAGAGGCGCGGAAGTGGGGTTTTGTTGTTGCGAACAGCTATCAATCCTGTGGATGCACAAAAGTGTGGTACCAGAGGCATGCTTCCGAATACGCAGTTAGGGAGTCATAGTTGTGAAGCCTCTAGAGAGTCGCGCGTGTGTTTCATCACAGGCATGGAGTGGTGTGGGACTTTGAGAGGCATCACTGGCCCTCAATCCTCTGGATGCATGGTGGTGTGGTAGGAGAGGCTTGCTTGCTAATACTAAGGTAGGGAGGCACCATTGTGGATGCACAGGTGTGAGGTCTCTAACAGCACGAGTGGGTGGCACCACATGCATTTGTTTGAATACTCATTTAGAGAGTCATGTCTGTACTCACGTCAGATGCACGCTGTAGGTTGGTGGCATTCGGCAACACACGGTTGCAGAGAGGGGGAATGTTTGTGAAACATCAAAGTCACCGGCGGTCACGCGTGATGCACATATGTCTAGGGACGGACTTGGGGCTTTATGGGGCATGGTCATCAACCGCCTGGATCGATAGTTGTGAAGTGTCTAGGGGCACCGGCTTGTGTTCGAATGCTTGGTTAGAGAAGAAACAAGGAACTACATCAATAAAAAGAGTCTGTTGTTTCATTATCACAGTATGGTGTGCAGTTAAACCGTTTTTTTGAACTTTCGGTGGAGCTAGGCTCGTTCGCTTATCAACAACTTTTTATACCCTGATGTCATCAAAGATCTTTCTAATCTCATCGCCCATTTCGCTGGGTTCGATTGTATTCTATTCGCTAAATAATAGCCTGCACAGTTGTTCTGCTTTCCGTTGTTCCGTGTGATCCTATAAAAAGTTCAGCAAAACAAGGAGAAAAAACACATGAGAATTAGTTCATGCAGTTGTATGATATCTAGCATATTTAGTGCGAGTTTTCAGCGAAAATTTGCGTCGAAATTATCTATCTCTTCGACGAAGTGGTTGCCATCAAAGAGATGTGCGAACCTTAGAACAGCAAACGGGGTTTCACCTTTGTTTACCTTTGGAACGCCCTGTAAAAAATGAACTTCCCATCTAGTCTTTTCCTTTTCGAATTTTTCACCGAGTAATATTTCGTATACTTCTTTAAACCTGGGCACCTGGGAATTGCATTTTTTTTTGTTTTAGAGAGACATGTAGTGTAATTTGTAAAACTGAAAGATGGTGTTATTTACAATTCTTACCAGTTTGTATTTATGGTTGTGGTATTTCTTATGCTCCTTTTCTTTGTTGGCTTCGTTGATTTCCATGTCAGCAATTGGCTTACTTAGTTTGCCATCATGCACGTGTTGAACACGTTGATTTTTTAGGTATTCTTGCCTCTTCAATTCTTCAAGAGAGGTTTCTTCAGGTTCGATGATTTGAAGTTTCCTTCTATATTTGTCGAGCATGAATAGTGTGTATCGGCCTTCCTTTTCAAGTGGCATGAATACCTGCGGTGCAAAAGTTTTATTGTTAGAGGAGAGTTTAAAATATAGTATTCTGTTTGAAATTCTTATTTTTATTTTGTTGTATGGAGAACGCTATTACCATTTTTTGCTGTTTTGAGCTTCTCTGATTGACATTTCTGAAGGAACAAAGGAACCAAGATATCCTTCTCTCGTATGAAATCATCTTTGAAGTTAGCCATAGATTTTATTTTATCCTTTAAACCTAGAATATGCTGCAGCAACAAATAAAAAATGATAAAAACAAGTTAGAAAAAATAGATCGATACCAAGAGATTAAACAATCGTTGCAAAAAGATGAGTTTATATGATCATTGTGTTTTTTTTTGAAATTTACCTCTGCAAAGCTTGGGCCTAATAATAGTCTTTGTCTTTTGTTTGTAGTTTGGTTGCTTTCCCATGCTTCTGCTAACTCATCGAGCACCTTCTTTTCCATACCTTGACATTTTTTCTTCTTTGCAGGCCCAAATACTTCCTTTAGGTTTGATCCAGTAAGAGTTGTGCTGTTGCTCTGTGAATGATGTCTCGTGAATACTACTTTTTTGCTTACAAGTAGGACAGTAGAAGAAATTTTTGTTGAGAAAGTCATTAACTGGCAAGCTGGTAAACAGTAATTTAAGGTTATTTCTCGTTTCCTGTCTTTTTTGTGTGATTGCCGCCTAACTTTAACTAATTTCAGGTGCAAAAGGAACCAAGTCACCTTTTGAATTTGTCTTGCCATGTGTCACTCATGACTATGTCGTAGAGCTCGTTCGCCTTATGCACATGTTTAAATGAATGCCGGTGTCGCGGGTATTTCTTGGTGCTCCCTGATTGATGTTGGGTTTTTTCGTCTCGCTCTGTCAAAACAGATAAAAAATTATGGCTGTTGTTTCTAAAAGATATATTTGAAGCTCTTGTCATGTTGAATGATGGTAAAAATGAAAATAGTTATATTACCTTTCATGGGTGAAAAAAGGGTTACAGTCTCTGGTTTGAAATCTTTGATTTTTTCAGGAAGTTGCTGGTGCTTTATTTGGTTGGTTTTACCGAATATGAGTGTGAATACGTACTCTGGTTTCCATTCGGCATCCACCTTACTGGGCTGCAGGCATGTCAAAATGTAAGGGTTATAGTTACGTGTTATCCACCATTGTGAATAAACTAATTATGGTAATAAATAAATCAAATTATTTGACATGTATGTACTGGTAACTTACATGAAAATCCTCTCTGTCCTTGACTAGTTCTTTCCGATTCCAGTATTTTGCAAATTGGGCCGTGAAGTGTCCGCATTGTGTTCCTTCTTGCTTTGGTGTGCAGACCCTGTGAGGCCTTTCTGATATCCTTACCCAGTCTGGTTCGTTCTTGTGTTTTAGTTGGTGGTACTTGTTCATGAGCACAAACATCCTTCTCATCTGTGATTGCATTTTGGTTTTGTTGTTTGGGTGTGGCATTGAGAAAAGAAAGAGTATCATACTATCACGAGGAAACGAATAAATCAATGTACAAAAAGTACGTACCAGTTCTGCTCGATGTACATGGTGTTTACTCCAAGACAAATCGGCGTAGTTTACATAGTTAAGTGAGTCAAGAATGTCGATGCTATCTATGTACTTGTTCAGTACATAGAGTGTGTAGTGGCTGTCTGTGTGATGAGGTATCATGATCTACGTTGAGAGAGGATATCATTGTTGATGTGAAAATTGAATTTCATTTAATTGTTGAAGCTCAAGGAGAATAAGTCATGTGTTCAGTAATAATTCTGAACTTACCATCTTCGAATGCAGGATGTTTTTACCCCACACGAGTTGTTCAAATCCTTTTAGTGCATCGTCCTCGTTGAATTCTGATTGCTCTCCTTTATTATAATTGAGACCGAGCACCATCTTCAAGAAAGAGAGTGTGTGGTTTTAGTTAAGTATTCTACCATAGTAATGACAGTGGTGTTTTTGTGGGTGAGGTATCCATACATTTGCGAATTCTGCAGGGAGTAGAGTTGTGACGTCTGGGTTGAATTTTTCCTGTTTTGTCCATTCATCCAGTAACGCGTTTAGCATGGAGCCCTCCATTTGTGTATCTCCTTTTCCTGCTTGTTCCATGAAGGATTTTCCTGAAATGTAGCTTGGCGCTTTGAGCTTTTATATAGCTGTTCTCTGCAAGCAAGGATGGTTTAGAAGTAGGTGAGTGAATGGTTAGTTGGATGTTAGAGAATGTGCAGCTCTCTGTAATCGTTTCCATGGAACAAGGAGAATCTGCTTACCCTCCGCATTCTTTCTTTCCTTGTCGGCTCATCTGATACTATAGACTTGCATGGCCTTTTCTTTGTAAATGAAATCTCCTGGAACAAGTGATGCAGCGTTGGCTTTCTCAAGTTCCTTGCTTGCTCGCTTGAATGGCCTCTTAGTTGAGATTATGTTTGCTGAGCTGATCTCATATGATTGAATCGTCGAGGGTTTTGGGGAACTTGTCTGCACTCTTGCAAGATGCCTTGCCTTTTTCTTGTCGTGACCTAACTGCATCTGCTCGTTAAGCTGCCCAGGTGTTGGTGTTTCCTTTTTTTGTGTTGTTGTTTTTGATGCTCGGTTCTACTGAGACTACAACATCGCGTTTCCTCTTTTGAAGTATCTTTTCTACTAAATCCTTCTCTTTCTGCTTCTTTTCTTCTTGTGCATGTTTTGCCTCGGGTGATGTTCCTAATATGCGATCTTCGGCAACAGGGTTCATGTTCTGTTTGGAAAGGTGCTGTTGGCAAGTTGGTACACCCTTTGTCCTGTTATCCACTTCTAAAGGAGAGTGTATTATGCCTTTGGTGTTTTTATATGGGGGTGGTCTGTCTGGTTCTATCAGTGGATCTTTCCGTTCGTCTTCCTTTTGTAAATCAGTGTCTGGTTGCGCATGTAGTTCCCTCTGTAAACCAACATCTGTCTGGGCATTTTCTTCCATGAGTGCTTCTTCAGACATTTTGGTGGTATCCTTGCTGCTCACATGATAATCTTCTTTCTCCTCATCGCTGCTTGTGTCATTAATGTCAATAACTTTTAACTCTTGAGTGCTTGTCCCAATGTGCTCGGGAGTTGGAGGAATCTCTTCTTCTACTATGTCACAATGTATTCATTGCATTTCTCCGTCTTCCATATCAACCTCACAGTTCAGCATATCTGTTAAAATAAAAAATAAAAACTAATTGGTGTGTCTCTGAAAATTAGATAAGTAGAATTTTACATTGTTGTCTTTAGAAAGAGAAACCTGTGGTGTAGTTGATTAATGACAATGCGGCCGTATCTCTATATTGGCTGATTATTTAATAGTGAATTTTCTTCCTCAACTATGAGACTTGTTCTTCTGTTAGTAACACTGTTTCTCCACCGTCGGTGTAGTGCTTTGCATTCATGAACATATAGAATGCACAGTCCAGTCTGCAGGTAGAAGAATGATTGGTTATTGTCGCTGTCCAAAGATGTTTGGGTAGTTTAGATGAAGTTGTCCTAACGTCCTATGTTTTTTATGAATTGCATTAATAATTGTTATAGTGAGTAAGGAAAAGGAGAAAGGTTTGCAGTGCTTATGTTTTTCCCTGAAGTGGCACCTGCATTTTGACCTTTTCAAAATGGTCAATACTACTTCGAGACAGTTGGAGCAATGTGCATATTTGCTTCCATATCCTTTTTACTCCGCTTGTTATTGTGTTGAAGTAATCCATTGTGCCTAGATATTCATTTGTTAAAGAGTCAAGGAGTTCAAAGCGCTCTTTTTTCATGTTAATTGTAACAACGAAGTAGTGGCCCACATATCCTTGTTGAATAGGCCCGCCTATGCAAACTGGAAGAAAGAACTAAAAAATGCAAAATAAATAAATAAGGGATCCTTCTTGGATTTAGTCATGATTTGTTAATCGTAAGACAGAATTGTAGAGCCGTGATTGTATCTGTTATTTGTAACATGAGATGTGCTTACCATGTTGAAATTTTCTAGTGGTTCTCCTTCTTCCACATCAAGGAATCTTTTAAGCCTTTTACGCATTGTCTTGTCTCTGACGTGTGCTTTGTTTTTTTCAACTCCAATGGATCTTCATGATTGGCTATGTGTATTGCTGCCTGCTTGTTTTGTCACATGTGCATAAAAGAAATTTGTAAATTCAATTGTACAGAAAGGTTGATTGATCGATAGAGTTATATTCATTGTTGAAACTTGAGCTTTTGCCGTGATCTTTACTTACGGTGTTGTATACTGATAGAATCTTTCTCTTTGTGCTCCTGAGTTGCTTTTTCAACATCTGTAGCATGACTGCGATGGTTTCGCTGCGCACTGGCTTTCCAATCTCGGAGCTTTGTGCCATGTGACTGACTGTTACTATTGACGTCTCTGTATTTATTAAAATCTCATGCCTGCAACATATATATATATACACACAGATATACATATAAAATGTTTAAGGGAGGAAATCATTGGAAGAAAATAATTCTTTGGTGGTAACATGAACTTACCCTTTGTCCTTATTTGCTGTCATGACGTTGTTGTACAGGTGTTCGATCCCTTCATCTTTTGTGCCTTCTTCGATGGCCAGGTTTTGCATGATCAATGGTTCACGTTCTGTTTGATTGCCGTCCTGGGTTACCGTCGTGTTTGTGGCGGCAACATCTTTTACATCACATTGTTTCTTGTCTCGACCAAAGACTATTTACGCCTCGACCAAAGACTGTTTTCCCTATGTACTCCCTCTCCATATCATTTAGATAATCAAGAGCTGCATGGAAAAAATAACTCATTTTCAAACGAATTTGTTTAAACAAATGAACTCACTATTAAAGTTTAAAAGGAATGGTTAAATTCAATGCATGTGATCAAGTTGGGATGATAATCAACAGAATTGCATAAAATGTTTTGAAAATAACTTCAACTGTAAGTATGACATTCATTTAGTGGACAGAGGTAGGAGCACCAAAGTATGCCGATAAACATAGTTGATAAAACAGGATGGAAGTTGGTGCACTTACCTAGTGATGGTTTTGGAAGGGCCCCGTGACCTCCTCGAGAATCACTGATGCTCAGGTCTATCTCAATGGACAAACTCCCAGTATTCAGGTTTATGATGATTAGATCTCGATAACGAAGATCGTAGTCACTAATTAACTTTTCCCAGCCAGGTCCATGCATTTTAGACCAGTTAGGTTCATCGGTGATGCATATCTCATATGACAGATCCTCGTTGGTGAACAGTACTGGATTCCTTTGTTTTCATTCTTCTTGAAATGCTTCCTCTTTCCACTGATAGATTGAAGAAGTGACTTGCTGCCTGCAATAGCATGGCACATACTACGCAAGAAAACAAAGTAAAAATAATCTTCAAACCGGCAAGAAGGAATCCTTGAATACCGACATGTATAACCAAGATAGATAGCGGTTATCATATATGTACCAATTGTTTTCAACAGGTTGCTATTTGATAAAACAAGGTACATCGAAAATTGAAAACATATCGTTAAATGCTTAAATGTAGGCATTCCATTCCAACAATATGGGAGAAACTTTTATTTTCTCCATCAGAAAGATATAGTAGTTGGTAGTAACTGATGGGCGGCATGGGGTGCGAAACATTTCTCCTTACTAGGCATGTCTTGAAGCATCAAGGAAGAGGCACTGTTATCGCACTGTGAAGAATGCCTGACTCCAATCCAGCGCAACCGAAGTTGGTACATATATCACAACACATGGTTTCGCCTGGAATACATTACAAAACAATGTTTATATGAAATTCTCAACACAAGGAAAATTATATTATCTTGAAAAACTATTCGGCTAAACGGGCACTTTACATAAATAGTCGTTCACAAACAATTTCCTAAAATACATGTGCACAACTTTTGATTAGAAGGTGAACAGTAGATATGGGATATGTAATAACAGAGGAAATATGAATTTAATTAAATCAATATTTTATTTTGCAAAAATGGCTGCTTAGTTCATCACAATTCAGTATTGACTATTTTTAGAGCAGTTCAAAATCTTGGCTGTCAATGTCAATCAGTGAAAGGATCTTTACTACTTGGTTATAAAAGCAGCTTTAACAAATGTATATTTCAAGACAAGACAAGCAAAAAGGAGAAACAATAGTCTATCATCAGGCGGCTCAAAGAAGTGTTTGTAACATTAAAATTATATGCAAATCCGTCAAAGCTGCACCCAGCAACAACGTCATCCACAACCATACGCTACCGTCGCTGACGCCAACCACCGAAACATGTGTGGCTAGGTGGTATTTGGAACGGGTGATCCATCAACGTTAACCTTGCCTCCAGCCTACAGGACCCCAAACGCTATGCTCAAGCATAGACACCGACTCCCAGTCAACAGCACCCCAAACGCCGACCTCCAACACCCTGTGGTCGGTTAAGCAATAGAGCGCAATGTTTGGCCACTCCCTTGGACTTTCGGCCACCGCCGTTGTTTGCAAGACCTAACGGGCTCCAATTTAAACTACCAACCTCCCTCGGCGAAGTTCATCGCTCACCTGGGACTTGGATGCCGCAGGTCGCTGTAGCTCGTAGCGTTCTCAAGCACAAACGCCGACTCCCAATCAATCCCACCCCTAAGAGGCACGAGTCGTGTACATGTTCGGCCTCGTACTACGTGGATTTGGTTTAGATCACAACGAATTTCCAGGCAATTCCTAGCATAATAGCGTAGATGCGTCGCTTTCAAACATGAAGAGACGAAACCAACATAGAGGGAAACGGATCGTAGCGAAAAATTCACATAGAAATTAAGAGAAAATGACTAACCCTAGATCGAGAGGGAGAATCGAGAGAGAAGAGACGATGAACTCTACAACGGGTGAGTGGGAGGGGGGGGGGTCTGGGTTGGCACAAAACAGAACAAACAGTTATAATACGCACCTGCTCACTGACATGGGGCTACTGTACAGCAGCAAAGATAAGACTATTGGCTTATTAGGAGCATAGAGGCACGGACTGACGGCCCCAACACGCATGGATTTACATGCACATAAGGCACGGCTTTGTTTTTGTTTTCCAATTTTTCTCAGTGACGCGTTCACTGAGACAGGTTGTGCACGTCCATGACGCACGACCATGCTTATGTTTTCCGAAGTACTTTTTCTTAGCACGGTCTCTCGGAGGGACAGGGACATGAAGCCACAGTGCGCACCGTCTTGTAAGGATAAGAATGAGACGCACGGAAGGGCCTCTGTGTTC
Organism: Triticum aestivum; assembly: GCF_018294505.1. Lineage (NCBI taxonomy): Eukaryota > Viridiplantae > Streptophyta > Magnoliopsida > Poales > Poaceae > Triticum > Triticum aestivum. The sequence continues at coordinate 304,360,207 of NC_057803.1, read as the reverse complement.
GAAATGTTCTCAGTGACATGTTCGTTGACATAATTTCATGCCAAGCAACTGAGATAAACAAGAGGATACTAGTTTGATTTTTTAGCATTTGTGTAAGCTGATTTCTTTTATCTTTGTGTCCAGAAACATATGATCGATATTGTAAACAGAAAGCACGTAATTGATATCATAAACATTCACATTCCTATTATTAAAAATATGAGCTTACTGCCTGAAAAAAAACTTAGAGACAGTACGGTGCAAAACGAGTGAGAATTGTTTAACCATGTTTACACAATGCACTCATTCAATATAGCAAGTACATCTCTCCAGACATGTTTTCAGCATCCATAGTTGAATGGATCTGGCAAATCCAGATATTCAACACTTGTGTTTTTTTAAATCCATGTGCATATGCTTGCAAGTGTGTTGTTAATTTAAGCTTGGCACAATTAGAAGCCCTTTTGTCCATCTGTAGTACCTCTTCTTGCCGTTTGTAAAATTCACGAGTGAAATCTCTGCGCAGGCCAACCTTAAGTTTGATGGTCAGTAGCATCCTAGCATTGAGAATAAAGAATGTCACAAATTCAGTGTTTGCATCTGTGACTTCATAGTCTTCCAGCGTTAATGTCCTCAAACAAATGTCGTGATTATTGAGAAACACCCACTGCTTTTGGCGCCATTCATTTGTTATACCTCTTTGATCCCATCCTCCCCCCTAAACACACATGAAGAACAAACTGAGCAGTTAGTGCCAATACATTATGTATATTGTGCGTGGGCTTTCAACGTGTGTGAAATCATCACCTCGATAAACAAGTTCCGAAAGCATTGAAAGCATCACAGCAAGTCAACAATCTCATCGAGATTAAAGCATGTCTGTGAGATAAACAAGGTCTTGACAGAATCCAACACCGCGTGTAGGCTACTTCTGCAGAGACCCTTCATTGAGCACATAACCTGATATTATTAGCTCGTGGATGTGAATCTCATGTGCTTTTGAATAACGCAGGTCAAAGTAACATGCAGATGCAGTACCTGAATAACTGTAGACCCAATGACGATATTTGTTTCATTGGGTAATTCAGAAATTTTCCCCAAGGTGTCCAACATAGGCGCGGACAAAACTATTATTTGTAGTTGTGCATCTATAGAATCATGTAGCAGTCTCCGGAGGGAAGGGGCATCCTCAATGATCAGTTTTCCTCCATCGGAACGAATGCCAATGCTTACAAGCCTAGCTGAGTTTATTCGTAGACAGTAGAATTTCTTGTTGCAAACAAGCAGCAGGCACTGCAGGGCAGGGCAACCGTGGTGGATGAACTTCCGCAAGGAGACATCCGATATATAAACCTCCACCAGCGAAAGTCTCCTGAGCAGTGGGAGGGAAAGCATTTCTACTAGATTGTCTTCGAGTTTGCACATGGCGAAGGTGACAGTGTGGAGAGACGAGCAAAATCTCGAGATGGATGCCTGTGCCGATGACATAAGAAGGGATTCTGCATGCTTGCCTGGGCCCTGGGTAGAAGAAATTTGGGAATATATGATAGAACTCTAAAACTTGGAGTTTGTCCAGATTCCAAGACATGAACAACTCATCAACGCCACAAGGTTGGCACTGGAGGTAGCTTGTCGGGATGTAGAGGCGGCGAATCGGGCCCTCGTGATCGGAGAGGATAGATATAGGAAGACTGAAGCCATCAGCCACAAATTCTCCGTGGCAGTTGCAACTAAGATGTCGGCATTGAGTTTCGACGTATGTTTCCTGGACGATTTGCTTGCCTGGGAGAACGCAGATGATTTGGCAACAGATTTTTACAAAGATCTGGTAGAACGAGTATCAAGGATCACACGAAAGTCGAGATCGAGGGGTGCGGTGTGCCATATGCAGCGCCACCGATATGCGAGCACTTGTGTTCAGATGCCTTCCTTTATGGGCAGGCGAGAGATGATCTCGCCGAGTATGGCGTCCGGGAGATCGCTGATGCGGTCCGGACCAGACTCAACATGGTTCTCGGATCCAGTGGGCGGGCCATAGCCGCTCCTCTTAACGAGCTTAGAGGGCACGGGTACAGTCGCGAACCTCATCTTCTTGTTGCTAGAGGCACGCTTCTTCATCTCCATTGCCGAGCTCGTGTCGCCTCCGTTCAGCTCTCTGTGCGGTGGATCTGGAGAGAGGGTTAGGGGTTTTATGATTCACAAAGATGACAATATATATACGTACCTAATCTAGAAGATTTCAACAGACGTGGTGGAATAGTCACGGCTTCGACATACGTGCATCTTGACGAGGCACGACTATCAACCGTCTGGATACACAGATGTTTGGTGGCAGAGGCATGGGTCCGCATACTCAGTTAAGGATGCACAGTTGTGCAGTCTGTAGAGACACGGTGGTGTGGAGCCATGACATGGGGGCAAGTGTCATGTGAGGCACATGCAAGCAGACGTTGGTGGCACCTAATTGCAGTCTGTACAGGCATCGACCCCATTGAAGCCTCTATAGACACATGTATCTATTCCCTGGATGCACAAAAGTGTGGTGGCAAAGGCATGGCTGCAAACTCTCAGTTGAAAAGACACGATTGTGAAGTCTCTGGATCCACGTGCCGTGTGTCTCCAGGGGAACATAAAAGCCACAGATCGTGTCACGTGAGGCACAAGGGTGCAGACTCTAGGGGCACCGAAGTTTAGCCTCTACATGCACGTACGATTGTCAACCATGTGGATACACAAAATTATGGTGGCTGAGGCATGGATCAGCATACGCAGTTAGGGAGGCACGGTTGTGGAACCACACAAGGGTGTGGCATCACACACACGTAAGAGTCACGACAAGTGTCATGTGAGGCACGTGGATTGAGACACCGGAGGCACGGAAAGGAAGGCTCTTAGGCATGAGTGTGAACCCTCTGGATGCACAAAGGTGTGGTGGCAGAGGCATGGGTGAGAATACTCTGTTGGAGAGGCACCGTTGGGAATCTTTGGACCCACGGGCGTCTGGCTCCACAGGCACGTAAGAGTCACGGCTTATGTCACATGACCCACATAGATGCAGGCACTGGAGGCACTGTTGGGGAGCCACTACACGCAAGGGCGTGGCGTTTCTCCAGGCCTGTCTCGGCATAAACCCTCTCTGGGTGCACAAAAGCGTGCGCAGAAGGCGCCGAAGTGAGTCCTCTACAGGCACGTGTACCAGCCCTCTGGATACTCAGTTAGAAAACCAGGATTGTGAAGTTTCTATACAAAGTCTGACCTTAAGACGAAGAATGGCCGTCATGTCACGAGAAGCACGGTTTTATGGGCGTACGAAGCATGGACGTGCTTCGGTATTGGAAAGGTTTCCACTGACGAGTTCATTATCAGGAGCATGGTCCTATACTAACAAGAGTCAGGGTCGTGACTGTAAATACTCAAAATCTTTCTGCTAAAACATTCAATGTGCAAGGCATGGACATCTCGTGGCACGGAGCACGAGTTTACAACCAATCCCGTAGCACGGAGCACGGACGTCCCGGCTAACGGGTCATGTGAACACACTATGAGCATCTTGTTCGTTCTAACAACAATTATATTTATTGTAGCTTCAATGTTTTTTCCTTCCAGCTGCGTACTGCTCTACTTCACAGACCCAATCTGGTAACAAGATATAAAGCCATATCAAATGGCACCATATCAAATTTCTTATAGCTAGTGTCGCCTGTTAGAAGACAAGCACAGTTACAACACTTTCTAACCAAGGATTGTTATGGCAAGCTTACAGACGGTGCAAAAAAGTACAAGGGTTGTCTGTTCATGTTTGGACAAAACGCATGTTCAAAAGGGTGCAACAACATGTAACCCTGCAAGCTTGAACAACTAACTCCATGTAACACCCACAATGCGGCTATATCTCCCACGTGTCGGGGCACGACTTAGAGGCATAGCCGCATGGTAGGTTTGTCGCAAGAGGGGTAATCTTCACACAATCCCATGTACTAAATAAGAAGGGGATAAAGAGTTGGCTTAGAATCGCCACTTCACACAAATACAAGTTAAACATACATCATCCAGAATACAATCAAGGTCCGACTACGGAACCAAAATAAAAGAAGGCAACCACAAAATCTAGATCCCCGATCGTCCCAACTGGGCACCACTACTGATCAACTAGAAACGAAACAACACAACGAACACGATCTTCATCGGGCTCCCACTTGAGCTCAGTTGCGTCATCTGCACTGGTATCATCGGCACCTGCAACTGTTTGGAAGTATCTGTGAGCCACAAGGACTCAACAATCTCACACCCGCGAGATCAAGACTATATAAGCTTATGGGTAGGAAAGGGTAATGAGGTGGAGCTGCAGCAAGCACTAAGCATATATGGTGGCTAACATACGCAAATGAGAGCGAGAAGAGAAGCAAGGCAATGGTCGAGTAACTAGAAGTGATCAAGAAGTGATCCTGAAACTACTTACGTTCAGGCATAACACAATAACCGTGTTCACTTTCCGGACTCCGCTGACAAGAGACCATCACGGCTACACACGCGGTTGATGCATTTTAATTAACTTAAGTGTCAAGTTCTCTACAACCGGACATTAACAAATTCCCATCTGCCCATAACCGCGGGCACGGCTTTCGAAAGTTCAAAACCCTGCAGGGGTGTCCCAACTTAGACCATCACAAGCTCTCACGGTCAACGAAGGATATTCCTTCTCCCGGTAAGACCCGATCAGTCTCGGAATCCCGGTTACAAGACATTCCAACAATGGTAAAACAAGACCAGCAAAGCCACCCGATGTGCCGACAATACCGATAGGAGCTGCACATATCTCGTTCTCAGGGCAACACTGGATGAGACATCCTACGAGTAAAACCAAACCTCAAGTTTCCCCGAGGTGGCCCCACAGTCTACTTGTTTCGCACCAACACTTAGAGAAGCACTGGCCCGGGGGGGGGGGGTTAAATAAAGATGACCCTCGGGCTCGCGAAAACCCAAGGGAAGGTTATAGGTTGTTAGGCAAATGTAAAACCAAGGTTGGGCCTTGCTGGAGGAGTTTTATTCAAAGCGAACTGTCAAGGGGTTCCCATAACACCCAACTGCGTAAGGAACACAAAATCAAGGAACATAACACCGGTATGACGGAATCTAGGGCGGCAAGAGTGGAACAAAACACCAGGCATAAGGCCGAGCCTTCCACCCTTTACCAAGTATATAGATGCATTAATTAAATAAGAGATATTGTGATATCCCAACATATCCATGTTCCAACATGGAACAAACATCAACTTCACCAGCAACTAACAACACTATAAGAGGGGCTGAGCAAAGCAGTAACATAGCCAAACAACGGTTTGCTAGGAAAGGTGGGTTAGAGGCTTAACATGGCAATATGGGAGGCATGATATAGCAAGTGGTAGGTAGCGTGGCACAACAATAGAGCAAAAAACTAGCAATCAAAGATAGAAGTGATTTCGAGGGTATGATCATCTTTCCTGAGATCCCGCAAGAAAGAAGAACAAGTCCATGAAGAAGACAAACGGACGGAGTCAAACGGATCCTCACAAATGCGACATTATCGGAACTAACCCGAAAAAGCAACACCGGAAAGAAGAAAACAACATAGTAAACAACCATCACATAATCATGGCATGATGCACAACCAAGTATGATGCATGTCCAGTTTAATGAGGCATGGCATGGAAAAATGCACAAGCAAATCTACAAGTTAAGTGGAGCTCAATATGCAACGAGTTGCATATTGACGAAACACCACAACAATTATTTAGTTCTCTCCCGTTAATGTACTCAACAAAATTAAATGTTGGTTAGCATGGCAAGAGGTGAAGCATAATTAAACTAACTATCTAGTCAAGTTTAAACGAGGCCAGAAACAACAAATTCGGAAAATTCTCATATGCATTAAGCAATTTTAATGCAAACAACAATTGTAATCATTTTAAATGTTGTTCTCATGATGCGGATGATATATGCAAGTTGGATGCAATTTTAAGAAAATATTGGCATGAGCATGTTATGAAGCATTTGTCATCGTGGCGGAAACAAAAGGGGTGCCACGGCAACGAATCCGAAAATGATGCCACGGCAACATATCGGTTCCAGTAGCTCATAGAGATACCGGTGCAAAGGACGTGTGGCGGGAGCGTGCAAAAGATGGTGGGTGATCCCGGTAACCGGGTCCCCACGGGTTATCGGCAAAAGAGGAGGACCGAGCAAGTGACAACTCAGACACGGTGCAAACATAGGGTGCAACTCATACATCACACAACATGCATTTGTTCCGCAGGTCATCGTCTCGGCGGTTATACCTTCGAAGCATGCAAATGAGGATGGTCCGGGTTCGGTGCAAAGTAGAGGAAGTAGACATTCTCGGGACGTTAGTAGTGAAAGTAGTCGTTCACGTTCGTAGATGTTCGGGGTCATGACACGGGACTTGGCGTCCACGGGGTCTTCGCGGGTCGACGATAGTGGTACATATCGTAATGGAACTTGGTGCATCCAAGGTCTTCGGGCGTAGTGGTACACATGTCATCGGGGTACTTGTTGGATCCACGAGATACTTGGCAACAGTAGAGGTACACGCGGTCTTTAGCGTGAGCAGTTGTACACGGTCGAAGGGGAACTCGGCGTATCCATGTACTTGGTGTTCCGGTGTGATAGTCGTTCGAGCGTCTGACAAAGCGGTACTTGGCAGTCTTCGAAAACATCGGTAGTCGCAGTATACGTCCTTGGCAGTTTCGTAGATGCGGCAGGGGTACTTGACGCATCCACAGAAGGGTCTTGGCGTCCTTGGTGGATGAAGACCGCGGTGCGAGGTGGTGGCCTGGGATCGGACGACCGAGGCAAGGTGGTGCAGGAGCTTGAGGGCGCGGGGGCCATGGCGCTGAGTGACGAGCTACCGCTACTCGATGCAGACAGAGGTAGCCAGGGGATGCAGAGGAAGCCGGGAAGACGGGGATGAGTGCCCGGGTGTAAAGGTCGCGAGGTCGTCGGAGCTTGGTGCGGATCCGAACGGCGAGGCCAACGCGGGACTAGGATCCGCCAGTGGAAGAGATGAACGGCGAGGCGAAGCTCGCGCATCGGGCGATGTCAGTGGACGAGGAAGGAGGCTGCAGCCTCGCGAGTTCCAGCGGCGGGGCACGGCTCACCGGCGAGCAACAGAGTCGCCGGGCGCTGCCGCAGGTACATGGCGAGGACGCGAGGGGGAGGGGCGGCGCAAGGCGGTGCTGGAGGGAGCAACAAGGTGGCGCCATGGGTCCTGGACGGCGGCGGCACATCTGTTGGCTCCTGGAGCTGGTGCTTGACCACGAAGGGAGGTGGGTGGCGCGAGGTGGAGGAGAGGAGCGCGGGCGCTTCTCCTGGCGCGTGAGGAAGAGAGCGAGAGGAGGAAGAGATGGGGATCGAGCGATGCAGGTGTGGCTGCGGGCACAGAAACAAGGTGGGAGAGGTCGGGGCCTAGGATTAGGGGCACGCGGGCTGGACCTTAGGAGAGGGTTGGGCCGGCGCTGGGGAAAAGGATGGGCCACGGGGACTGGGCTAGGGTCTCTGCTGCTGTTGCTCTCTTTTCTTTTCTATTTCTTCAGACAGAAATACAAAAAGGAAAGAGGAGGGAAAAAATGAGAGGAGCTAGAGAAATATAAAAATATACTCATGATCCTAAAAATGTGCTCTATTTAACAAAATTGGTTTGGAGATTTTTAAAGGAAGTAAAAATAATTCAAGTTTGAATTAAATTCAAACTTGAACCATTTTAAGCCCTAACCAAAACAATTCCAATTGAGATGAAATTTGACAGAGAGGCTAGGTACATGGTGTCAGAATATTGGAGAAAAGATGAACATCAAAAGAGAAGTGAAAATGGCACTTGCAGAAATGGAAGAAGGGAAGGAAGGAGGAGTGATGGTGCAAGAACCACACATGGAGCATGCAACAACACAACATGCATGAATATGACAATGCAGATGATGATTATGAGAATGCAAACAGACACAAGCACAAATGCAATATGACAAGGTAAGCATGGCACCACAATGAGTAGAACAACATAACAAAACAAGATGAGCCCAGAAGATGGAACCCCAAATGGAATTGGATGGAGATCAACATGGATATATTGCTAAATATGGAAGTTTTACATCTGGGGTGTTACAACTCTCCACCACTACTAGAGGATCTCGTCCTGAGATCTAGGACGGCTCCGGAGAGAAACAGAAGAGGAAGAGAAGAGGTAAAACTATGCTGCTTCTTTGACAAACGAGTGAAAACACAAACCTTAAGAGGTTCAAAACTTGAAAGAAGAACACAACCGAGTTGAACGAAGTTGAGGGAACTCTGGTAGAAAAGAGAAACAAGGAACACCATGTGAACCTTGGAGGTTGCCAAGCTGTGAATGACGAGCACAATGGACAAGAAGGAATTGAAACCACTTTGGTTGAAACGAGATAAACAAGGAACAAGTAAGAACAAATTTGAACAGCACTCCGGTTGAAAAGAGATGCGAGACTTGATACGACAAAAAGAACTTGAAGAGATTGAAAGGATCGATATGGTTGACTAGAGGGGGGGGGGTGAATAGGCAACTAACAATTTTTAGCTTTTCTTTACCAAATTAAACTTTGCATCAAAGTAGGTTGTCTAGATGTGCAACTTGGTGAGCAACCTATATGATGCAACAACAACGAACATACAAGCAAGCAAGAGAAGTAACACTAATAAGCTTGCACAAGTAAAGGTAAGAGATAACCAAGAGTTGACCCGGTGAAGACGAGGATGTGTTACCGAAGTTCCTTCCTTTTGAGGGGAAGTACGTCTCCGTTAGAGCGGTGTGGAGGCACAATGCTCCCCAAGAAGCCACCAGGGCCACCATATTCTCCTCACGCCCTCACACAATGCGAGATGTCATGATTCCACTATTGGTGCCCTTGGAGGCGGCGACCGGTCATTTACAAACAAGGTTGGGGCAAACTCCACAACTCAATCGGAGGCTCCCAACAACACCACGAAGCTTCACCACAATGGACTATGGCTCTGTGGTGACATCAACCATCTAGGGTGCCCAAACACCCAAGAGTAACAAGATCCGTTAGGGATTGGTGGTGGAACAAAATTTCTCTTGGTGGAAGTGTAGATCGGGGCCTTCTCAACCACTCCCGAGCAAATGAACAAGTATGATTGGCTAGGGAGAGAGATCGGGCAAAAAATGATCTTGGAGCATTAATGGAGCTTATGGGGGAAGAGGTGAGTCAACGAGGAAGAAGGAGACCCCCTTTTATACAAAAGGACCCCATCCAACCGTTACCCCCAAAACAGCCCCGCAGAGGGCGGTACTATCGCAGGGGGCAGCGGTACTACCGCTGGACCCAGTGGTACTACCGCTCCCCCTTGCGGTACTACCGCCCAGCCTGGGAGGGCTTGAAGAAAGAGGAGGGACTGGCCCAGTGCTGTACTGTCGCGGTGGTAGGGCGGTACTACCGCACCTACTACCGCTGCAAGTGCCGCTCAACTCAACAAAAGAAGCGCCCCCTCGAGTCAAGGCGGTAGTGGCCCGGTACCGCAGCGGTACTGCCGCTGAGGACCCTCAAGCGGTACTACCACTGGGTCCAAGGACTGCCCAAACATTGGGGAATCAAACCTCCAACAACGCGGGAAGGCTCAGAGGGTGTGAAACGGAAGTGTACGTGATGATTCCACCCTAGCCTTACCAAAGTGGACCCCTTCTTGATAGTACGGTGACTCCTACGAAACTAGTCCACCAACAAGAAACAAAAGAGCTACACCGTCTTGAAAAACACTCCGAGGGGATAGAAATCGTCTCGAGCCAAATGATGAATCTCTGAAATGCTCAAAGCACATGGTTAGTCCGCAAATATGTTGTCATCAATCACCAAAACTACATCGAGAGATATATGCCTTAACAATCTCCCCCTTTTTGGTGGATTGATGACAACCAGGGATTTGCACAGGGAAAAGACATGAAAGTGAAGATACTTAGAACTAAAAAATATAGACGGGCTCCCCCTGAATGTGTGCACCTAGTTAGTAGTTCCTTTGGAATGCAAGACACACACATTAGGATCAACACTCCCCCTATATTTTATACTCCAACAATTCTAAGCACATGATACATGAGAGAAGGGTATAAAACAGGATAAGCATGCAACTCATAAGATACTACAGTACTGGATAGACATAGATAATAAAGGTAAAGATAAGGTAGCATATGTCTCACACCATATGTCTAGAACTTAGGTCTCACTAGCACCAAACCAAACCAAGCAAAACAACGAGAAAACACAAGGCACCACAAACCACAAAGACACACTCGCAACACGACAACAACACAAATCCCTAAACTCTGTCCCCCTTAGGCAGCGAGACACCAAAAGGGCAAAGAGCGTTGCTATGGCTCTAGGTGATAGCAAGCTGAGGATCTCGAACATCACATCTCAGCGTGATCGTCTGCACCGCCGTCGTCGGTCGGAAACTGCTCAGCGTCTGAATCGGTCCATGGGCAATGCTGCTGAACCCACTCCTCCTCATCAGTGATCCTCTCTCAGATCCGCTATTAACAGTGGCACCCAACTGGCGCATGAGCTCCTTGTGACGTCATAGGGCCTTCTTCTCAGAGACATGAGACATGTACTGGCCATGAGACTCCATCCAGAAAAGCTTCTTCATCTTGCGCTTAATCCTCTTAGCCCATGAGGGCTCCATACCGGAGGGCTCATAGTCCTCATCCTTGTCAGCCTCAGCATCGTCCTCGGACTCCATGTCAGCCTCAGAAGGTGGAGCATCAGATCGAGGGGCCTGGGTGCCCTAGTTGTGCTTCTTCCGTTGACGTTTTATCATGAGAAATCAACTCTCTAGTTTCCAGCGCAGCCCTGGGATAGTGATGTGCTCAGGCCTTCTCAATGAGCAGCATGATGAAAGGACCATAGATCGGGCACTTGCGCTTAGAAATGGCAGACAGAAGTTCAGACCACATAACATGAGAAATGTCCAGGGTCTCTCTAGTGGTTTCTTCCTTCTCATGCTGGCAGAAGAGAAGCATGTCCACAAGATAGGAGTGGACCATATCCAGATTCCCAATGTGCGGGAAAAGAGTCTCGTGGAAGACGTGGTGAAGGATGTCCAGATAGGTAGACATCTCATAGGTTACCTTCTTTGTCTTGGGGTTAACCTTCTGGGAGCAGTAGGGCCAGAGAGCTTGCTTGTGAGTGGAGGTGACATTGTGGTGAGGACGGAAGCCGACTGGATGCTCAAGCCCGTGATCTTCCACCCCAAGTAAATCCATGAAGGCCTTCCACGTGACAGTGAGCAACTTGCCATTCGTCATCCAAGTCAAGGTCCTTTCTGCACCAGTTCCAAGATGGACAGTGGCATAGAATTGGCATATGATGTCGGCATCGAAGTCCTTGTTGAACAGCATGATTCTGAGAATGTTCAACTAAGTGCACATCTGAAGGGATTCGCCAAAGTACTCAGGGTCCTTTTCCATTGGATCGGTGTCGATGGAACGGACATCAACAAAGTGATTCTTCTTAGCCTTGATCACATAAAAGAAGATGGAGAACTGACAGCGGTTCCAGAATGGGCGGTTGACCAAAGTGGGATCTTGGTCTTCCTCATAGGGGTTACGACGACGCTTTGCCCAAAATTCCTTGGCATTCATCTCAGTCATAGTCTTTCCCTTTGGCTTGCTTGCAGATCTCTTTGTGTGCTGAGGTGGCGGTGGAGCACTTGAGGTTGCGCCTGCTGGCGGCAGTTGAGCACTAGATGAACCACCGACTAACTCAGAAGTGCGGTAGTGCTTTGACGTGGCATGACCGGGGTTGACACGGTGGGCCTGCTGCTCAGGATGATCACCACCTGGAACCAAACACACGAGCAGAAGAAACACACGAAAGAAAAGAGCATAAGCCACCAAAGAACACAACACAGATCAAAGCTTGGTAGGAAAAGATGGAATTAGGCATCTAGCTTGCGCGGTAGTACCGCTCGAAGAGGGCGGTAGTACCGCGCCAGATGGGGAACGGTAGTACTGCGACCCATAAGCGGCAGTACTGCTTGCACGGTAGTACCGCTCGAGGAGGGCAGTAGTACCACGCCAGATGGGGAACGATGGTTTCCTACTGTCGTGGACGGATCCGGCACTACCGGAGATGCCAAATTCAAAAATAAACCTAGCAAACTTCAATCCACAGGGCCTAGAAGCCATCTCCATCCTACTCAAGCCTCGCCTTAGCCAAAAGACGAGAAGAACAATGCCTATTGCCCCTAAAAACTAGATGCAAGATCTAGGCAAAGAGAGAACGGGAACGGGGGCAATACCGACATCCATGGCTAGAGGACGTGGTGGGGATCGACTCCACCGGAGGAAATGAAGAGGGACGACGCGAAAACAGTGACCGGTCAGGCCCCTCCTGCGGCGAGAGGTCGCTGGAGCGACGAGGAAGACGAGTGGGGGCGAATGGGTATGGGGGAGAAACAACTCCCCCTGCCCCGACATAACCCCCATCGCCCGCCCTGCAGCGTTAGTACCGCTGGGGTGGGTGGTAGTACCGCTTGACCCTTATCAGCTGTAGTACCACGCACGCAGCGGTAGTACCGCTCTGCCACAAAAAGGACTGACCAAAAAGGGCTATGCTCAAGGAAAAGAAAAAGAAAAAGAAAAAAACGAGACAAACACGAGAACACACACACACATAGAACCGACAAAAGGAACGAAGACAAACACCTCTCCAAGAGAGGGCAGTGGCCGATGCCACCTATGTTTGAGTTCAGAGGTATGGCGCCGCGAAGATTTTAACCTTGGGCCCATGAACAACACTCATCTTTGAAGCACAAGTACCATAAAAAATGGTTAATGTGAAAGAGTTTGGTTAGTTTATGCATTATGGGGGGAGGGAAAGTTCATTGAGAGAACAACACTCCCCCTATGTCCATGCCTACACCTAAACTAGACGACAGGTTGAGTGTGGTGGGGTGTGCAAGGGTTCAAGTCACATTGCTCGAATCAATGATATTTAGCTCATGCCTTAACTTGTGAAATCTTGCTTCATCCAAAGGCTTCGTGAAGATATCTGCAAGGTTATCATGAGTGTTGACATAGTTGAGCTCGATCTCCCCTCGCCTAATGTGATCCCAGATGAAGTGATACCTAATCTCAATATGCTTTGTCTTGAAGTGTTGCACCGGGTTGAGAGAAATCTTGATGGCACTTTCATTGTCACATTGAAGAGGCACTTTGTCACAAGTGACACCGTCATCCTTTAAAGTTTGCCTCATCCATAAAAGTTGTGCACAACGACTACCGGTAGCCACATACTCCGCTTCTGTGGATGAGAGAGACACACAACTTTGCTTCTTGGAAGACCAACTTACCAAAGAGCAACCAAGAAATTGGCACCCTCCGGAAGTGGACTTCCTATCCACTTTGTCTCCCGCCCAATCCGAGTCCGAATAACCTACAAGCTTGAAGTTTGCTCCTCTTGGGTACCATAATCCAAAGTTTGGGGTATGAGCCAAATATCGAAAGATTCGCTTGACCGCCATAAAGTGACTTTCCTTAGGTGCGGCTTGAAACCGTGCACAAATTCCCACACTCAACATGATATCCGATCTAGATGCACAAAGGTAAAGAAAGGAGCCAATCATGGAGCGATATACCTTTTGATCCAAAGCTTTACCATTGGGATCAATGTCAAATTGGCACTTGGTGGGCATGGGAGTGGACGCGGGCTTGACATCACTTAGCTTGAATCTCTTAAGCATGTCTTGAGTGTATTTGGCTTGGTTGATGAAGGTTCCTTCTCTCCTCTGCTTCACTTCGAACCCGAGAAAGAACTTCAACTCTCCCATGGAAGACATCTCGAACTTTGAGGTCATGAGAGCGGCAAATTCCTCATTGAAAGCTTTGTCAGGGGAACCAAAGATAATATCATCAACATATAATTGGCACACAAACAACTCCCCTTTGACCTTCTTAGTAAAAAGAGTGGGGTCGATTAGCCCAACTTCAAAACCACGGTCTTGTAACAACTCGGTAAGGTGGTCATACCATGCACGTGGGGCTTGTTTAAGGCCATAGAGTGCCTTATCGAGTTGATACACATGATCAGGAAAGTAGGGATCCTCGAACCCGGGGGGTTGCTTGACATAAACCAATTCATTAATAGGACCTTTAAGAAAAGCACTCTTCACATCCATTTGTTGTAACTAAAAGTTATGATGAGAAGCATATGCAATCAACATGCGAATGGATTCAAGACGAGCAACGGGAGCAAAAGTTTCACCATAGTCGATACCCTCGACTTGGGAGTAGCCTTGTGCTACCAAATGAGCCTTGTTGCGAATGATAATCCCATGAGCATCTTGCTTGTTCTTGAATATCCACTTGGTTCCAATGACATTGTGGTTCACCGTTGGCCTTGGCACCAATCTCCACACTTTTGTTGCGCTCGAAGTTGTTGAGTTCTTCATGCATGGCATTGAGCCAATTCGGATCTTCGAGCGCCTCATAGACCTTTTGGGGTTCAACACAAGAGACAAACGCGTGATGTTCACAATAGTTTGCTAATTGTCTACGAGTGCTTACCCCCTTTCTTAAGCTTCCAAGCACATTTGTCATGAGATGATCCTTGGTGGAGAGCTTGGAAGCAACCTTGGCGGCACGACACTCCAATTCCTCCTCGGGGGTGAGACGAGGAGTGGTCACTTGATCATCTTGAGTGTCGTCTTGAGCTTGTTCTTGATCTCGTGGAATCTCTTGATCTTGAACTTGCTCGGAGGAGGGAGCTTGACCTTGGGCATCACTTGATGTTACAACACCATCTTGAGATTAATCGTGCCCTTGGTCTTGTTCTTGAGGTTGAGGGCCCTCACTTTGTTCTTCGGAAGCGTGTGTGTCTTGGGTTGGTGAAGGTTCCACTTGAGTAGAACATTGTCCTTCTCCTTCGGCCGCAAGGGGTTCCTCAATGAGTAGGATAAGACCAACACCCATTCTTCTTATGGCTTGGGGAGGAATTTCATCACCTACATCACAAGTACCAGTTTGCTCCACTTGGGAGCCGTTATTCTCATCAAACTCCATGTTACACGTTTCCTCAATAAGTCCCGTGGACTTATTGAGAACACGGTAAGCATGAGAGTTTGTAGCATAACCAACAAATATGCCCTCATAAGCTCTAGCCTCAAATTTAGACAAACGGACACCTTTCTTGAGAATGAAACACTTACACCCAAACACCCAGAACTACTTGAGGTTGGGCTTGTTACCGGTGAGTATCTCATATGGAGTCTTGTTGAAGCCTTTGCGGAGGTAGAGCCGATTAGATGCATGGCATGCGGTGTTGATGGCTTCGGCCCAAAAGTTGTAGGGAGACTTGAACTCCGCCATCATGGTCCTTGCCGCATCCATCCACGTCATGTTCTTCCTCTCCGCTACATCATTTTGTTGAGGGGTATAAGGTGCGGAATATTGATGCTTGATTCCCTCATCACTCAAAAAACTCATCCAAGGTGTAGTTCTTGAACTCGGAGCCGTTGTCACTTCTTATTATCAAGATCTTTGCATTGTGTTGTCGTTGAGCTTCATTTGCAAAGTCGATGACGGTTTGTTGGGTCTCGCTCTTCCTCTTGAAGAAATATACCCAAGTGTATCTTGAATAGTCATCTACAATCACCAAGCAATACTTTCTACCCCCAAGACTATCAAAGGATGGAGGTCCAAAGAGATCCAGATGAAGGATCTCCAAAGGCCTCTTCGAGTAGATGATAGTTGTGGGAGGGTGAGCCTTCTCATGTAGCTTTCCTTCGATGCAAGCACTGCAAGCACGATCTTTGGCAAAACTAACATTTGTTAGTCCATAGACATGGTCCCCCTTGAGAAGACTTTGCAAAGATCTCATATTGACGTGGGCGAGACGACGACGCCAAAGCCATCCCATGTCAACTTTAGCCATTAGGCATGTCGCGGTCTTAGTGGGTCGCTCCGAAAAGTTAATCACATAGAGACCGTTCTCGACATGCCCAACAAAGGCTACTTTAAGAGTCTTGCTCCACAAGAGGGCCACGGTATCAATATCAAAGAAAGTGGCAAATCCCATGAGTTCTAGTTGACAAACGGAAAGTAAATTGTATGCAAGGGACTCAACAAGCATGACCTTCTCGATCGTAAGATCATGAGAAATGACAACTTTGCCGAGTCCCAATACCTTAGAAGATGATGCGTCACCCCACTCGACGTTGGTGGGCATGGATGGAATCTTTTGCACGTCCACCACCAAGTACTTGCTTCCGGTCATATGATTAGTAGCTCCACTATTGAGCAACCATGATCCCCCATCGGAAGCAAATACCTACAAGATCTCAATGCTTGGTTTTAGGTACCCATTTTGTAATGGGTCCTTTGATGTTAGTAACAAGGGTCTTAGGAACCAAAATAGACCATTCAATGTACTCATAAGGAGAACCAACAAATTTGGCATAAACATGCCTATCTCTAGCACAACACAACACATAAGAAGGGTTAAAGTTGCCGGATTTGTTAGGAAGGGAAGCGTTTCCCTTCTTGGCATCACTACCCCTCACGGAGAAAGGTCGTTGAGGTTCTTCTCGCCTTGTATGCAAGACACAAGACCTTTCTCAAGTTGCACCTTTAGCTTAGCGTTCTCCTCAACAAGATGCACATGCTCACAACATGGGTTAGTAGCATTTGCATTATCAATTAACATCATACGAGGAAAAATGGCTTTCTCCTTGGTTAGCTTTACTTGAAGTTGATCATGAGACTCTTTGAGGCTAGCATGAGCACCCTTCAAGACCTTGTGAGCCTTGTCAAGTAGATCAAACTCCTCTTTGAGTCTAGCAAGATCAACCCGAAGTTTGGCCTTCTCGGAGTTTAGCACACAAGAAACAATGAGAGCATGATCCAAATCTTTCTTTAACTTAGCATGATCAACGTTGTGTGACTCCTCAAGAGCCAAACGAAGACCAAGCTCTTCCTCAAGATCATTGGAAAGATCTGAAATCTCATCAGCATAGTCACGACTATGCCCCTCCATCTTGGAGATAGTATCTTCATGAGCCTCGATCACGTCATTGGCTTCACCAAGTTGTTCCAAGAGAGCAACAAAATGCTTCTTAGTTTTACCCTTGAGTTTACCCATAAAGGACTCAACCTCATTTTCCTCCACATTAGGTCCCTCACATTCATCAATGCAATCCTTCAAGGAAGGATTATTAATGATGGTAGCTTTGATGTTGGGGGTTACCTTGTTGGTGGTTTTAGCCATGAGGCACTTGGCGGTGATGTTCTCATTGGGTGAGTCGAAGGGAGATATCCGTGGAGTTTTTGCAATGGAAACGGAGGCCATGGCAACCGACTCACCATATTCATCTTCATCATCATCATCATCATCCTCATGGTACTCTTCTTGAACCACCAACGCCTTGTGAGGGGTTTTCTCGGTGAAGTTTCTCTTGTTGGGGAAAGACTTGGCTTTGTCCTTTCGAATGAGCTTGCCACCATTGTCTTCCCTCTTCTCATACGGGCACTCCGCAACATAATGACTCACATTGCCACAATTGTAACAAGTCCTCACATGTTGCTTGCTCTTCGTGCCACTTGAGTTGTTCTTGTTAAAGTTTGGCCTTGAGTTTTTCTTGCTCCAAAATTGCCTTGAATCAAGTGCCATGTCTTCATGATAGGCATACTTTGTATCTTCGGGGTTGCTTTCCTCTTCTTCCTCTTCTTATTCTTCTTCAACACAAACCTTGGCCTTCAATGCAAGGTTGGGCTTCTTTGCCCTTTGAGAATGAAGCACCGCATTGTCGATGGTCTTGTCCAAGATGTTTATAGCCACAAACTCATCCAACACTTCACTTGAGGTCAAACTATGGAAGTCCGCCTTTGACGAATGACGGAGGACATGGCCTTGTGGTACGGCATCATTGCCATGAGGAATTTGCACTTGATTGAATTGTCATCCGTGTCCTTGCTCCCATGATCTCGGAGTGAGACCGCGAGTTTGGTTACTCTCTGATAAAGCTCGCGAGGTTCTTCATCTTCTTTCATTGCAAACTTATCGACTTCATCTTGCACTACTTCATAGTTGGAGCGTTGAATGCTTGCGCTTCCCCGGTAGAGAGAGACAACACAAAGCCATGCATCTTTGGCCAAGGCGAAGGGTCGAAGATGAGGTAGATCGTCGGGTGGAATTGCATCTTGAATGATGAAGAGAGCATTCTCATTGAATTGATTATCCGCGGCTTCTCGAGGAGTGAAGTTGCTTAGATCATGCGGATGGAAACCTTCTTCAATGATTCTCTAGAGATTAGTGTTCACATGATTTAAATGGCGCTTAAAGCGATAGACCCAAGAATCAAAGTCCTCATTTGTCACAATCTTAGGGGGAGGACCGGCATGATTCAAATGATTGGAAGGAATCGGTCCACCATAAACAAGTGGTGGTTCCACATGGGCAAAGATGCCGGTGCCATTTTTACCACTAGAAGAAGGAGACTTTTCACTACTAGCTTCCCCCTTGTCGGAGATAGCATCCTAACCTTGTCAGCAGGATCACCCACTTTCAACGGTGCGGTGGATAGTTTAAGCCCTTCAATGAATTTAGTAAACATGCTTTCAACCTCGGTCGTCATGGAGGTTTTCAATGTCTCCAAGGCCACATTGAACTCCTCACGAGAGACCGAGGTTCCCCCATCACCCGTAGACGAGATCGGATTCACACCGGAGTGTTCCTCCACACCGTCTACGGTATCAACCATACTCTTCGGATGGCAAAGTCCTTAGTAAAGAGACGAGGCTCTGATACCAATTGAAAGGATCGATATGGTTGACTAGAGGGGGGGGGGGGGTGAATAGGCAACTAACAATTTTTAGCTTTTCTTTACCAAATTAAAAAACTTTGCATCAAAGTAGGTTGTCTAGATGTGCAACTAGGTGAGCAACCTATATGATGCAACAACAACGAACATACAAGCAAGCAAGAGAAGTAACACTAATAAGCTTGCACAAGTAAAGGTAAGAGATAACCAAGAGTGGACCCAGTGAAGACGAGGATATGTTATCGAAGTGTCAGGACCCCGACTCAATGCCACATCGATCTAGCATGTAACACCTCATATCACTTTGCGGCCTCACGCACGGTATTCCCACGGGTGTCGCCTTACCTTTGCCCGAGACCGTTTGCGCCTTTTGGCACACGTATATGACAGTGTCGCTAGCATCCATATGATAAGGAGCCCGGGCTGACATGGCTAGTCGTAAACCCAAAGTGGCACAGACTTACAGGGACAGGCATCCATGACCCAGAATCGAACGTGTCGGTCATCAGCGAGCGAATCCAGGCTGTAGCACTGGGCTAGCAGGACTCCGGTGAACCGGGCTGTAGCGGGCTAACAGGACTCCGGTATTCATCGCGTGACATTTCCCCGAAGGGACAGACACAGGAACGAAGAAGGACACATGCCGGCCAGCCTAAGTGTTCCGGAGCAGTAGCAAGCTACCATGGCTCAGTGAAACACTAGGAGACATTTCCCGGTAAGAGAGGCTACTAAAGATAAACAACTAGATGGTCAGATCCCACACATACCAAGCATTTCAATAACATACACACAATATGCTCGATATGTGCAATACAACATGGCATCACAAAATGACTCTACGACTCAAGTAGTTTATTCAATAGGCTCCGAGGAGCGAGACATTACAAACATGGGTCTCATGACCCAACAATCAGAGCATACAAGTCAAAGCACAAGCGGAAGCTATCATGTCTGAGTACAGACATCTATAAATGAAAAGGCTGAGAAGCCTGACTATCTATCAGATCCTGCCGAGGGCACAAGATCGTAGCTGAGGTATCAAGCTAAACGTCGAAGTCCAAGCGGAACTACTAGTGAGACTGAAGTCTCTCTGCAAAAACACATAAAATAGGCAAACGTGAGTACAAATGTACCCAGCAAGACTTACATCAGATCTATCTACACATGCATCATTATCAACAAGGGGATGGTGGGGTTTAACTGCAGCAAGCCAGCTTTGACTCGGTGGCTATCCTGAACTACGACTGCAAGTAACTCTTTTGAGGTGGCGCACACGAGTCCACATATTCACCATATCAATACACCACTATGGATCCGCCCCCGTCTCCCTACGAGAACGCCATCCATAGAACTCACGCTTATCTTGCGTATTTTAGAGTATCCACTTTCACTTGTCTATGAACTGATATAAGCAACCCAGAAGTCCTTTTCCGCGGACACGGCTATTCGAATAGATGATGTTAACCCTGCAGGGGTGTACTTCTTCACACATGCTCTCACCACTTACCGTCGTTTACACGACATGTATTCGGCAACCTTCAAGCGGAAGCCCAACGTGGGTGTCGGCCACGACCTACCTAATCACCTAAGCCTCCAGTCCAGGTTTATCGCCTATCCAGGTTCCATCCGCAGGGAGTCCGGCCGAGGTTTCCCATACGGCCCCGAACGATGTGAACAGGGTTCCCGAGATACCTAACGGGTATTCGGTACACCGTGCCACGTACCTACCGCATCACAACCCACCCCTACGGTCAGCGCTGTCCATGGCCTCCAGTAGGCTACAAACACCAGAAACTACTTGCAACTCCTGGACGGAGAACTAGGGTGAATAAGAAGCCGAGAGGGTCCATTGGTTTCGGGCCCAATGCGTGGTAGTAGCTGAATCATGGATCACAAACACAGAACTCAGTTCCTGAGGACGGCTGCAATGAGACAACCCACCATGTACTCCTACATGGCCTCTCACCGCTACCTTTACCAAATCGTGTTCACACACTTAGCTCACACACAGTAGGACATGTTCGCACGCCTCTGATTCATCCCCGATGAATCAGACCTGACTCAACTCTAAGAAGTAGCAGGCATGACAAACAAACATGAATGAGTAGGCACAACAGGGCTCAAACAACTCCTACTCATGCTAGTGGGTTTCATCTAATTACTGTGGAATGACAGGTCATGCAGAGGATAAAGGGGTTCAGCTACCGCAGCAAGTAACAGATGAATCGATGTTGTCCTAATGCAGTAAAAGAGAGCAGGAGCGAGAGAGTGGGATTGTATCGGAATGAACAAGGGGGTTTTGCTTGCCTGGCACTTCTGAAGATAACATTGAGTCTTCATCAGTGTCAACGATCACATCATCGATATCACGTCTATCGAGAGGGGACAAATACCGGCAACACAGAAAGGAACACAATCAATGCAATGCACAATATGATGCATGCTCATGACATGGCAAAATGAATGTGTTTTGGGCTAATGCAACTAGCAACAGATTAAATGAAGTTGGTTTGAATACAAGATTCAAATTTAAACTCCATATGTGATTATTCAAATGCCATTTAATTGATTTGTGCTAAACAGCAGCTATAAGTTGTTCTAACATGCATGAAAATGGTACAGATGGATTCCTTGAATTTTTCTGATAATTTTTCATATATAATTTATTTAATTTGGAGTTACGGTTGAATTTCTATGAATTTTAGAAGTTTATAGGCATTTTCTGGAATTAATAAATCATTTAAGAATTATTTAAATTCCAGAAAACATTTACTGCGTCAGCAGTGCGTCACCGTGACGTCAGCAGGTCAACAGACGCTGCTGCTGGTCAAACCTGACGTGTGGGGGCCACACGTCAGTGACACAGGGTTGTTTAACCCACTGACAGGTGGGACCGGTCAACGGCCACGTCAGCTAGGTCAATTCCGACGCGTGGGGCCACTGTGGTTAACTTAAACTAAACAGGGGTTAACCGTGGTTAGTTAAGGGCGTGGGGCCCATATGTCAGTGAGAGATAGGGCTGTTAGCAGGGTCATTAGCAACTAAGTAAGTGCGCCACGTCGGCGTCACCGGAGGCCAGCCGGCGGCGACCAAACCCGGGGCGGCAACACGCCGGAGTTGCTCGGGTTTCGCGTACAGACAGCGGTTTGAGCCGCGGTTGATCTCTACGGACGCGTCGTGGTGAGGCGCGTCGTTTGGTAGCAGCGGGAGGTGCTGAGGTGGTCGGAATCAGCAACGGCGGCGAGCGAGGCGGCGGCCGGAGCTCGGGTGGGTGCGGGGTTAGCGCTGCGGCTTGCAAACGAGCTAGCTGCCACGCTAGCGTTACTCCACGGGTCGTTGCAAGTGCAACGGACGCACGCGCGGGGCCATTTGGTCACCGGGGCTTCGCCGACGACGAGCCCGCGCGGCGACGGCTACGGTAAGCAAGGGGGCGGCGGCTACGGCAAACAAACGAAGGCGGGATTAGGGGGAAGAGGACCGGGGGCTCACCACGGTCACGAAGAGATGCTCGGCGGTCTCGGGGCAGGCCGGACGGCGACGAATCGACGGCAGCGATCCTCGATGGCCGAGGAGGGGAACGGTGGAGCTGGCGACATCCAGGGCTTCCGGCACCTTCTGTCTTGGTGGGGAGGAAGAGGGGGACGAGACGGGGCTTCTTGGCACGTCGGCGAGGCGAGGGGAGCACGGTGGCTGCGGCAATCGGCGTCGGTGGCGGCGGCTCCGTTCGGGCCCGAGGTGCGGAGTGAGAGGGAGAGCAGGAGAAGGGGATGAGCACGGGAGGGAGTTGAGAGTGGCCTGAGGGGGTGCGTGGCATCCGTAGCGGCGTCGGAGTGGCAGCAGGCAGGCAGGAGGTGGCGTTGCGCGTGCGTGCGCGCCGCGGGCACACGCCCCTGTCCTACTGTCCCGAGGAGGAAGACGACAGGGAGGGCGCTGGTGGGCTGGGCCGGCCAGCTGCGGTGCTGGGCCAGATGGGGCGCTAGGTGGGGCTGCAGGTAAGCGCCAGGTAAGCTTTGCTCTTTTTATTTTTTTCTGTTTGTTTTATTTAATTTATTTTGCCACTGTTTTGAATTTTAAACAAATTCAAACAATGCCAAAAACTCCTCTGAATAATTTTATTTGGCTAGATGGACTTTTCCAAAAGCTCATAAAATATTTCAGGGGTATTTGAAATTATATTCTAATTATATGAATACAATTCAAATTCAAATAGCTAAAGATTTAAATTCAAAGTCCCAAAAATAAATCCTTAAAAATGTTCAATATTTTGGTTGGGACCAGAACCCTTACCAAAAATTATCAAACATTTAAGAAGAGCCTTTTGGAGCAATGAATAAGATTTCTAGGGTTTTTGCCCCTCTTTTATTTAGGGTTTTGAGGCTTCCAATATTCCTCAATTCAAGTTTCAAAAATATAGACATGATGCACACATGAAGCTAACCTAGAGCAATGCCTGAAGCTAGGGATGTGACAACTCACCCCCACTAAACAAGAATCTCGTCTCGAGATTCAAGCGTAGGGTAGGATGAAGGGGAAACGCAAACTAGTATAATCTTCACGATCCAGGTTGCACTTCAAATGGACGTTGTTTCGATCACCATCTTTGTCTCGAAGTCTTGCTCTGAGAACTCCAACTAACATGACAACGAGAGGAAAGGAAAGCTCCTAAAAGAATGGTTCTTCTCGAAGGTCGAACAACTCAGGATTAACTTCCGGAATGAGACATAGCAACATCTCTTGAGCTGAGAGACGAAGCACAGATCCGAAGAAATGGAGTAAGACAGATGACGAGGGTTCGCTAAATAGACAACAATTCCAGACTTAAGAATGTGGTGATCGGTTGTCAACGTAGCGAGGAGTTGAGTTGACATGGCACCATTATGATGCACCTTAGGGAAGGTGACTCGAAGATATATCCCCTTAAGTGGCAAAAAGAATTACCTTTGATATAGAGATCATTGAGACTCTCTATATCAGCCTAAGGCAAATCACAGCAATCGATTGGCGGGGTCGGTAGAATGGCATACTTGGACTTGGATGATGTGGATTACCTTGTTGAAGACAACGCAATGGATGAATTTGCTTATCACCGGAAATGGAAGAGACCCGTGGTAGAATGGCACATTGGCGGTGCAAGCTGCAAACAAAATGCAAATGCTGGGAATGATTCTGGTAACTGGGGAAGAACCCAACAACAGAGAGTGAATTCACTGTTTGAAAAGATCATAGCATTGCCGAGGAAACTGAGAGCAAACCTAGTTAGTGCCGATGATAACACGTAGCGCTTGTGCGTGCTCTCAAGAACTTGAGCAATTCCATAATCATCAAGGTTTTACCAACATCCGTGTCAAGGGTCCGGTAACACAACTTACTACCATGATGAATGGTGATGGAGGATGCAGATGCAAAGGAAGATAACATCAACTCAGATTTCACCCTAGCGAGGCCAAGGAAACAAAATCTGGATGATCGACCGAGAGACATTTAGCACTCCGCTTCTAATGTTCTCCTTGACGTGCTAGTGTAACCCATTCTTAGATATGGTTTGCTAACTAGAACATCAGGTAAAGGTCGTACTTCGGAAACACTAAAATCATAAGGCATAGCTAGGGGGTAAATCCTACGAAGTCCTTATGGGGAGGTGGCCAACTTCCTCAAACAAGATACTACAATAATAGGTCTTCCAGCTGGGTGTGTTGGCCACGACATCCACTTTACCGGTTATCGAGGGACCAATATTATAGTTCTTGGGAAATGTTCCAAACCATCATATCTGCCTGAGATTCAGATCTAGTTGGTGTCAGGATATTCCAGACTCATCGAGTCTAGGAAGAAAAATGAAAGT
The DNA here is from genome assembly GCF_018294505.1 of Triticum aestivum. Lineage (NCBI taxonomy): Eukaryota > Viridiplantae > Streptophyta > Magnoliopsida > Poales > Poaceae > Triticum > Triticum aestivum. Next base: position 304,335,534 of record NC_057803.1, on the reverse strand, counting down.
TTGCAACAGAAATCGACGAGATGACGTTGCGAGATTCTCGGGGAATGAAGTACGATAGTAAGCTCCAAAACATGAGCTGGTTCTGCTACAACATGTGAACACGATGTCCAAGACAAGCATGACCACAAAGTAGTCTTATAATAAAACACTACCAAGTTCAGGAGGGGAAACCATCATTAATGACATCGAAGTCTCCACGCGTGGAAGTCCAAAGAGTTCACCTTGGACAGACTCCTTTATCTTTGAACAACTCAATCAGTGGCTTGGTGTGCTAGGATATACATATAGAATGGAGGTTGCAAATCTCCAGACCACAGAATACTTCGCACGTATGCATGACTGACTTGGGATGATTCCATAGGAAGCAAAACTAACTTTCTCAAATTCACGGCGGCAACTTTCACCAAATGCACGTGTATAAGAGGAAGTCACTCCTTTCATCAAACAAATACTTCATGAGCTAGCATGAAGAAAATGCTTTCAAAAGTTTCCAACACTAGCTTAATGTTCAACAAAATCATGGAGGAGATAAGGATGTTGTCAATGGGCTCAACAACAATTCATCTGGGTTTCCTTTTAAAAGGAATTCCATAGTTAAGTGAACACGGTGATAGCATTGGTCAGACCAAAGATGTAATGGTGTATGCTCGAGGGGTCAACCACGAGTAAGACAACATTACGAATATCGTCGGTTCTGGTCTGATTGGATGATAGCCCATACTCAATCAAAGGTTTGGGTAAGATAATAGACCCAACAATTGTTCACAAGGACCAATTGATGAAGATATCATCTTTCTTCAACACACACACACACACAAAAGATATCCCTTAACATGAACTAAGTCGGACAAGCTTTTATCTTCCAACTCTCCAAGTTGTTGTTTAGCTTATCCAACTAGCTCAGGGTATCCAACACGGATTCTTGGAGAAGGGGTGGTTTACAGGAATAAACCAACTTGATCACGAACTCAACATAGCGGTCAGGTGACAACCTGGTAATACTTCTGAGAAGATATTCAGAAAATCACGAACCACCGATATGTTACTAAGCTCGAGAACAATCTTGCTTTTCAGGGCAAGATGATATGATCAAATGAGCGAGGACTTGACAAATCCTAACTCATCAATCAAAGAGTGCACCAGGAAATAAGGACTAGGTAGCACGATCAATCTTAGAATGGTGATTCAATAACCAACATACTAAGAATAAAATTATTATCCTTTAACTACCAAGCAACGAGGTTGCTGGGAGTATTGATTTCACACGCCATGATTCATTTGTCGGCATTCCGGTTACAATAACACAGGAACCGAGGAATGAACAATGATGGCAAAAGTATCACTGTACCAAGAGTTCATAGGATGGTGTGCAATTCCTATAACAATCCTGATATAAAAGATGGTAATACTCCAAGGTAGAACAGAGCAAAAGCTGGATTGGCATTTTGATCTGCGGAGTACAATTGTTTTGACCCAATCCTAGATATGGAAGAGGTACTGGAGTTTGTTTCTCCTAGTCATTCCGCGATAGAATGGCTTGACGGACCACAAGAGTAATAGGCATTGATAAACGAACGCACGCATACTCTTGACTATCAATTGATAGGCGAGGGTCGGAAACAACTAAGATGGGACAACTCAAAAGAACATATGATTTTCTGAGTTGTGGATGCATGGATTAGCATGTCGAACGAAGTTCAACATATTTCTTCCGGATAACCCATGCAGAAAGGTAGAACTGGCAGAGTCACGATTTATGAATGGAGAACTCCTCAAGAGTACTCTAATTGTGATCTTTTGATCCAATAAACATCTGCCATAAGCGGTTCATAGTATTTGGAAGAAGGAAATACCACGGACCTCGAGGACTATCGCAAAGTTACTAATATCCTAAAGGAACTAGCAAACACTATCAACATGAGGTAAGTAGAGTGAATCTCGGGTTCAAAGCCCAAGGAGTAGAATACCTAATACTAAGTGGCATCACGGGATGCTTTCGAGAATAAAAGCCAGAATCATCACACTGGGATCACAAAACATTGTTAGATTACTAGGTGACTCCCTAAACACCTAGGGCCATAATAGTAACTCCAACATAATGTCAAGGCAATAGAGTACCTCAACTTAACAATTAGTGTGATTGAGCTGGCATAAAGGAACATCGAAACCAGAGGGAAAGGATTTGCAAATGCATCAGACTATTTAGAAACCTGGAATGACTCGGACAGCATAACGGCTGTAAATGCTCAGAAAAGATTTGAGACATTCACAAAAATGGTGGCATAACCACTCAGAAGCACAATATCAAGGTTTCGAGATCAACAATTATCATACGGAAGTAGTAGGAACTGAACTGAGACTTAATCCAACAATCTTATAAGTCTACGGATTAGTAACACGTGATCCTGATAGAAAGAAGAGATAGCCTAGTTCTTAATCCCCGTAGAAGAGAAGATGATGACTCAGATCAGAAGGGCATAAAGTATAAGGAGTAAAAAGAGCCTTACGTTCCATCCCACAATCAATTCCCTTATATAACTAAAGAATTTCTAGACTCAACTTCGACCAGTTTGGCTTGGTAATCCTACAGGCAGTCAAGCTCTGATACCAACGCTGTCAGGACCCCGACTCAATGCCACATCGATCTAGCATGTAACACCTCATATCACTTTGCGGCCTCACGCACGGTATTCCCACGGGTGTCGCCTTACCTTTGCCCGGGACCGTTTGCGCCTTTTGGCACACGTATATGACAGTGTCGCTAGCATCCATATGATAAGGAGCCCGGGCTGACATGGCTAGTCGTAAACCCAAAGTGGCACAGACTTACAGGGACAGGCATCCATGACCCAGCATCGAACGTGTCGGTCATCAGCGAGCGAATCCAGGCTGTAGCACTGGGCTAGCAGGACTCCGGTGAACCGGGCTGTAGCGGGCTAACAGGACTCCGGTATTCATCGCGTGACATTTCCCCGAAGGGACAGACACAGGAACGAAGAAGGACACATGCCGGCCAGCCTAAGTGTTCCGGAGCAGTAGCAAGCTACCATGGCTCAGTGAAACACTAGGAGACATTTCCCGGTAAGAGAGGCTACTAAAGATAAACAACTAGATGGTCAGATCCCACACATACCAAGCATTTCAATAACATACACACAATATGCTCGATATGTGCAATACAACATGGCATCACAAAATGACTCTACGACTCAAGTAGTTTATTCAATAGGCTCCGAGGAGCGAGACATTACAAACATGGGTCTCATGACCCAACAATCAGAGCATACAAGTCAAAGCACAAGCGGAAGCTATCATGTCTGAGTACAGACATCTATAAATGAAAAGGCTGAGAAGCCTGACTATCTACCAGATCCTGCCGAGGGCACAAGATCGTAGCTGAGGTATCAAGCTAAACGTCGAAGTCCAAGCGGAACTACTAGTGAGACTGAAGTCTCTCTGCAAAAACACATAAAATAGGCAAACGTGAGTACAAATGTACCCAGCAAGACTTACATCAGATCTATCTACACATGCATCATTATCAACAAGGGGATGGTGGGGTTTAACTGTAGCAAGCCAGCTTTGACTCGGTGGCTATCCTGAACTACGACTGCAAGTAACTCTTTTGAGGTGGCGCACACGAGTCCACATATTCACCATATCAATACACCACTATGGATCCGCCCCCGTCTCCCTACGAGAACGCCATCCATAGCACTCACGCTTATCTTGCGTATTTTAGAGTATCCACTTTCACTTGTCTATGAACTGATATAAGCAACCCAGAAGTCCTTTTCCGCGGACACGGCTATTCGAATAGATGATGTTAACCCTGCAGGGGTGTACTTCTTCACACACGCTCTCACCACTTACCGTCGTTTACACGACATGTACTCGGCAACCTTCAAGCGGAAGCCCAACGTGGGTGTCGGCCACGACCTACCTAATCACCTAAGCCTCCAGTCCAGGTTTATCGCCTATCCAGGTTCCATCCGCAGGGAGTCCGGCCGAGGTTTCCCATACGGCCCCGAACGATGTGAACAGGGTTCCCGAGATACCTAACGGGTATTCGGTACACCGTGCCACGTACCTACCGCATCACAGCCCACCCCTACGGTCAGCGCTGTCCACGGCCTCCAGTAGGCTACAAACACCAGAAACTACTTGCAACTCCTGGACGGAGAACTAGGGTGAATAAGAAGCCGAGAGGGTCCATTGGTTTCGGGCCCAATGCGTGGTAGTAGCTGAATCATGGATCACAAACACAGAACTCAGTTCCTGAGGACGGCTGCAATGAGACAACCCACCATGTACTCCTACATGGCCTCTCACCGCTACCTTTACCAAATCGTGTTCACACACTTAGCTCACACACAGTAGGACATGTTCGCACGCCTCTGATTCATCCCTGATGAATCAGACCTGACTCAACTCTAAGCAGTAGCAGGCATGACAAACAAACATGAATGAGTAGGCACAACAGGGCTCAAACAACTCCTACTCATGCTAGTGGGTTTCATCTAATTACTGTGGAATGACAGGTCATGCAGAGGATAAAGGGTTCAGCTACCGCAGCAAGTAACAGATGAATCGATGTTGTCCTAATGCAGTAAAAGAGAGCAGGAGCGAGAGAGTGGGATTGTATCGGAATGAACAAGGGGGTTTTGCTTGCCTGGCACTTCTGAAGATAACATTGAGTCTTCATCAGTGTCAATGATCACATCATCGATATCACGTCTATCGAGAGGGGACAAATACCGGCAACACAGAAAGGAACACAATCAATGCAATGCACAATATGATGCATGCTCATGACATGGCAAAATGAATGTGTTTTGGGCTAATGCAACTAGCAACAGATTAAATGAAGTTGGTTTGAATACAAGATTCAAATTTAAACTCCATATGTGATTATTCAAATGCCATTTAATTTATTTGTGCTAAACAGCAGCTATAAGTTGTTCTAACATGCATGAAAATGGTACAGATGGATTCCTTGAATTTTTCTGATAATTTTTCATATATAATTTATTTAATTTGGAGTTACGGTTGAATTTCTATGAATTTTAGAAGTTTATAGGCATTTTCTGGAATTAATAAATCATTTAAGAATTATTTAAATTCCAGAAAACATTTACTGCGTCAGCAGTGCGTCACTGTGACGTCAGCAGGTCAACAGACGCTGCTGCTGGTCAAACCTAACGTGTGGGGGCCACACGTCAGTGACACAGGGTTGTTTAACCCACTGACAGGTGGGACCGGTCAACGGCCACGTCAGCTAGGTCAATTCCGATGCGTGGGGCCACTGTGGTTAACTTAAACTAAACAGGGGTTAACCGTGGTTAGTTAAGGGTGTGGGGCCCATATGTCAGTGAGAGATAGGGCTGTTAGCAGGGTCATTAGCGACTAAGTAAGTGCGCCACGTCGGCGTCACCGGAGGCCAGCCGGCGGCGACCAAACCCGGGGCGGCAACACGTCGGAGTTGCTCAGGTTTCGCGTACAGACATCGGTTTGAGCCGCGGTTGATCTCTACGGACGCGTCGTGGTGAGGCGCGTCGTTTGGTAGCAGCGGGAGGTGCTGAGGTGGTCGGAATCAGCAACGGCGGCGAGCGAGGCGGCGGCCGGAGCTCGGGTGGGTGCGGGGTTAGTGCTGCGGCTTGCAAACGAGCTAGCTGCCACGCTAGCGTTACTCCACGGGTCGTTGCGAGTGCAACGGACGCACGCGCGGGGCCATTTGGTCACCGGGGCTTCGCCGGCGACGAGCCCGCGCGGCGACGGCTACGGTAAGCAAGGGGGCGGCGGCTACGGCAAACAAACAAAGGCGGGATTAGGGGGAAGAGGACCGGGGGCTCACCACGGTCACGAAGAGATGCTCGGCGGTCTCGGGGCAGGCCGGATGGCAACGAATCGACGACAGCGATCCTCGGTGGCCGAGGAGGGGAACGGCGCAGCTGGCGACATCCAGGGCTTCCGGCACCTTCTGTCTTGGTGGGGAGGAAGAGGGGGACGAGACGAGGCTTCTTGGCATGTCGGCGAGGCGAGGGGAGCACGGTGGCTGCGGCAATCGGCGTCGGTGGCGGCGGCTCCGTTCGGGCCCGAGGTGCGAAGCGAGAGGGAGAGCAGGAGAAGGGGATGAGCACGGGAGGGAGTTGAGAGCGGCCTGAGGGGGTGCGTGGCATCCGTAGCGGCGTCGGAGTGGCAGCAGGCAGGCAGGAGGTGGCGTTGCGCGTGCGTGCGCGCCGCGGGCACACGCCCCTGTCCTACTGTCCCGAGGAGGAAGACGACAGGGAGGGCGCTGGTGGGCTGGGCCGGCCAGCTGCGGTGCTGGGCCAGATGGGGCGCTAGGTGGGGCTGCAGGTAAGCGCCAGGTAAGCTTTGCTCTTTTTATTTTTTTCTGTTTGTTTTATTTAATTTATTTTGCCACTGTTTTGAATTTTAAACAAATTCAAACAATGCCAAAAACTCCTCTGAATAATTTTATTTGGCTAGATGGACTTTTCCAAAAGCTCATGAAATATTTCAGGGGTATTTGAAATTATATTCTAATTATATGAATATAATTCAAATTCAAATAGCTAAAGATTTAAATTCAAAGTCCCAAAAATAAATCCTTAAAAATGTTCAATATTTTGGTTGGGACCAGAACCCTTACCAAAAATTATCAAACATTTAAGAAGAGCCTTTTGGAGCAATGAATAAGATTTCTAGGGTTTTTGCCCCTCTTTTATTTAGGGTTTTGAGGCTTCCAATATTCCTCAATTCAAGTTTCAAAAATATAGACATGATGCACACATGAAGCTAACCTAGAGCAATGCCTGAAGCTAGGGATGTGACACGAAGTTCCTTACTTTTGAGGGGAAGTACGTCTCCGTTAGAGCGGTGTGGAGGCACAATGCTCCCCAAGAATCCACTAGGGCCACCGTATTCTCCTCACGCCCTCACACAATGCGAGATGCCATGATTCCACTATTGGTGCACTTGGAGGCGGCGACCGGACCTTTACAAACAAGGTTGGGGCAAACTCCACAACTCAATCGGAGGCTCCCAACAACACCACAAAGCTTCACCACAATGGACTATGGCTCTATGGTGACCTCAACCGTCTAGGGTGCTCAAACACCCAAGAGTAACAGGATCCGCTTGGGATTGGTGGTGGAATCAAATTTCTCTTGGTGGAAGTGTAGATCAGGGCCTTCTCAACCACTCCCGAGCAAATCAACAAGTATGATTGGCTAGGGAGAGAGATCAGGCAAAAATGGAGCTTGGAGCATTAATGGAGCTTATGGGGGAAGAGGTGAGTCAACGAGGAAGAAGGAGACCCCCTTTTATACAAAAGGACCCCATCCAACCGTTACCCCCAAAACAGCACTGCAGAGGGCGGTACTACCGCAGGGGGCAGCGGTACTACCGCTGGACCAAGCGTTACTACCACTCCCCCTTGCGGTAATACCGCCCAGCCTGGGAGGGCTTGAAGAAAGAGGAGGGACTAGCCCAATGCGGTACTGCCGTGGTGGTAGGGCGGTACTACCGCTCTCGAGCGGTACTACCACACCTACTACCGCTCTCGAGCGGTACTACGAGAGAATTGTATCAAGCTTGAACCGAGAATCTTTGAAAGAACGGGTAAGGATTTAAGAGGAACTCTTCTTCGGTCTTCAAATGCAGAGAATGACGATGAGAAACACCACCATGAACTTTTGAGGTACTCCGGAATGAAAATTAGAAAGGTTGAACCACGATGAAAAGAATTTGAAAGATCTTAGAGAAGGACATTTGACTGATGATAATTCATTCTTACGTCAACTTTGAAAGATTTGAGAATAGCTCCGAGAGAATTAGAAGAGTCAGGTAAGATCCTGGGAAAAGACCTGTGGGTTAGGGCCCACTCAAAAGAAACACCGTTGAACGACTAAAAGATAGATTGGGCCTATTGAATTAAATGGCTTGAATAAGGTAAGACCCCCAAACAGCTGAAAGGATTACGAATAGAAACTTGAATCTCCTGAGATATCTTCAGCACTCCTAAACAAATGAATAGCGCGAAGTGAATGATTAGGGGTGTGCACCGGCATGAGAAAACATTCGAAATAAGGAAAAGAACATGATCAACACTGAAACTTGAATTGAATCCATCGGAGAAGCAAAGAGAATGAAGAATGATGAACTTGAAGCTTCCTTAGCATCCTCCTGAGAATCATCGGATAAGAACATTGAAAGAAAAGAATGGAGAGACTTCCCATCAATAAGATGGATACTTGATTAAGAAAACCGAGTCCTTGAAGAAAAAGGGTGGGAGGGCGAGAAAACAAAGGCAACTTGGGGACAGATGAAATAAAGACCGATGAGAACAAATGAAGATACTTGAGGGAATTTGATACAAGAGAACGAAGAGATCATGAGCTGATTAGAGAATATTTGAGCGATGCACCGGTAAGATTTGGAGAATGAGGGCTGAAAGCTGGAATGAATAATTCTGAGATGATGGGTTCCGGAGAATCAAACTGAAAAGACTCCTGAATTGCTCCGGATGGGTGAAAAGAATTCTCACAATCAAAACAATTATGAGAGAATAGTATCAAGCTTGAACTAAGAATCTTTGAAAGAACGGGTAAGGATTTAAGAGGAACTCTTCTTCGGTCTTCAAATGCAGAGAATGACAATGAGAAACACCACCATGAATTTTTGAGGTACTCCAGAATGAACATTAGAAAGGTTGAACCACGATGAAAAGAATTTGAAAGATCTTAGAGAAGGACATTTGAACGATGATAATTCATTCTTATGTCAACTTTGAAAGATTTGAGAATAGCCCCGAGAGAATTAGAAGAGTCAGGTAAGAGCCTGGGAAAAGACCTGTGGGTTAGGGCCCACTCAAAAGAAACAACATTGAATGATTAAAGATATATTGGGCCGGTTGAATTAAATGGCTTGAATAAGGTAAGACCACGAAACAGCTGAAAGGATTATGAATAGAAACTTGAATCTCCTAAGATATCTTCAGCACTCCTAAACAAATGAATAGCGAGAAGTGAATGATTAGGGGTGTGCACCGGCATCAGAAAACATTTGAAATAAGGAAAAGAATATGATCAACACCGAAAGCTTGAATTGAATCCATCGGAGAAGAAAAGGGAACGAAGAATGATGAACTTGAAGCTTCCTTAGCATCCTCCTGAGAATCACCGGATAGGAACATTGAAAGAAAAGAATGGAGAGACTTCCCATCAATAAGATGGATACTTGGTTAAGAAAACCGAGTCCTTGAAGAAAAAGGGTGGGAGGGCGGGAAAACAAATGCAACTTGGGGACAGATGAAATAAAGACCGATGAGAATACTTAGAGTTGAACTTGCAGATGTTGAAAATGATCGGATCCACTTGAAGAGGAGCACACCGGTTGAAAAGAAATTGAAATGACAAACTCGATGATCAAGAAGGATTAATATTCACATAGAAATATGAGAACACCACTTAGGAAAGGTATGTAATCCACATTTGACATTGAAGCAACTCAAATACCACAACAAAACAAAACAAAGGATTTGGTTTGCAGGATAAACCGGAAACAAACATATGATAGATCCCATATCATATCTTGTGTCTGTTGGAACGATATTCTAGGAGCTACTTGAATTCCCACTTATAAACTCCCAAAACTTTCTGGTTATGCAATCAGGTGTTGGGGATACAGGGGAAGCATAATATCTCACCCAAACTAACAATTCCTACATCCAGCTGTATCCATCCTTCAACACATAACGAAGAAACCTTCGGAAATTGTGTACCTCAACCTTCGAAAAGCAACCGTTATACGAGTTATGGCGATACTCCCGAACTCCCGCCCCAGTACTGGGTGGCGTCGAGCTTATCTCACCAACAACTGCATAAAAGAGATTTTCGATGTCGGCGAACTCAGGTATTCCAGAACTGCAACGATAAAATTGTGACGACAACACCTCAGAGCTCAACTCCCCGAGACACTACCACAACCCCTAAATGTCAGGAGGCACCAAGAACAAATGTTCTCGTCACAAAACCATCGGAACGATTCCAAGATACCCGCGTGATCCTAATTTTTTTTCATGAAATTTGAGGAGAGAAGAGTCAAAACTCTACGTCAGGAGGCCTCACCAGAGCGACAAAGGGACTGGGGAGTAAAAAGAATCCTACTCTCCTATATATATAATCCTAAGACTCAAAACATTTTCTTCTAGACTCAACAACGTTAGCGATTCGATCAAGTAGGGGGCTCCTAAGTCGGGGAAGGCTCTGATTACCAACTTGTAACACCCACAATGCGGCTATATCTCCCACGTGTCGGGGCACGACTTAGAGGCATAGCCGCATGGTAGGTTTTTCGCAAGAGGGGTAATCTTCACACAATCCCATGTACTGAATAAGAAAGGAATAAAGAGTTGGCTTACAATCGACACTTCACACAAATACAAGTTAAACATACATCATCCAAAATTCAATCAAGGTCCGACCACAAAATCAAAATAAAAGAAAGCAACCCCAAAAGCTAGATCCCCGATCGTCCCAACTGGGCACCACTACTGGTCAATTGGAAACGAAACAACACAACGAACACGATCTTCATCGAGCTCCCACTTGAGCTCAGTTGCGTCATCTGCACTGGTATCATCGGCACCTGCAACTGTTTGGAAGTATCTGTGAGCCACGAGGACTCAGCAATCTCACACCCGCGAGATCAACACTATATAAGCTTATGGGTAGGAAATGGTAATGAGGTGGAGCTACAACAAGCACTAAGCATATATGGTGGCTAACATACGCAAATGAGAGCGAGAAGAGAAGCAACACAATGGTCGAGTAACTAGAAGTGATCAAGAAGTGATCCCGATACTACTTACGATCAAGCATAACACAAGAACCGAGTTCACTTCCCGGACTCCGCCGAGAAGAGACCATCACGGCTACACACGAGGTTGATGCATTTTAATTAAGTTAAGTGTCAAGTTCTCTACAATCGGACATTAAAAAATTCCCATCCGCCCTTAACCGTGGGCACGGCTTTCGAAAGTTTAAAACCCTGCAGGGGTGTCCCAACATAGCCCATCGCAAGCTCTCATGATCAACGAAGGATATTCCTTCTCCCGGGAAGACCCGATCAGTCTTGGAATCCCGGTTACAAGACATTTCGACAATGGTAAAACAAGACCAGCAAAGCCACCCGATGTGCCAACAATCCTGGTAGGAGCTGCACATATCTCGTTCTCAGGGCAACACTGGATGAGACATCCTACGAGTAAAACCAAACCTCAAGTTTCCCTGAGGTGGCCCCGTAGTCTACTTGTTTTGGACCAACACTTAGAGAAGCTCTGCCCCCCCTCCCCCCCGGGGGGGGGGGGGTAAATAAAGATGACCCTTGTGCTCGTTGAAACCCAAGGGACAATTATAGGTTCTTAGGCAAATGTAAAACCAAGGTTGGGCCTTGATGCAGGAGTTTTATTCAAAGCGAACTGTCAAGGGGTTCCCATAACACCCAACCGCGTAAGGAACACAAAATCAAGGAAGATAACACCGGTATGCCGGAAACTAGGGCGGCAAGAGTGGAACAAAACACCAGGCATAAGGCCGAGCCTTCCACCCTTTACCAAGTATATAGATGCATTAATTAAATAAGAGATATTGTGATATCCCAACATATCCATGTTCCAACATGGAACAAACTTCAACTTCACCTGCAACTAACAACGCTATAAGATGGGCTGAGCAAAGCGGTAACATAGCCAAACAACGGTTTGCTAGGAAAGGTGGGTTAGAGGCTTGACATGGCAATATGGGAGGCATGATATAGCAAGTGGTAGGTAGCATAGCATAACAATAGATCGAACAACTAGAAAGCAAAGATAGAAGTGATTTCGAGGGTATGGTCATCTTGCCTGAGATCCCGCAAGGAAGAAGAACGAGTCCATGAAGAAGACAAACAGACGGAGTCGAACGGATCCTCACAAACGCAACGTTATCGGAACTAACCCGAAGAGGCAACACCGGAAAGAAGCAAAGAACATGGTAAACAACCATCACATAATCATGTCATGATGCACAACCAAGTATGATGCATGTCCGATTTAATGAGGCATGGCATGGCAAAATGCACAAGCAAATCTACAAGTTAAGTGGAGCTCAATATGCAACGAGTTGCATATTGATGAAACACCACAACAATTATTTAGTTCTCTCCCATTTAGGTACTCAACAAAATTAAATGTTGGTTAGCATGGCACGAGGTGAAACATAATTAAATTAACTATCTAGTCAAGTTTAAATGAGGCCGGAAACAACAAATTCGGAAAATCCTCATATGCATTAAGCAATTTTAATGCAAACACCAATTGTAATCATTTTAAATGTTCTTATCATGATGCGGATGATATATGCAAGTTGGATGCAATTTTAAGAAAATATTGGCATGAGCATGTTATGAAGCATTTGTCATCATGGCAGAAACGATAGGGGTGCCACAGCAACGAATCCGAAAATGATGCCATGGAAACATACCGGTTCCGGTAGCTCATGGAGATACCGGTGCAAAGGAAGTGTGGCAGGAGCGTGCAAAAGATGGTGGGGTGATCCCGGTAACCGGGTCCCCATGGGTTAGCGGCAAAAGAGGAGGACCGAGCAAGTGACAACTCGAACACGATGCAAACATAGGGTGCAACTCATACATCACACAACATGGATTCGTTCCGCGGGTCATCGTCTCGGCGGTTATAACTTCGAAGCGTGAAAACGAGGACGGTTCGGGTTCGGTGCAAAGTAGATGAAGTAGACGTTCTCGGGACGTTCGTAGTGAAAGTAGTCGTTCACGTTCGTAGATGTTCGGGGTCACGACACGGGACTTGGCGTCCACGACGTCTTCGTGGGTCGAGGTAGTGGTACATATCATAATGGAACTTGGTGCATCCAAGGTCTTCGGGCGTAGTGGTAGACATGTCATCAGGGTACTTGTCGGATCCACGAGGTACTTGGCAACAGTAGAGGTACACGTGGTCTTTAGCGTGAGCAGTTGTACACGGTCGAAGGGGAACTCGGCATATCCATGTACTTGGCGTTCCAGTGCGATAGTCGTTTGAGCGTCTGACAAAGCGGTACTTGGCGGTCTTCGAAAACACCGATAGTTGCAGTATGCGTTCTTGGCGGTTTCGTAGACGCGGCAGGAGTTTTTGACGCATCCACAGAAGGGTCGTGGCGTCCTTGGCGGATGAAGACCGCGGTGCAAGGTGGTGTCTTGGGGTCGGACGAGCGAGGCAAGGTGGCGCAGGAGCTTGAGGGCGCGGGGGCCATGGCGTTGAGCGACGAGCTACTGCTGCTCGAGGCAGACAGAGGTGGCTAGGGGACGCGGAGGAAGCTGGTAAGACGGGGATGAGTGCCCGGGTGAAAAGGTCGCAAGGTCGTCGGAGCTTGGTGCAGATCCAAACGGCGAGGCCAACGCGGGATTGGGATCCGCCAGTGGAAGAGATGAACGGCGAGGTGGAGCTCGTGCACCGGGCGATGTTAGTGGACGAGGAAGGAGGCTGTGGCCTCGCGAGTTCCAGCGGCGGGGCACGGCTCACCGGCGAGCAACAGAGTCGCCAGGCACTGCTGTAGGTACATGGCGAGGATGCGAGGGGGAGGGGCGGCGCAAGGTGGCGCTGGAGGGAGCAGCAAGGTGGCGCCATGGGTCCTGGACGCCGGCGACGCATCTGTTGGCTCCTGGAGCTGGTGCTTGACCGCGGAGGGAGGTGGGTGGCGCGAGGTGGAGGAGAGGAGCGCGGGCGCTTCTCCTGGCGCGTGAGGAAGAGAGCAAGAGGAGGAAGAGATGGGGATCGAGCGATGTGGGTGTGGCGGCGGGCACAGGAACGAGGTGGGAGATGTTGGGGCCTAGGGTTAGGGGCGCGCGGGATGGGCCTTAGGAGAGGGATGGGCCGACACTGGGGAAAAGGATGGGCCGCGGGGACTCGGCTGGGGTCTCTGCTACTGTTGCTGCTCTCTTTTCTTTTCTATTTCTTCAGACAGAAATACAAAAAGGAAAGAGCAGGGGGAAAAGGAGAGGATCTAGAGAAATATAAAAAGATACTCATGATCCTGAAAATGTGCTCTATTTAACAAAATTGGTTTGGAGATTTTTAAGGGAAGTAAAAATAATTCAAGTTTGAATTAAATTCAAACTTGAACCATTTTAAACTCTAACCAAAACAATTCCAATTGAGATGAAATTTGTCAGAGAGGCTAGGTACATGGTGTTAGAATATTGGAGAAAAGATGAACATCAAAAGAGAAGGGAAAATGGCACTTGCAGAAATGGAAGAAAGGGAAGGAAGGAGGAGTGATGGTGCAAGAACCACACACGGAGCATGCAACAACACAACATGCATGAATATGACAATGTACATGATGATTATGAGAATGCAAACAAACACAAGCACAAATGCAATATGACAAGGTAAGCATGGCAACACAATGAGTAGAACAACATAACAAAACAAGATGAGCCCGAAAGATGGAACCCCAACTGGAATTGGATGGAGATCAACATGGATATATTGCCAAATATGGAAGTTTTACATCTCGGTTGTTACAACTCTCCACCACTACCAGAGGATCTCGTCCCGAGATCTAGGACGGCACCGAAGAGAAATGGAAGAGGAACAGAAGAGGTAAAACTATGCTGCTTCTTTGACAAACGAGTGAAAACACAAACCTTAAGAGGTTGAAAACTCGAAAAAAGAACACAACCGAGTTGAACGAAGTTGAGGGCACTCCGGTAGAAAAGAGAAACAAGGAACACCATGTGAACCTTGGAGGCTGCCAAGCTATGAATGACGAGCACAATGGACAAGAAGGAATTGAAACCACTTTGGTTGAAACGAGATAAACAAGGAACAAGTAAGAACAAATTCGAACATCACTCCGGTTGAAAAAAGATGCGAGACTTGATACGGTGAAAAGAACTTGAAGAGATGACACAACACTCCAGTTAAATAGATCAGCACGAAAAGAACACGATCCTCACAATTCGAGATTATGAGTGGAGAAAGCAACATCACAATGCCTCAGAAGAAAGAATAGAAGCTAGATCGTTAGGAAGAAAGAAAATAGAAGAAAATGATAACTTCTACCACCAATGAATTTGAAGGCACTCTTAGAAGGAAGGATTGAAAGGAGTTGTTGAAAAATTGAACAACAAAAGAATAAGGTTGTTGTGGGCTTATGGAAAACTTCTCAAAATTGAGGTGAAATTCTGCCACTACGGAAACAATAGATTGGATTTTTATCAACAAGGAGACGAGAAGCTTATTTCACTGGGAGGATAAATGAAGAACTTGGGTCATTTATAAGCACCATAAATGGCAACAATCCTTAGGGAAGGATTTAGGTGAAATATAACCCAAGGTAACTCCAATGAAGAGATTGATGGATTTAAAATACCTCATAGTTGACAACATGTGAATCATGAAACACGAACTCAAATTGTCAAGAGTGACATAACACCATGTAAAAAGATAAGATAGGAAGAACTGCACTTAGAAATGCAAGATGAAGAATGTTTGAACTCCTCAAAACAAGACATGTGTTGAGCACCATGTTTATTTCAGAGTACAGCTTGGCGGATCTTAACTTCGAGAGAGACCTTGAGGACAATTGAAGAATAAAAGGAATCCTTGACGGACCACCATGAAGAAACTCTCGAAGAACTCCAGATAGATTAAAGAAGGTCGCAAGGAAAACAAGCTTGAAAAGAATAATATGAACCCTTGCATTGATTAGATGGAGCTCCGCGATGATATAACCGAGGAAAAAACTTGAAACTCCAGAAAGAAAAGATGAAGCATCTGGAACCGAGAATGTGACATGATGAACAACTCTGGAAAGAAGAAATTAGGTCACTTGGATGAAACAATAATAAGAATTACGTTATGCGTATCCTTCACCAATTTAAAATGATGACAAGCAATGGATTTGGCATGCTACTCATTCTGATTGGAAAAGATAAAGTAGAGATATAGCATAAACTCAATGGACTACCAATAGGATTTGGAAACAACGAATGAATTGATATGAGAACATAAGAAGAAGGAATCTTGAACACACCACCGTAAGAATTGGAAATGAACGTAGTAAAGGGATGAATCACCGGTAAGAACTAGAGAACAAATGAAGATACTTGAGGGAATTTGATACAGGAGAACGAAGAGATCACGAGCTGATTAGAGAATATTTGAGCGATGCACCGGTAAGATTTGGAGAACGAGAGCTAAAAGCTGGAATGAATAATCCTGAGATGATGGGTTCTGGAGAATCAAACCAAAAAGACTCCTGAATTGCTCCGGATGGGTGAAAAAATTTCTCACAATCAAAACAATTACGAGAGAATTGTATCAAGCTTGAACCGAGAATCTTTGAAAGAACGGGTAAGGATTTAAGAGGAACTCTTCTTCGGTCTTCAAATGCAGAGAATGACGATGAGAAACACCACCATGAACTTTTGAGGTACTCCGGAATGAAAATTAGAAAGGTTGAACCACGATGAAAAGAATTTGAAAGATCTTAGAGAAGGACATTTGACTGATGATAATTCATTCTTACGTCAACTTTGAAAGATTTGAGAATAGCTCCGAGAGAATTAGAAGAGTCAGGTAAGATCCTGGGAAAAGACCTGTGGGTTAGGGCCCACTCAAAAGAAACACCGTTGAACGACTAAAAGATAGATTGGGCCTATTGAATTAAATGGCTTGAATAAGGTAAGACCCCCAAACAGCTGAAAGGATTACGAATAGAAACTTGAATCTCCTGAGATATCTTCAGCACTCCTAAACAAATGAATAGCGCGAAGTGAATGATTAGGGGTGTGCACCGGCATGAGAAAACATTTGAAATAAGGAAAAGAATATGATCAACACTGAAACTTGAATTGAATCTATCGGAGAAGCAAAGAGAATGAAGAATGATGAACTTGAAGCTTCCTTAGCATCCTCCTGAGAATCATCGGATAAGAACATTGAAAGAAAAGAATGGAGAGACTTCCCATCAATAAGATGGATACTTGATTAAGAAAACCGAGTCCTTGAAGAAAAAGGGTGGGAGGGCGGGAAAACAAAGGCAACTTGGGGACAGATGAAATAAAGACCGATGAGAACAAATGAAGATACTTGAGGGAATTTGATACAAGAGAACGAAGAGATCATGAGCTGATTAGAGAATATTTGAGCGATGCACCGGTAAGATTTGGAGAATGAGGGCTGAAAGCTGGAATGAATAATTCTGAGATGATGGGTTCCGGAGAATCAAACTGAAAAGACTCCTGAATTGCTCCGGATGGGTGAAAAGAATTCTCACAATCAAAACAATTATGAGAGAATAGTATCAAGCTTGAACTAAGAATCTTTGAAAGAACGGGTAAGGATTTAAGAGGAACTCTTCTTCGGTCTTCAAATGCAGAGAATGACAATGAGAAACACCACCATCAATTTTCGAGGTACTCCAGAATGAACATTAGAAAGGTTGAACCACGATGAAAAGAATTTGAAAGATCTTAGAGAAGGACATTTGAACGATGATAATTCATTCTTATGTCAACTTTGAAAGATTTGAGAATAGCCCCGAGAGAATTAGAAGAGTCAGGTAAGAGCCTGGGAAAAGACCTGTGGGTTAGGGCCCACTCAAAAGAAACAACATTGAACGATTAAAGATATATTGGGCCGGTTGAATTAAATGGCTTGAATAAGGTAAGACCACGAAACAGCTGAAAGGATTATGAATAGAAACTTGAATCTCCTAAGATATCTTCAGCACTCCTAAACAAATGAATAGCGAGAAGTGAATGATTAGGGGTGTGCACCGGCATCAGAAAACATTTGAAATAAGGAAAAGAATATGATCAACACCGAAAGCTTGAATTGAATCCATCGGAGAAGAAAAGGGAACGAAGAATGATGAACTTGAAGCTTCCTTAGCATCCTCCTGAGAATCACCGGATAGGAACATTGAAAGAAAAGAATGGAGAGACTTCCCATCAATAAGATGGATACTTGGTTAAGAAAACCGAGTCCTTGAAGAAAAAGGGTGGGAGGGCGGGAAAACAAATGCAACTTGGGGACAGATGAAATAAAGACCGATGAGAATACTTAGAGTTGAACTTGCAGATGTTGAAAATGATCGGATCCACTTGAAGATGAGCACACCGGTTGAAAAGAAATTGAAATGACAAACTCGATGATCAAGAAGGATTAATATTCACATAGAAATATGAGAACACCACTTAGGAAAGGTATGTAATCCACATTTGACATTGAAGCAACTCAAATACCACAACAAAACAAAACAAAGGATTTGGTTTGCAGGATAAACCGGAAACAAACATATGATAGATCCCATATCATATCATGTGTCTGTTGGAAAGATATTCTAGGAGCTACTTGAATTCCCACTTATAAACTCCCGAAACTTTCTGGTTATGCAATCAGGTGTTGGGGATACAGGGGAAGCATAATATCTCACCCAAACTAAAAATACATACATCCAGCTGTATCCATCCTTCAACACATAACCAAGAAACCTTCGGAAATCGTGTACATCAACCTTCGAAAAGCATCCGTTATACAAGTTATGGCGATACTCCCGAACTCCCGCCCCAGTACTGGGTGGCGTCGAGCTTATCTCACCAACAACTGCATAAAAGAGATTTTCGATGTCGGCGAACTCAGGTATTCCAGAACTGCAACGATAAAATTGTGATGACAACACCTCAGAGCTCAACTCCCCGAGACACTACCACAACCCCTAAATGTCAGGAGGCACCAAGAACAAATGTTCTCGTCACAAAACCATCGGAACGATTCCAAGATACCCGCGTGATCCTAAATTTTTTCATGAAATTTGAGGAGAGAAGAGTCAAAACTCTACGCCAGGAGGCCTCACCAGAGCGACAAAGGGACTGGGGAGTAAAAAGAATCCTACTCTCCTATATATATAATCCTAAGACTCAAAACATTTTCTTCTAGACTCAACAACGTTAGCGATTCGATCAAGTAGGGGGCTCCTAAGTCGGGGAAGGCTCTGATTACCAACTTGTAACACCCACAATGCGGCTATATCTCCCACGTGTCGGGGCACGACTTAGAGGCATAGCCGCATGGTAGGTTTTTCGCAAGAGGGGTAATCTTCACACAATCCCATGTACTGAATAAGAAAGGAATAAAGAGTTGGCTTACAATCGACACTTCACACAAATACAAGTTAAACATACATCATCCAAAATTCAATCAAGGTCCGACCACAAAATCAAAATAAAAGAAAGCAACCCCAAAAGCTAGATCCCCGATCGTCCCAACTGGGCACCACTACTGGTCAACTGGAAACGAAACAACACAACGAACACGATCTTCATCGAGCTCCCACTTGAGCTCAGTTGCGTCATCTGCACTGGTATCATCGGCACCTGCAACTGTTTGGAAGTATCTGTGAGCCACGAGGACTCAGCAATCTCACACCCGCGAGATCAACACTATATAAGCTTATGGGTAGGAAATGGTAATGAGGTGGAGCTACAACAAGCACTAAGCATATATGGTGGCTAACATACGCAAATGAGAGCGAGAAGAGAAGCAACACAATGGTCAAGTAACTAGAAGTGATCAAGAAGTGATCCCGATACTACTTACGATCAAGCATAACACAAGAACCGAGTTCACTTCCCGGACTCCGCCGAGAAGAGACCATCACGGCTACACACGAGGTTGATGCATTTTAATTAAGTTAAGTGTCAAGTTCTCTACAATCGGACATTAAAAAATTCCCATCCGCCCTTAACTGTGGGCACGGCTTTCGAAAGTTTAAAACCCTGCAGGGGTGTCCCAACATAGCCCATCGCAAGCTCTCATGATCAACGAAGAATATTCCTTCTCCCGAGAACACCTGATTAGTCTCAGAATCCCGGTTACAAGACATTTCGACAAATGGTAAAACAAGACCAGCAAAGCCGCCCGATGTGCCGATAATCCCGATAGGAGCTGCACATATCTTGTTCTCAGGGCTACACTAGATGAGACATCCTACGAGTAAAACCAAACCTCAAGTTTCCCCGAGGTGGCCCCATAGTCTACTCATTTCGGACCAACACTTAGAGAAGCACTGGCCCCGGGGGGTTAAATAAAGATGAACCTCGGGCTCGCGAAACCCAAGGGAAGGTTATAGGTTGTTAGGAAAATGAAAAACCAAGGTTGGGCCTTGCTGGAGGAGTTTTATTCAAAGATAACTATCAAGGGGTTCCCATAACACCCAACCACGTAAGGAATGCAAAATCAAGGAACATAACACTGGTATGACGGAAACTAGGGCGGCAAGAGTGGAACAAAACACCAGGCATAAGGCCGAGC
This sequence comes from Triticum aestivum, assembly GCF_018294505.1. Classification (NCBI taxonomy): domain Eukaryota; kingdom Viridiplantae; phylum Streptophyta; class Magnoliopsida; order Poales; family Poaceae; genus Triticum; species Triticum aestivum. The sequence goes on along the minus strand of NC_057803.1, from coordinate 304,315,154 downwards.
CTTCCACCCTTTACCAAGTATATAGATGCATTAGTTAAATAATAGATATTGTGATATCCCAACATATCCATGTTCCAACATGGACAAACTTCAAGTTCACCTGCAACTAACAACGCTATAAGAGGGGCTGAGCAAAGTGGTAACATAGCCAAACAACGGTTTGCTAGGAAAGGTGGGTTACAGGCTTGACATGGCAATATGGGAGGCATGATATAGCAAGTGTTAGGTAGCGCGGCATAGCAATAGAGCGAACAACTAGCAAGCAAAGATAGAAGTGATTTCGAGGGTATGGTCATCTTGCCTGAGATCCCACAAGGAAGAAGAACGAGTCCATGAATAAGACAAATGGACGGAGTCGAATGGACCCTTACAAACGCGACGTTATCGGAACTAACCCAAAGAAGCAACACCGTAAAGGAGCAAACAACATGGTAAACAACCATCACATAATCATGGCATGATGCACAACCAAGTATGATGCATGTCCGGTTTAATGAGGCATGGCATGGCAAAATGCACAAGAAAATCTACAAGTTAAGTGGAGATCAATATGCAACGAGTTGCATATTGACGAAACACCACAAAAATTATTTAGTTCTCTCCCGTTTAGGTACTCAACAAAATTAAATGTTGGTTAGCATGGCAAGAGGTGAAGCATAATTAAACTAACTATCTAGTCAAGTTTAAATGAGGCCGGAAACAACAAATTCAGAAAATCCTCATATGCATTAAGCAATTTTAATGCAAACACCAATTGTAATCATTTTAAATGTTGTTATCATGATGTGGATGATATATGCAAGTTGGATGCAATTTTAAGAAAATATTGGCATGAGCATGTTATGAGGCATTTGTCATCATGGCGGAAACGAAAGGGGTGCCACGACAATGAATCCGAAAATGATGCCACGACAACATATCGGTTCCAGTAGCTCATAGAGATACCGGTGCAAAGGAAGTGTGGCGGGAGCGTGCAAAAGATGGTGGCGTGATCCCGGTAACCGGGTCCCCACGGGTTAGCGGCAAAAGAGGAGGACCGAGAAAGTGACAACTCGGACACGGTGCAAACATAGGGTGCAACTCATACATCACACAACATGCATTCGTTCCGCGGGTCATCGTCTCGGCGGTTATACCTTCGAAGCATGCAAACGAGGACGGTTCGGGTTCGGTGAAAAGTAGAGGAAGTAGACGTTCTCGGGACGTTCGTAGTGAAAGTAGTCGTTCATGTTCGTAGATGTTCGGGGTCACGACATGGATCTTGGCGTCCACGGGGTCTTTGTGGGTCGACGATAGTGGTACACATCATAATGAAACTTGGTGCATCCAAGGTCTTATGCGTAGTGGTACACATGTCATCGGGGTACTTTGTAACACCCATGATGCGGCTATATCTCCCACGTGACGGAGCACGACTTAGAGGCATAACCGCATTGTAGGCATGTTGCAAGAGGGGTAATCTTTACACATCCCATGTACTGAATAAGAAAGAGGTATAGAGTTGGCTTACAATCGCTACTTCACACAATACATAAATATAGCATTACATCATCCAGATACAATCAAGGTCCGACTATGGAACCAAAACAAAGACAACCCCAAATGCATAAGATCCCCGATCGCCCCAACTGGGTTCCAGTACTGATCGTCTGGAAAGGAAACGTAGTAACATCTTGAGTCCTCATCGAACTTCCACTTGAGTTCAGTCGCATATCCTGGAATGGCATCATCGACACCTGCATCTGGTTTTGGAAGTAATCCGTGAGTCACGGGGACTCAGCAATCTCACACCATCGCGATCAAGACTATGTAAGCTTATGGGTAGGGTCAAGGTATGAAGTGGAGCTGTAGCAAGCACTAGCATGTATGGTGGCTAACTTATGCAAATGAGAGCAAGAAGAGAAGGCAAAGCACGTTCAAGAATCTATGATCAAGAAGTGATCCTAGAACTACTTACGTTCAAGCATACACGAGACCGTGTTCTCTTCCTGGACTCCGCCAAAAAGAGACCATCACGGCTACACACGCGGTTGATACATTTTAATTAAGTTAAGTTTCAAGTTTTCTACAACCGGACATTAACAAATTCCCATCTGCCCATAACCGCGGGCACGACTTTCGAAAGTTCAAATCCTCACAGGGGTGTCCCAACTTAGCCCATCACAAGCTCTCACGGTCAACGAAGGATATTCCTTCTCCCATGACGACCCGATCAGACTTGGAATCCCGGTTACAAGACATCTCGACAATGGTAAAACAAGACCAGCAAAGCCACCCGAATGTGCCGACAAATCCCGATAGGAGCTGCACATATCTCGTTCTCAGGGCACACTAGATTGTCCAAACTTCCGGTAGGCCAACCCAGAGTTGCCCCTGGTGGCCACCGGCGGCTGACAAGTTGGACCAACACTCAGAGGAGCACTGGTCCGGGGGTTTAAAATAAAGATGACCCTTGAGTCCGCGGAACCCAAGGGAAAAAGGCTTAGGTGGCAAATGGTAAAACCAAGGTTGGGCCTTGCTGGAGGATTTTTATTCAAGGCGAACTGTCAAGGGGTTCCCATTATAACCCAACCGCATAAGGAACACAAAATCAAGGAACATAACACCGGTATGACGGAAACTAGGGCGGCAAGAGTGGAACAAAACACCAGGCATAAGGCCGAGCCTTCCACCCTTTACCAAGTATATAGGTGCATTAAAGTAAACAAGATATAATAATGATATCCCAACAATAACATGTTCCAACAAGGAACAAACTCCAGTCTTCACCTGCAACTAGCAACGCTATAACAGGGGCTGAGCAAAGCGGTAACATAGCCAAACAACGGTTTGCTAGGATAAGGTGGGTTAGAGGTTTGACATGGCAATATGAGAGGCATGATAAAGCATGTGGTAGGTATCGCGGCATAGGCATAGCAATAGAGCGAGCATCTAGCAAGCAAAGATAGAAGTGATTTCGAGGGTATGGTCATCTTGCCTGCAAAGTTCTCCGAGTTGACGTAAGCTTGATCCTCGTAGGCGTACTCAACGGGTTCCTCGATCACGTACTGGTCTCCCGGCTCTACCCAAGTCAAGAACACAAGCAAGGGAAAACACAATCAACCACGGTGCAATGCGCAAGCAACATGATGCAAAACATGGCATGATATGCGGGATGTAATATGCAATGCATATGCGTGCTCCGGAAGGAAAAGATTGAACCAGGCCTCAACTTGGCAAACCAAGAGTGTTGCTGGAAAGATGAGTTGATTTTCGTCGAAATCGATATAAAGATCACCGGAATCGGATGCATGGTTTGCAAATGGCAAGCAAAACAATAATGGCACAATTCTGTGATTAACAGCACGATGCCATCTAGACTGCAACAAGAAATTAAGCTACTGCACTCTAACATAGCAACAAAGCACATGGCAGTGATCTAATCAAGATGCTTGACAAAAGATGAACACTGAGATATGGCTAAATCACACAATAGCAGGTTCAAACAAGCATGGCAAAAGTACAAAAGATATCAGGTTCACAGACTTAGTGAAAATAACAACATGCCAGGAATTAACATCAGGAAGCAATGTTTAGAGCAAGATAACAACATGCTACAGGTTCAGAACATAGCAACACAAGGCATGGCATGAATCTACTCAAAGCATATAACAAAAGTCCGTTACTGACCATAAGCCAAAAGGGATCAGAAGACATGATGGCAACCATGTAAACATAGCAAGTTTCGTTAACAGATTCAGACTTAGCAGAAAACTGGACATGGCAAAAACAGAGTTACGTAGGCATGTTTGCGAGCTCGATGCACTCACCACAAGGCATTGCATGACAAACTAAGCATACACCCAGCAAGAAGACATGTTCAAGAAGCTAAACATGGCAAGAACAACCTCATAGCATGCATGGATCAACTACAACAACCTTGGCAAAATTGAATAACATGTAAACAATCTGCCAGGAAAATTTTATAGCAAAAGTAGAGCAAGATTGAGTCATGCTAGGGTACTCCATAAATGCAAACAAAGACTTGGATGGATAGAGCACAACCATATCTCAAAATCATCCTTACTGAACATGCTCAAAAGAGGCATGGATCACTCTGTAGCAACATGAATACCTGGCATAAAAATAACATCAGGGAAATGACTTAGAAGAATTCTAAGTCCTTGAAATCAGCAACATCACGAGAGCTACTTTGCATGCTTGTGCTAGTCACCACATTGATCACAAAAATACATGGCATACACCCCTGTAAAGATGGCATGGCATATCCCAAAACACATGTAGGGCTCAAGTTCATCGGAGGCACACATTAATCATGGCAAAAATGACAAATGCCCATAATCTGTTAAGAAACAAAAACTAACATTATATAGCACTCTTGCAACAACATTTTAGGCATCAAGATGGACTCAAACAAGCATGGTGCAATGGAATGAAAGGAAGAGCACATCCAAACGAACAATTTGGTATATGGCACGCCCGAAACGAAGCTATGGATGCAGAGATATGGCATGATCAATGAAGCATAAAAATAACCAGAAAAGGGAACTGAGGGAAAATTCACCTCGCGGAAAAACAGGACGAAGAGAAGCGGGATGAGGAGATACGTGCTCGGGGCGGTGTGTTTGGATGGAGGGACCCATGGATCTCGTCTCGATCCACCGGATCTCGCCGGAGACGATGAAGATGGCCGGAGCTTGAGCCGGCGACGAGGTGGAGCGGCGGAGGCGGCGTCCGGCGACGCGGGGTGCGGCGCAGCCGACGCGGGATGCGGCGACCGAGGCAGGCAGTGGCGTGGATAGGCTGGGGGCGGCAAGCGGCGTTGGCGAGCGAGGCGGCAGGGCGGTGCGGTCGGTGGTGGGTGCGGGGCGGCGGCGCACCACGGTGGAGGCGAGCGGGTGGCGGAGCGGCACGCGGTGGCCGGGGCGGTGCTGCGCGCGCGGGGAGCTTGGGCCCGATCCGGCCCGGGGCGGGCTCCCCGTGGGCCGGTCGGGCCACGGCGGAGGGAGGCGACTGCGGGACACGTGGTGCGCCCTAATTGGTGCGGAGGCGGCGGCGTGGTTTGTCCGGCGGGAACCGGACGTGTCCTACGGCGGAGATGGGTGATTTGCTAGGGTTAGGGGTGGTTTTTGCCCGAAATTTCGGGGGAGAGGGGTTTTATATAGGTAGAGGGAGCTAGGGGAATCCAAATGAGGTGCGGTTTTCGGCCACGCGATCGTGATCGAACGACCGAGAGGATGGAGGGGGTTTATATGGGTTTTGGGCCACTTTGGAGGGGTGTTGGGCCGCAACACACACGAGGCCTTTACGGTTCCTCGGTTAACCGTTGGAGTACCAAACGAACTCCAAATGGCACGAAACTTGACAGGCGGTCTACCGGTAGTGAACCAAGGCCGCTTGGCAAGTCTTAGTCCACTGCGAGAATGTTTAACACCCACACACGAAAAGAAGCAAAAGGGGACACCGGAGGACGTAGGAGTGCCAGAATGCAAAACAGACAACAGGGAAAATGCTCGGATGCATGAGACGAACACGTATGCAAAAGCGATGCACATGATGACATGATATGAGATGCATGACATGGACAAAATGCAAAACAAAGACAAAACCCAACCACGAGGGAATATCATAACTTAGAGCCGAAAATGGCAAGAGTTGGAATACAAATATGGAAAGTTACATACGGGGTGTTACAACACTCCACCACTACGAAAGGATCTCGTCCCGAGATCTAGGACTGTAAAAACTCTGGATATTCGGAACAGAGGTGGTCCTCGCGTTCGCAGGTGGCTTCACGGTCGGAATGATGTGACCACTTCACTTTCAGGAATTTGATAGACTTGTTGCGAGTCTTGCGCTCAGTTTCTTCAAGAATAACAACAGGATGCTCATGATAAGACATGTCTTCTTGGAGATCAATCTCTTCGAAGTTGATGGTGCAGTCAGGACTTGCGAAGCTGAGACACATGAATCACGTCATGCACGTTTGCAAAGTTGGATGGAAGCTCAAGTTGATAGGCGAGATCGCCTCTTTTGCCAATGATCTTGAAAGGACCCACGTATCTAGGGGCAAGCTTCCCTTTGATACCGAAGCGACGAGTACCTTTCATTGGAGAGACGCGGAGGTAGACATGGTCTCCGATCTCGAAAGCCAAGTCATGATGCTTGCTATCATAGTAACTCTTCTGGCGCGATTGCGCGGCTTTGAGATTTTCACGAATGACTTTGCACATTTCTTCAGCCTCTATGATCAAGTCATTGCCAAGAAGTTGGCGTTCACCAGTCTCTCACCAGTTAAGAGGAGTGCGGCACTTTCTGCCATAGAGAATCTCGAATGGGGCCTTTCCCGAACTCGCTTGGAAGCTGTTGTTGTAGGAGAACTCGGCATATGGAAGGCAATCTTCCCACTTCATACCGAAATAAATGACACATGCCCTGAGCATATCTTCAAGAATTTGATTTACTCGCTCGACTTGTCCACTAGTTTGAGGATGAAAGGCTGTGCTGAAGCGAATGTTGGTGCCCATGGCCTTCTGAAAGGAATCCCAGAACTTAGAAGTGAAGATGCTTCCACGATCTGAAGATATCAACTGCGGAATGCCATGCAAAGAGACAAACCTGGAGGTATATAGCTCTGCCAACTGAGCTGATGTGATAGATTCTTTGATAGGAAGAGCCACTTTAGTGAGCTTGTCGATGACAACGAAGATATCATCATTGCCACGCTTGGACTTGGGAAAACCAGTCATGAAGTCCATCTCAATATGGTCAAACTTCCCTGGAATTGCAAGAGGTTGGAGGAGACCAGCTGGCCATTGGTGTTCTGCTTTCACTCTTCTGCAGACATCACATTCATTCACGAACTGAGCAATCTCGCGCTTCATTCGAGTCCACCAATACGACTGCTTGAGGTCATGGTACATCTTTGTACTTCCAGGATGAATAGATAGGAGTGAATTGTGAGCCTCGTTCATAATGACTTTGCGAAGGTCACCTTTAGGAACAACAATGCGATCCTCGAAGAATAGAGTATCTTTGTCATCAAGGCGACAACACTTGTACTTGGGTTGGCTCTTGGCAATCCCAATCCTCACCTTCTTCACCATAGCATCAAGAAGTTGAGCCTCACGAATCTGATCTTCCAAAGTAGGAGAGACTTGGAGGTTGGCAAGGAATCCTTGAGGAACAACTTGGAGATTAAGTTTGCAGAAAGCTTCACAAAGATCCGGTTGGAAGGGCTTGAGAATCAAACTGTTGCAGTAAGCCTTCCTGCTCAAAGCGTCAGCAATGACATTGGCCTTGCCTGGAGTATATTCAATACTCGGATTATACTCTTGAATCATTTCGACCCAACGAGTCTGCCTGAGGTTGAGGTTGGGCTGAGTGAAGATGTACTTGAGACTCTTATGATCAGTGAAGATGTCCACTTTTCTTCCCAACAAGAGATGTCTCCATGTTAAAAGAGCATGGACAACTGCCGCCAACTCGAGGTCATGAGTGGGGTAGTTCTTTTCGTTGGGCTTCAACTGGCGAGAGGTATAGGCCACAACTTTCTTCTCTTGCATTAACACAGCACCGAGACCTTGAAGGGAAGCATCACAGAAAACCTCGAATGGTTTGGATTCATCAGGAGGAGTCAGAACTGGAGCTGTGACTAACTTCTCTTTGAGGGTGTTGAAAGCGATGTCACATTCAGGCGTCCAGACATACTTCACATGCTTCTGGAGGAGGTTGGAAAGAGGCTTCGCGATCTTAGAGAAATTCTCAACGAATCTTCGACAATAGCTTGCGAGCCCAAGGAAGCTGCGGAGTTGCTTCACATTCTGAGGCGGTTCCCAATTCACAATTGCAGACACCTTCTCAGGATTAACAGCTATGCCCTTGGCGGAGATGATATGCCCAAGGTAGAGAACCTCATCGAGCCAAAACTCGCACTTTGAAAACTTCGCATAGAACTGATGTTCTCTGAGTTTGTCCAGCACCAATCTCAAGTGCTTGGCATGATCCTCCTTGTTCTTGGAAAAGACCAAAATGTCATCGAGATAGACCAAGACGAAGTCATTTGTGTAGGGGTTGAAGATGAAGTTCATCATGCAAGAGAATGTTGGAGGAGCATTGACAAGGCCGAAAGACATGACGGTGTATTCATAGGAACCATAGCTTGTTCTGAACGCTATCTTGGGGATGTCTTGTTCACGAATGCGAATCTGATGATAGCCCATACGGAGCTCAAGCTTGGAGAATACTTGAGCACCTTTGAGTTGTTCGAAAAGCTCATTGATGTTGGGAAGTGGGTACTTGTTCTTTATGGTCTTCTTGTTCAATGGACGGTAGTCGACACAAAGTCGGTCCGTGCCATCCTTCTTCTTGACAAAAAGAACACCACAACCCCATGGAGAAGAACTTGGTCGGATGAGACCCATACGCTCTTGTATATCGAGTTGTTTCTTCAGCTCCTTCAACTCTTCTGGTCCAAGCTTGTAAGGACGTTTGCAAACAGGTTCCGTGCCAGGCTCAAGATCGATGACAAATTCAACTGGCCGGTGAGGAGGCATTCCTGGAAGCTCTTCTGGAAAGACGTCTTGATATTCACAAACGACTGGAATCTGAGAGATGGCATTCAACTCGCCCTTCTCATTGAGAGAAAACAGTTGAATGGTATCATCACGAGCGGCAAAGACAATCACATCCTCAGACGAGTGTGTCAATTGAATCTGCCTGGCAGCACAATCAAGCTGAGCCTTGTGCTTAGAAAGCCAGTCCATGCCGAGAATTAGATAAATATCCAAGTCACCAAGGACCATTGGAGATGACAGAAACTTATAGTCACCATCTTGATAGAAACCTCCGGAACCATGTAGCTTGCGTGCAAGCATTTACCCGGTGAGACAACTGCTAACGGACTAGGCAAATCTTGGAAAACCCACTCATGCTTAGATGCAAATGGTCTTGAGATGAAACAATGCGATGCACCAGTATCAAAAAGAACTTTTGCAGGAATATCGTTAATAGGAAGGTTACCCATGATCACTTCTGGAGAGTCCTATGCCTGAGCTGTGTTCATCATGTTGACCTTTGCAAACTTGGGATTATGCTTGACCACTGCATTGCTGGAAGATCTCACAGGAGGAGGAGGCAGAAGACGCCTCTGGTTGAAGCATTTGTTTGCATAGTGACCCTTCTGCTGACACTTGTTGCACGTAACCTTTGAAAGCGGCCGGTGATACGGAGCACCTGACATTGGAGCATGAGACGAAGCCTTGTTCTGAAAGCCTGGGTTGGGTGGGTGGGAAGATCCATTGCCACCTTTGCTCTTCTGCTGATAAGGCTGACGGAACGGAGGAGGAGGAGGCAACCAGTACTTTTGCTGCTTAGCTGCCACTTGAGTTGAAGAAGAAGAAGGAGTTGCATCCCTGACTCTCTTCTTGGAAGCATCACACTTGAGCTGAGCAGCCTCTTGCTTTAATGCCATATTGTAGAACTCATCATACTTTTTCGGCTCAAAAAGCATAAGGGCTAGTTGCAGATCTTCTTTGAGGCCACCTCTAAACTGATAAATCATGCTCTTCTCATCAGGGATGTCTTGCTTGGCGAAACGAGTGAGCCTCTGGAACACGATGTTGTATTGGTAAACAAACAAGCCGCCTTGCTTCAGATTGCGGAACTCCTCACGCTTACTCTCAACAACACTCTGAGGAATGTGGTGAGCTTTGAAGTCTTGGCGGAAATCATCCCAGGTAATCACACAACCTCCTCTGGAATCTTTGTATTGTTGATACCATTCAGCAGCTTCGTCTTTGAGTTGGAACGAAGCAAACTTGACAAAGTCCTCAGCCCTGACGTTGCTACACTCAAAATGTTTGCAGATATCCACGAGCCAATCATCAGCGTCTGTGGCCTCGACACAGTTACTGAAGGTCTTCGGCTGGTTTGCGAGGAACTGGTTGAGGGTAGCAAACTGAGTTTGATTGTTGCCATGGCCTTTATTTCCTTGGTTGCGCTCTTGCAAGAGTTGCATAATCAACTGCGTGTTGGCGTTGGTAGTGGCCATCACAGCTTGCCATGCCTCCGGAGGTGGAGGTGGTGGCGGAGGTTCCGGATTCTGACGCGTTGGAGGAGCCATCCTGAAGAGGGTGACATCCGTTAGCATCTTGAAAGACATATATTCAAGCTGAATCAAATGGATCGAAATTGCAACATATAGCCTTAACATTCGAACAAAATTGAACGAATGAATTCCAAATTAAATGGTCACACTTCCATAAATTAAGAAGCCACTTAGATAGAGATAGATGAATAAAACAACAAGGTACGGACATGAACAAATACTTGGTAAGGATTACCCAATCACAAACCAAATATCTGCGGAAGAAATACTAGAGCTACATGAATTCCCACCTATGAAACTCCCGAAACTTTCCGGTTATGCAATCAGGTGTTGGGGATACAGGGGAAGCATAATATCTCACCCAAAACTAGCAAATCCTACATCCAGCTGTATCCATCCTTCAACACATAACCAAGAAACCTTCGGAAATCATTTACCTCAACCTTCGAAAAGCATCCGTTATACGAGTTATGGCAATACTCCCGAACTCCCGCCCCAGTACTGGGTGGCGTCGAGGTTATCTCACCAACAACTGCATAAAAGAGATTTTCGATGTCGGCGAAACTCAGGTATTCCAGAACTGCAACGATAAAATTGTGACGACAACACCTCGGAGCTCAACTCCCCGGGACACTGCCACAACCCCTAAATGTCAGGAGGCACCAAGAACAATGTTCTCGTCACAAAACCATCGGAACGATTCCAAGATACCCGCGTGATCCTAAATTTTTTAGTGAAATTTGAGAAGAGAAGAGTCAAAACTCTACGTCAGGATGCCTCACCAGAGCGACGAAGGGACTGAGGAGTAAAAAGAATCCTACTCTCCGATATATATAATCCTAAAAGACTCAAAACATTTTTCTAGACTCAACAACGCCAGCGATTCGATCAAGCAGGGGGCTCCTAAGTCGGGGAAGGCTCTGATTACCAACTTGTAACACCCACGATGCGGGTATATCTCCCACGTGTCGGAGCATGACTTAGAGGCATAACCGCATTGTAGGCATGTCGCAAGAGGGGTAATCTTTACACATCCCATGTACTGAATAAGAAAGAGGTACAGAGTTGGCTTACAATCGCCACTTCACACAATACATAAATATAGCATTACATCATCCAGATACAATCAAGGTCCGACTACGGAACCAAAATAAAGACAACCCCAAATGCATAAGATCCCCGATCGCCCCAACTGGGCTCCACTACTGATCGTCTGGAAAGGAAACGTAGTAACGTCCCGAGTCCTCATCGAACTCCCATTTGAGTTCAGTCGCATGTCCTGGAATAGCATCATCGACACCTGCATCTGGTTTTGGTAGTAATCTGTGAGTCACGGGGACTCAGTAATCTCACACCCTTGCGATCAAGACTATGTAAGCTTATGGGTAGGGAAAAGGTATGAAGTGGAGCTGCAGCAAGCACTAGCATATATGGTGGCTAACTTACACAAATGAGAGCGAGAAGAGAAGGCAAAGCACGTTCAAGAATCTATGATCAAGAAGTGATCCTAGAACTACTAACGTTCAAGCATACATGAGACCGTGTTCTCTTCCCGGACTCCACCGAAAAGAGACCATCACGGTTACACACGCGGTTGATACATTTTAATTAAGTTAAGTTTCAAGTTTTCTACAACCGGACATTAACAAATTCCCATCTGCCCATAACCGCGGGCACGGCTTTCGAAAGTTCAAATCCCTGCAGGGGTGTCCCAACTTAGCCCATCACAAGCTCTCACGGTCAATGAAGGATATTCCTTCTCCCAGGACGACCCGATCAGACTCGGAATCCCGGTTACAAGACATCTCGACAATGGTAAAACAAGACTAGCAAAGCCACCTGAATGTGCCGACAAATCCCGATAGGAGCTGCACATATCTCGTTCTCAGGGCACACCGGATTGTCCAAACTTCCGGTAGGCCAACCCAGTGTTGCCCCTGGTGACCACCGGCGGTTGACAAGTTGGACCAACACTCATAGGAGCACTGGTCTGGGGGTTTAAAATAAAGATGACCCTTGAGTCCACGGAACCCAAGGGAAAAAGGCTTAGGTGGAAAATGGTAAAACCAAGGTTGGGCATTGCTGGAGGAGTTTTATTCATGGTGAACTTTCAAGGGGTTCCCATTATAACCCAACCGCGTAAGGAATGCAAAATCAAGGAACATAACACCGGTATGACGGAAATTAGGGCGGCAAGAGTGGAACAAAACACCAGGCATAAGGTCGAGCCTTCCAACCTTTACCAAGTACATAGGTGCATTAAAGTAAACAAGATATAATAATGATATCCCAACAATAACATGTTCCAACAAGGAACAAACTCCAATCTTCACCTACAACTAGCAACGCTATAACAGGGGCTGAGCAAAGCGGTAACATAGCCAAACAACAGTTTGCTAGGACAAGGTGGGTTAGAGGTTTGACATGGCAATATGAGAGGCATGATAAAGCATGTGGTAGGTATCGCGGCATAGGCATAGAAATAGAGCGAGCATCTAGCGAGCAAAGTTAGAAGTGATTTCGAGGGTATGGTCATCTTGCCTGCAAAGTTCTCCGAGTTGACGTAAGCTTGATCCTCGTAAGCGTACTCAACGGGTTCCTCGATCACGTACTCGTCTCCCGGCTCTACCCAAGGCAAGAACACAAGCAAGGGAAAACACAATCAACCACGGTGCAATGCGCAAGCAACATGATGCAAAACATGGCATGATATGCGGGATGTAATATGCAATGCATATGCGTGCTCCGGAAGGAAAAGATTGAACCAGGCCTCAACTTGGCAAACCAAGAGTGCCGCTGGAAAGATGAGTTGATTTCGGTCGAAATCGATATAAAGATCACCGGAATCGGATGCACGGTTTGCAAATGGCAAGCAAAACAATAATGGCACAATTCTGCGATTAACAACACGATGCCATCTAGAATGCAACAAGAAATTAAGCTACTGCACTCTAACATAGCAACAAAGCACATGGCAGTGATCCACTCAAGATGCTTGACAAAAGATGAACACTGAGCTACGGCTAAATCACACAATAGCAGGTTCAAACAAGCATGGCAAAAGTGCAAAAGATATCAGGTTCACAGACTTAGTGAAAATAACAACATGTCAGGAATTAACATCAGGAAGCAATGTTTAGAGCAAGATAACAACATGCTACAGGAACATATCATGGCAAAGCAAGGCATGGCATGAAACTACTCAAAGCATATAACAAAAGTCCCTTACTGACCATAAGCCAAAAGGATCAGAAGATATGATGGCACCCATGTAAACATAGCAAGTTTCGTTAACAGATTCAGACTTAGCAGAAAACTGGACATGGCAAAAACAGAGTTACGTAGGCATGTTTGCGAGCTCGATGCACTCACCACAAGGCATTGCATGACAAACTAAGCATACACCCAGCAAGAAGACATGTTCAAGAAGCTAACCATGGCAAGAACCATCTCATAGCATGCATGGATCAACTACAACAACCTTGGCAAAATTGATTAACATGTAAACAATCTGCCAGGAACATTTTATAGCAAAAGTAGAGCAAGATTGAGTCATGCTAGGGTACTCCATAATTGCAAAAAAAGACATGGATGGATAGAACATAACAATATCTCAAAATCATCCTTACTGAACATGCTCAAAAGAGGCATGGATCACTCTGTAGCAACATGAATACATGGCATAAAAATAACATCAGGGAAATGACTTAGAAGAATTCTAAGTCCCTGAAATCAGCAACATCACGAGAGCTACTTTGCATGCTTGTGCTAGTCACCACATTAATCACAAAAATACATTGCATACACCCCTGTAAAGATGGCATGGCATATCCCAAAATACATGTAGGGCTCAAGTTCATAGGAGGCACACATTAATCATGGCAAAAATGACAAATGCCCATAATATGTTAAGAAACAGAAACTAACATTATGTAGCACTCTTGCAACAGCATTTTAGGCATCAAGATGGACTCAAACAAGCATGGTGCAATGGAATGAAATGAAGAACACATCCACACGAACAATTTGATATACGGCACGCCCAAAACGGAGCTATGAATGTAGAGATATGGTATGATGAATGAAGCATAAAAATAACCAGAAAAAGGAACTTAGGGAAAATTCACCTTGTGGAAAAACGGGATGGAGAGAAGCGGGATGAGGAGATACTAGATCGGGGCGGTGTGTTTGGATGGAGGGACCAGTGGATCTCGTCCCGATCCACCGGATCTCGCTGGAGAGGATGAAGATGGCCGGAGCTCGAGCCGGCGACGAGGAGTGGCGGAGGTGGCGTCCGGCGACGCGGGGCGTGGGGCGGGAGGCGGCGGCGAGGCTGGGGCGGAGAGCGGCGCTGGCGAGCGAGGCGGCGGGGCGGTGCGGTCAGCGGCGGCGCAGGCGGCGGCCCACCACGACAGAGGCGAGCGGGCGGTGGAGCGGCATGCGGTGGCCGGGGCGGCGCTGTGCGCGCGGGGAGCTCGGGCCTGATCCGGCCCGGGGCGGGCTCCCTGTGGGCCTAGTGGGCCACAGCGGAGGGAGGCGGCTGCAGGACACGTGGCGCGCCCTGATTGGTGCGGAGGCGGTGGCGCGGTTTGTCCGGCGGGAACCGGACGTGTCCGGCGGCAGAGATGGGCGATTTGCTAGGGTTAGGGGTGGTTTTTGCCCGAAATTTCGGGGGAGAGGGGTTTTATATAGGTAGAGGGAGCTAGGGGAGTCCAAATGAGGTGCAGTTTTCGGCCACACGGTCGTGATCGAACGACCGAGAGGATGGAGGGGGTTTATATGGGTTTTGGGCCACTTTGGAGGGGTGTTGGGCTGCAACACACACGAGGCCTTTACGGTTCCTCGGTTAACCATAGGAGTACCAAACGAACTCCAAATGGCACGAAACTTGATAGGTTTTCTACCGGTAGTGAACCTAGGCCGCTTGGCAAGTCTTGGTCCACTCCGAGAATGTTTAACACCCGCACACGAAAAGAGGCAAAAGGGGACGCCGGAGGACGTAGGAGTGGCAGAATGCAAAACGGACAACGGGGAAAATGCTCGGATGCATGAGACGAACACGTATGCAAAAGTGATGCACATGATGACATGATATGAGATGCATGACATGGACAAAATGCAAAACGAAGACAAAACCCAACCATGAGGGAATATCATAACTTAGAGCCGAAAATGGCAAGAGTTGGAATACAAATATGGCAAGGTGCATACAGGGCGTTACATACTTGTCGGATCCACGAGGTACTTGGCAATGGTAGAGGTACACGCGGTCTTTAGCGTGAGCAGTTGTACAGGTCAAAGGGGAACTCGGCGTATCCATGTACTTGGCGTTCCGGTGTGATAGTCGTTCGAGCGTCTGACAAAGCGGTACTTGGCGGTCTTCGAAAACACCGGTAGTCACAGTATGTGTTCTTGGCGGTTTCGTAGACGCGGCAGGGTACCTAACGCATCCACAGAAGGGTCTTGGTGTCCTTGGTGGATGAAGACCGCGGTGCGAGGTGGTGGCTTGGGGTCGGGACGACCGAGGCAAGGTGGCACATGAGCTTGAGGGCGTGGGGGCCATGGCGCTGAGCGACGAGCTGCTGCTACTCGATGCAGACAGAGGTAGCCAGGGGACGCGGAGGAAGCCAGGAAGACAGGGATGAGTGCCTGGGTGTAAAGGTCGCGAGGTCGTCGGAGCTTGGTGCGTATCCGAACGGTGAGGCCAATGCGGGACTGGGATCCGCCAGTGGAAGAGATGAACGGTGAGGCGGAGCTCGTGCATCGGGCGACGTCAGTGGACGAGGAAGGAGGCTGCGGCCTCGCGAGTTCCAGCGGCGGGGAACGGCTCACCGGCGAGCAACAGAGTCGCCGTGCGCTGCCACAGGTACATGGCGAGGACGCGAGGGGGAGGGGCGGCGCAATGCGGCACTAGAGGGAGCAGCAAGGTGGCGCCATGGGTCCTGGATGGCGGCGGCGCATCTGTTGGCTCCTGGAGCTGGTGCTTGACCGCAGAGGGAGGTGGGTGGCGCGAGGTGGAGGAGAGGAGCGTAGGCGCTTCTCTTGGTGCGTGAGGAAGAGAGCGAGAGGAGGAAGAGATGGGGATCGAGCGATGCGGGTGTGGTGGCGGGCACAGGAACGAGGTGGGAGAGGTCAGGGCCTAGGGTTAGGGGCACGCGGGCTGGGCCTTAGGAGAGGGATGGGCCAGTGCTGGGGAAACGGATGGCCGGCGGGGACTGGGCTAGGGTCTCTACTGCTGCCGCTGCTCTCATTTCTTTTCTATTTCTTCAGACAGAAATACAAAAAGGAAAGAGTAGGGGAAAAAGGAGAGGAGCTAGAGAAATATAAAAATAAACTCATGATCCTAAAAATGTGCTCTATTTAACAGAATTGGTTTGGAGATTTTTAAAGGAAGTAAAATAATTCAAGTTTGAATTAAATTCAAACTTGAACCATTTTAAACCCTAACCAAAACAATTCCAATTGAGATGAAATTTGACAGAGTGGCTAGGTACATGGTGTTAGAATATTGGAGAAAAGATGAACATGAAAAGAGAAGGGAAAATGGCACTTGCAAAAATGGAAGAAAGGGAAGGAAGGAGGAGTGATGGTGCAAGAACCACACACGGAGCATGCAACAACACAACATGCATGAATATGACAATGCACATGATGATTATGAGAATGCAAACAGACACAAGAACAAATGCAATATGACAATGTAAGCATGGCAACACAATGAGTAGAACAACATAACAAAACAAGATGAGCCCGGAAGATGGAACCCCAAATGGAATTGGATGGAGATCAACATGGCTATATTTCCAAATATGGAAGTTTTACATCTCGGGTGTTACACTCCAGCTCTGTGTTCAGCTATCATAACTGAATGGGTCCGTCAAATCCAGGTATTCAACAGGCATGAGTTTTAAATAAAAGAACCGGTGCTTGCACGCTGCTGATAATATAAGGCGAGCACATTCAGAAGCCTTTTTGTGCCATAGAAGATCCTTTTGTTGCTTTTCATAAAATTCTTCCGTGAAGTCTTGGTGAAAGCGATAGTTAAGCCTCATGGTCTCAAGCTTGCTTGCAGTCAGAACAAAGAATCTCACACATTCAATGTTTACCAAGCAGGGTTCATAGTCATCCAGCGTTACTGTCTTCAAACGAACGTCATCTCGTTTGACAAACGGTCGGTGCTTATGTTGCCATGTATTTGTTTCTCCATAACAGAGTCCTCCCTAGATGTACATGGAGATTGAAAATACTTGAGCTCTAAAAATAGAGATTCTGTCGAAAGAGCAGATGAATGATTAATTATATTACCTCCATCCTTGTAAAGTATTTATTGGATTTTTTGTAAATATGGGTGTATGTAATACTAAAACATGTATAGCCATGGGTGAATCAATTTACAGACAAATGTAAGACAAGCTTTTTAAGACATACAGTAGAAGTAGTACAATATGCATGTTATGGGCTTTCAATGTGTTTGAGAATCATCACCTCGATAAACAAGTTCTCAAGGCTTCGAAAGTATTGCATCAGGGAAACGATGACGTCCACTTCAAAACACATCTTGATGAGCAAAGTCTTGACCGTTCGAAGCACTATTGACAGACAGACTGCCAGCAAACCCTGCATGGTGCACGCACAACAATTTTAAAAATTGAACAAAAAGTTCTATTACATGAAGCTTGTTTACTCGGACAAATGCAACTGAAAACCAGGTACCTGGATAACTGTAGGGTTACGCGTGACCTTGGATTCAGTGAAAAAATCATGGAATTTCCCCACAGTCTCCAGTTTAGGTGCAGACATAACAGTTATCTACAAGTTGCTGCTGAGAATATCGTTAAGCAACCGCTGAAGTGACATGGCATCCTCTATAACAAGTTCGCCATGTGCACAGAAAATTCCAATGCTTACAAGGTTACGTGAGTTTATTCTTATGCAAGGGCTTTCCATATTCCAAGTAAGCAGTAGGCACCGGAGCGCGGGGCAACTAGAGTGGATCATGCTTTCAAGGGAGATGTCTGATATACCAATGTCCACAAGTGAAAGTCTCTTGAGCAGTGGTAGTTTAAGAGCCTGAATGTAATTGTCTGGTATTTGGCAAAGAGCAAAGGTGGCGGTGTGTAGGGAGGATGCAAACCAAGAGAAGGACGACGGTGCAAAAGGCGCAGATGATGGGTGTGTGAGTGGTCGTACGACACACTCTCTCACGAAATCTGGGAACATGTAATAGAACTCGAGCACCTGGAGATTGTTCAGTTTGGATGATTTCAGCTAGGCGTCGACGACGGAGGGTCTGGACTGGAGGTAGCACGCCGGTATGCAGAGACGGTGAACTGCGTCCCCATGGGCGTAGAGGATGGCTTCCAGAAGCGTCGTATCATCAGTGCAAGATTTGCGAGGGCACCGAGTTCCGAAGTGCCTTTCGCGAGCGAGCTCCCAAGTAGGAGGCGCTACGGAGATTTTCTTGGTATGAACTGTTTCTAGAGGCTTAAAAAGACGAGTGGCAGGGATCTCATGTTAGTCAAGATTTAGAGGAGCGGTGGGCCATAAAGGACGCCACCGACGAGTGAGGATTCGAGTACGGATGGTATCCAAGATGGGGAGACGAGAGATGATCTCACCTAGGTTGACATCTGGGAGATCCCTGATGCGGTCCGGACGAGTTTTTTTTGTCGTGCTCCTCAGATCCAGTGGGCGGACCCTCATTGGTCCCCGCCAGTACCGCCAAACACCCAAAGGAATGCACCGTCGGCGGCACGAGCCTTGCCCTCTTGGTACTAGAAGCATCAGACTCCATCTAGGAGCGACGTGTGCGGTGGATCTAGAAAGACGGTTTGGAGGATGGAGGTGTTGCAACAACACCGTTTATCCAAAAAGTAGTATTTTTTAAGTGGTGTCATTGCGAGAACAGTGACATCGGACAGTGGCAACAAGTCAGACTCCATGCCTCCACTTGATTCACGCACATGCCTCTCCGAGCAACGTGTCAATACAAACATATTGAACACGGACGCACGATCGCAGCTCTTGTTTTTGACATGGGACGCACGACCGCAAGTTTTCTTCCTAATATGGGTCTGTGCCTCTGCTTGCTAGACCAACGTGCCTATCTGAGTACACAACTCAGCTGAAATAACGACAACTGGGAGGCACGACTGTCTCCTCTTTATACTATATGACTGTGCCTTCACTAACTTCATGGTTGTGCCTCTCTTACTGCACGAGCCAGCTAAGTTAATCGAAGCACAGAAGCATGACCATGAGTCTTCTTAACACAGGACTGAAGCTGCACTAGGTTCAAGTGCCTCTCTGAGCAAACATGTTGAAGGAAACATGTCAAACCGAGAGACACACCCACAACAACAACAACCAAAACAACAACAACATCGACAACAACCACGTTTAGGATTGCATCTACTTTCAGTACCATAGTCTGAATAAGAATTTGAACTGATAAGTTCTACTAGGAATGTGATACGTCTCCAACGTATCTATAATTTTTGATTGCTCCATGCTATTATATTATCTATTTTGGATGTTAATGGGCTTATTTTTACACTTTTACATTATTTTTCGGACCAACCTATTAACCGGAGGCCCAGCCCAAATTGTTGTTTTTGCCTATTTTAGAGTTTTGCCGAAAAGGAATATCAAACAGAGTCCAAACGAAATGAAACCTTCGAGACCGTGATTTTTGTAACAAACGTGATCCAGGGGACTTGGAGTGGACGTCAAGCAATCAATGAGGTTGCCACGAGGCAGGGGGAGTGCCCACCCCCCTAGGCACGCCCTCCACCCTCGTGGGCCCCTCATTACTCCACCGACCTACTTCTTCCTCCTATATATATCCATATACCCCGCAAACATCCAGGAGCACCACGAAACCCTATTTCAACCGCCGCAACCTTCTGTACCCAAGAGATCCCATCTTGGGGCTTTTCCGGAGCTCCGCCGGAGGGGGCATTGATCACGGAGGGCCTCTACATCAACTCCATGGCCCCTCCGATGATGTGTGAGTAGTTTACTTCAGACCTTCGGGTCCATATCTAGTAGCTAGATGGCTTCTTCTCTCTCTATGGATCTCAATGCAAAGTTCTCCTCGATTCTCTTGGAGATCTATTCGATGTAATCTTCTTTTGCGGTGTGTTTGTCGAGATCCGATGAATTGTGGGTTTATGATCAAGTTTATCTATGAACAATATTTGAATCTTCTATGAATTCTTTTATGTATGATTGGTTTATCTTTGCAAGTCTCTTCGAATTATTAGTTTGGTTTGGCCTACTAGATTGATCTTTCTTGCAATGGGAGAAGTGCTTAGCTTTGGGTTCAATATTGCGGTGCTCGATCCTAGTGACAGAAAGGGAAACGACACATATTGTATTGTTGCCATCGAGGATTAAAAGATGGGTTTTACATCATATTGAATGAGTTTATCCCTCTACATCATGTCATCTTCCTTAAGGCGTTACTCTGTTCTTATGAACTTAATACTCTAGATGCATGTTGGATAGCGGTCGATGTGTGGAGTAATAGTAGTAGATGCAGAATCGTTTCGGTCTACATGTGTCGAATGTGATGCCTATATACATGATCATGCCTAGATATTCTCATAATTATTCGCTTTTCTATCAATTGCTCGACAATAATTTGTTCACCCACCGTAATGCTTATGCTATCTTGAGAGAAGCCACTAGTGAAACCTATGGCCACTGGGTCTATTTTCCATCATACAAGTTTCCAATCTATTTTATTTTGCAATCTTTACTTTCAATCTATATCATAAAAATACCAAAAATATTTATCTTATTATCATCTCTACCAGATCTCACTCTTGCAAGTGGCCGTGAAGGGATTGACAACCCCTTTATCGTGTTGGTTGCGAGGTTCTTATTTTTTTGTGTAGGTACGAGGTGACTCATGTGTGGTCTTCTATTGGATTGATACCTTGGTTCTCAAAAACTGAGGGAAATACTTACGCTGCTTTACTGCATCACCCTTTCCTCTTCAAGGGAAAACCAACGCAGTGCGCAAGAGGTAGCAAGAAGGATTTCTGGCGCCGCTGCCGGGGAGATCTACGCCAAGTCAAGACATACCAAGTACCCATGACAACTCTTATCCTTCACATTACATTATTTGCCATTTTCCTCTCGTTTTCCTCTCCCACACTTCACCCTTGCCGTTTTATTCGCCCTCTTTTTCCGTTCCCGTTCTCTTTTCCTGTTTGCCTCTTTTGCTCCTCCTAGTGGATTTCTGACATCTGGGTCCCATGCCATTGTCAACGTAGTCAATAAACGAGAGAATTGCACAACAAGCAGCTGGCACCAGGGACCCAGTAGCTTGCCCAGTTATTTTTGTTTTGGGTTAATTTGATAAATGCCACTCCAAATCTGGTGTATCCGAGAAATGCCACTGCAATTTCCAAACTTTGAAAAATGCCATTTCATGCCATTTCTAGTGGCATTTTTCAAAGCCTGGAGTGGCATTTTTCAAAGTTTGCAAACTACAGTGGCGTTTTTCAAAGTTTGCAAAAATTGCAGTGGCATTTTTCAAAGTTTGGAAATTGCAGTGGCATTTTTATGAATCGCCATAATTGGAGTGGCATTTATCTAATTTGTTTTTGAGACAGAAGCAGGGTGTCAACTGGGCTGTGCGGGACACTCTGGCCTGTCTAGACAGCCTTATCTTTTATGTTTACGACATACCAGCCCAGTAGTTTTTTTCTTTCTAAAAATGGCTAGCCCAGTTCTTTTGTGATTTGTCAAGTAAGTCGCTTTATCAGGCCTGCTGGGCTGCAAATCTTTCAAGACGAGGAGAGCTTCATTCGGCTGGCCGAGAATATGGCCTATCAGTAATGACAAATGGGCTGTACATTTTTAAAGCACATCAAACCGACAATTATTTTCAAGTATCTTTTTTTTCATTTTGAGATTTTAAATTGCATTGATTTTTATGCATGGAAAATTTATTGGATTTTATATTGATATACATTTATTTTTAAAATCAGTCTGAATGTGACTCGAAATTTCGGGATTAAAAATAGTTCAGACCGCATCGACATATGCAAAATTTCATATAATTTTTTAACTGTGGCCACAATATGGGTTGTGATGCTAACATAAAGAATATGGGCTCCAAAAAACCCCGTAAGAATTAGCAAATGGGCTGTAAATTATTTGAAATAATGGCAGATGGGATGTATGCTGTTTTCCACAGATTTGAGGCTTTCCACAGATGGCCTGTATACCGTTGGATGTCCATCCAACAGCCGTCGTGCTTCTTCAATCTCTGCTCTTCCTGCTCCAGCCGCTCAAACAAGCTCCAGCGGGACTGCCTGCTCCCTCCTCCCCGCGGCCGGCTGTGCTGCCGCGCATGCCTCACCGCCCTACCGTACTCCCATCACTGGCCTAGCCATCCCTCTACTCACCCACACCTGCTGTTATTCTCCGGAGACGGCAGACGAACCAGTAAACCCTCGTACAGTCGTACTCCCCTCCGCGTGGGAAACATAAACAATGGCCAAGTCTTCCCTGCCTCCGTGTCGTTCCCTTCCTAGGCCTCACCGTCGTCCACCGCTCTGGTGCTCTCGGTGTGGCGTGGTCAGCGTGGTCAATGACCGACATGCATCTGAAGTGGACTGTACGTGGAGAGGCTGACAGCTGGGTCCACGGCCGCACACAAGGAAATGCCTCCTTATTACGCGCAAAATAATGATTTCCTCCACCTGACATCTGGGATCCACCGAAATGGCCTCTGTATTTCACGAAAAAAATGTTACCGCCGCTGACAGGTCGAACCCACCAGCTATATCTTCGCACGCAAGGAAGTGCCTCCTTATTACGCACAAAAAATGAATACTCCCCTGCTAGCTGGGACCCAGTATAGTGGGCCTACTAAGTTGACGGGGACGAAGGGCTTTGTCAACTTAGTCAATATGCACGATTCTAGCTCGACTGACCGTACGATGTCCATCCAACGGCCGTAGTGCTTCTTCAACCTCTTGTCTTCTTGCTCCAGCCGCCCAAAGCAGCGCCAGTCGTGCCGCCTGCTCCTGCCTCCTGTGGCCGGCTATGCTGCCGCGGAGGCCTCACCGCCCCCATACTACTCCCACCGCTGGCCAGGCCATCCCTCCACTCCACTCACCCATACCCCCTGTTATTCTGTGGCGACGGCAGCGCAGCCGAACCAGTGAACCCCCGTACTCCTCTCCGCGTGGGCATCCACTGCCGTGTCTTCCCTGGCTCCGCGTCGTCCCCTTCCTAGGCCTCGCCGTCGTCCACCGTCGTGGTGCTGTCGGCGCAGTGTGGTCAATGTGGTCAATGACCGAATTCCATTGGAAGAATACTGTACATGGAGTGGCTGACAGCTGGGTCCACGGCAGCCGCAAGGAAGTGCCTCCTTATTACGCGGAAAATAATAATTCCTCCACCTGATAGCAGGGACCCACCGGACACCCACCAGTATATCATGAAAAAAACGTGTGCCCCTGATTGCGGCCTGGAGAGCCCACTGGCAGGCGCCGAGGACGGCCCCGCCAAGATGCTTCCCTTCCTGGTTCACGCTCTTGAGGATGTCGCCCTTGGCCTTGGCCCCACGGCTGAGGCCGAGGCATGTGTCCTGTCTTCTGCAGCAATGACGCGGGTCCTCACCCACATATACCTTCGCGATCCCGGTGTCGACCTCGACAGCCTGCTGGAGCCAGTGAGCGGCGAGCGTGCCGCTGCCGATGCCGAGGCCGTGAAGGGTCGCGCAGAGGCCCTGTTGGGGAAGTTCCGGGCCTTCAGCACCAAGCCGAAGCAAGGCGCTGTCGACCCCACCGCTCCGTGAGGCGTACCCAATCCGCGCTGCTCCATCACCGACAAGTGACTCCGTCGCGGCTCCTGTCCTGCCATTAATTCCTGCACATGTATCATGCCTCGGGGAGGCGTTTAAACTTGTGTTTGGCATTGAGATAACAGTGTGGACTGCAATATTTGCTTTTGAATTCCTTGAAATTTGCGCCTTTCCTTCCTACTTGCTTATGTTCTACGCCGGCAGAGCCCGGCCCCGCGCATGCCTCACCCAGCGTTGGTCCCGACCGGAAACCAGGACGGGGCCAAGGAGTGAGGGGCCACGTGACAAGTTAGGCTCCTGAGTCGTGATGCTCAGGAGTCCCCCTAGGCGCACGAACAACAAATAGGGAGGTGTGATGCGGGTGGATCTACCGTTCTACGTCTATAGAGCCCGGCCGCGCACGTACCTCACCCAGCGTTGGTCCCGACCGGAAACCAGGACGGGGCCACGGAGTGAGGGGCTATGTGGCCAGTTAGGCTCCTGAGTCGCGATGCTCAGGAGTCCCCCTTGACGCTCAAACGGCCTTCGTACCTTGGCCTCGCTCGGGGAGAGACGCGTGACGAACCAGGCCCGGGGGGACCTGGCTGGGCGGCGTGCGTCTGGGTGTGACCCAGGCGCAGCCCCCGTGCCCAGCCCCCTCGCGCGGCACTCCCGAGGGGAGGCGTTACGATGAGGCTAGACACTGAGCTCTGGGCTCCCTGAGGTTGGTGCGGCCGGGGGCCACCCTCAGTTGTTTATCACTAGCGCGGAGCATAGCGCTACCGTATGTGTATGGGCATAGCCGCTCCTCGGCAGTGTCGTCAGCCAGCGTGGAGCATGGTGCTTCCATTGGTACGTGGGAGGCCCCCCCCCTCAGGGAGGAGCCCCCGGGGCGTGTACAGCCCCGCCCTGACACGTGGCTGGCACGGTAGGGCCTGGCGAGGTGTATCTGGGCACCCGTGAGCCAGCGCAGGACTCACGGGGCCCTACCTCTAGGCGGGTTGCGCCTGGCACTGGGCCTTATCTTGTGATGTGTCCCTGCAAATTTGGTTAGATGTCGGCACTCTACGTCCTCGGGTCCCGGCCCTCGAGCTGGTCTCAGCCGTCGCCGGTGTGCCAGGTCGCGATGCCATGGACAAGGCCAGAGGGTGAGAGCTGGAGAGCTAGTAAGAGCCCTGAGTCGCGATGCTCAGGTACCCCCCTTTAACGTGCAAGTGGTCGGCATGGAGAAGAAGAGGTGCCGTGGACCGGCATCAAATAATCAAGCATGGTGGGTCTAACGCATAATCGGAAATAAACGCAAATGGGATACATGCCGCTGGGCCTGGCCCGAGCGGCTTGGGGATCATCCAGCCCGAGGGGCGCCCCCAACAAGGTAAGCTAACAACATGGAATAAAAAAGGGATACACGCCGCAGGGATGGACCCACAAGGCCTGGGAATAATGCAGCCCAGGGGGGGGCACTCCCAGCTAGAAATAAAACTCGAAAGATGTCACCTGATGATGTTGAGGATGAAGGAGCGTTGATGTAGCAAGCTCGATGGGCTGCGGGAGCCGATCCTCACGAGTCCCCAGTCCCAGGGGCCTCGGGAGGCTCCGGAGGCGCTGGCGGCTCCTCACGGGCCGTCTCCATCCCTGCCAGGGCTGCGGAATGCCTGGCCTCTCGTGCCTCCGTGATGCCCCTCATGAGGCGCTGGTACATGTCAGCCGCGTTCGGCAAGCCGTAAGGCATGCGAACGTAGCTGTGGGGTGGGCCTCCGCAGCGCCCCACTCGCGAGGGCCAGAGGCGCTCCAGAGAGGCGACTCGGTTGAGCCATGGTATGCCGATGCAGACGCGCAGCCCACCATCCTCGCCTGGATGGGGAGCCACTGCTGGTAGGCGGCGGCCGCCTTTCATGACTCTTGACTCCTGTAGCTCCTGAATGGCCTTGCTGACGAACTCCTGAGGGTCTGGGTCTCCTTGCCTTGCTGCTTCTTGAGGGAAACATGCTTCGAAACACGCCTCCAGGTGGTGCCCAAGCGCCTCCCTCATGACCCTAGCTAGGTCGGTGGCCCTCCAGGGGAGAGCCCCCGAGCCCTGCCTGAGGAGGGCGCCGGGCGCGCTTTCCTATGCGATGGAAGGAGGTTCCCCCTGGGCAGGCGTGGGCCCAAAGGGGCCTGCCTCCTGAGTGGTCGGGCTGGACGATGTCTTCTTCTTCTTTGGGGCGGTCTCGGGAGGCCTCCTGCTTCCACGATCCGGGTCTTCCAGTGATGCGGCCTGAAAGGCTCGTTCCAGGGAACACTCCGCGTCCTTCTCTTCACATGGCACCGTGATGACTCCGCCGCTTCCTGGCATCTTGAGGATGTTGTAGCCGTGGTGAGTTACGGCCATGAACTTGGCCAGCGTTGGGTACCCAAGGATGGCGTTGTACGGCAGGCGAATGTGAGCGACGTCGAAGTCGATGAGCTCGGTGCGGTAGTTGTCGCGTGCCCCGAAGGTGACAGGGAGGCGAACCTGCCCAATCGGGACCGTGGAGCCGTCGGTGACACCGGAGAAAGGCTTGGTTGGCTGAAGCTGGCTGTAGGGCACTTGGAGGTTGTTGAATGTTTCCGCGGACAGGACGTTGAGCCCTGCACCGCCATCGATGAGGGTCTTGGTGACCACCATGTTGCTGATGATTGGGGAACAAAGCATCGGGAGAACTCCAACTGTAGCTGCACACTTGAGCTGATCTGCTGAGCTGAACATGATGGCACACACCGACCGCCTGAGAGGGCGCGTGGCTTTGAGCCTGGGGAGGACTGCGTTCACTTCGCGGGCGAACTACTTGAAGATGCGCTGAGAGGCTTGGGCTTGTGCCCCGGCCAGGATGCAGGCGATCGCGCGTGGCTCTTGGAAGCCCCCAGCCCCCTCGTCCTGGTGGCGGTCCTCATTTCTCCTTGGTTGCGGCGGCAGCGGTGGGAGGCCTGCGTTGCCTTGTGGGCGATCCTCGCGAGGCTGATCCCTCCAGTCTCCCTCGCGAGGCTGATCCCTCCAGCCTCCCCCGTGAGGCGGGTCTTGCCAGCGCTCCTCGCGAGGTTGATCGCGCCACCCTTGGCGCGGGCCACGGTCTTCCCAGCGTCCTGCGTTCCTTCCTCAACGGCCGTAGCCCCGGTCACTGCGGTCAGGGCGACGGCCGATCCTTCCTTCTCGCACGGCTCGAAGCTCCTGACATTCATTGGTGTTGTGGGTGTGGAGGTCGTGGTACACACAGTACCGACTGCCCTTGGAAGGTTCGGGCTGATCTCTGCCTCGCTTGGTGTCTGGTTCTGCCGCGAGCACGGCAGCCCCCTTGCGCTTCACATCCTTGGCCTTGGGCTTCTTCTCTTCTGGGTCTGCGGCAGGCAGCTCGAGGAGGGAGAGACACCCTTCCTCGGCCATGGCGCACTTGGTTGCCAGGTTGAACAGTTCCAAGGAAGTGCACAGGTCTTCATGCATCGCCAGCTCCTCCTTCATCTTGACATCGCGCACGCCGTCGGAGAAGGCCGAGATGATGGCCTCCTCAGTCACCTTGGGAATCTTGAGGCGCGCGTTGTTGAAGTGCTGGATGTACTTCTGCAGGGTCTCCCTGGGCTGTTGCTTGATGCGGCGCATGTCGCTCACGGCGGGTGGCCGGTCGCGAGTGCCTTGGTAGTTGGCGATGAAGCGGGTGCGCATCTCGTCCCAAGAGGAGATTGTGCCTGCAGCCAGGTTCAGGAGCCAGGTGCGGGCCCCGTACTTGAGTGCCATGGGGAACCAGTTCGCCATAAACTTCTCGTCTCCGTTGGCAGCTTCGATGCCCAGCGCGTAGAGCTAGAGGAACTCCACAGGGTCAGACGTGCTGTCGTAGCGAGGAGGCAAGTGTGGCTTGAACTTGCCGGGCCACGCGACGCTGCGTAGCTCGGCGGTGAAGGCGCGGCAGCCTGCTGTGGCCACGGGAGGCCTTGGATGATGTGGAGCTTGGTCTTGCATGTCCCCACGCGCTGCAGCTGGGAGCAGCGCGGGGTCTTGACGCGCGGGAGCAGGAGCATGGCCGCGACGTGCTGGAGCAGGGAGCGCCCGGGCAGCTTCTTGCGGGCAAGGGACTTCTTGACAGCTCTGCTCTTGCTACGCTGGCGCCTGACGGAGCGGGTTCCGCCTAGGGGCCACGCGCCTTGGAGCCATGGTGCCTTCCTGAGGAGGAGGCGGCCGGGGCGCCGCCGGAGCTTCATTGCCCGCGCGGGGCGGGGTGCGGTGCAGCGGAACGGACGGCGCAGGAGACCCCCTACGGCGCGGACGAGCTCGGCGACGCGGTCGAGCCATTCTTCATAGAAGTCGTCGACGGGACGGTAGCGCAGGAGCTCGTTCGCCGCGATGAGTGCAGCCCGAGCCTCCATGGGTGCACGGAGCGCGCGGGACGAAGAACCAGCTGGGGTGAGCGAGGGAGTCGCGGTGCGGCCGTCTTGCCACACGGACGGATGCTGGGATGATGCTTGTTGCTCGTCCCCCGCCGGGCCGGTGGCAGCGTTGACGGCAGGTGACGGGGAACGGCGAGGACGCCCGCCGACAGGGGCCGTCTGGGCGACGCGGGCAGCGAGCGCGGCCCAGCGCTTGGTGCGGGCCCGACGAGCGTCGGACATGGGCGTGATGGTCTGAGGAGAACGGGGTGGTGGAAGACGAATCCCGGCGCACCCCTACCTAGCGTGCCAAATGTCGGATTTCGGGTTCCGGCAGACCCTTGAGGTTTGAACACTGGGGTGCGCGCGGAGATTTTGCCTCCTACCTACCTGCACTCCTCCGCCTTGTTAGGATCTAAAATAAGGAAAGAACAGCACAAGAGACACAAGGTATATACTGGTTCGGGCCACCGTTGTAGTGTAATACCCTACTCCAGTGTGTGGTGTGGTGGATTTCCCCTTGGGCTGATGATGCTGAACAATACAAGGAAGAACAGCCTCGCGAGGGTCTATTCTTGGCTGGGGCGATGAACTGCTAGGAGGAGCTCAGTCACCCTTCTCTCTCTCTCTACCTGATCTTCTCTATCCTTCCAACCCCCCGGCTCCCTTTGCTCTGTGGGTGGCTGGTCCTATTTATAGAGACCCTGGTCCTCTTCCCAAATATCGAGCGGGAAGGGAGCCAACAATGGCAGGCTAATTTGAAGGGGGACAGCCAGTATCAGCTATCCTGACAAAAGTAGTCTTCGCCTGCGCAAAGCTCTGGTGATGACGCCGTCTTGGGCTCCACGGTGACCTCCGTCTCGTAGTCCTCCTGGTCTTGGTCTCGTTGCACCAAAATGGCAACCTTTGCCTGATGCCTCGGTACTCTGCGGCTGCGCTTGCCCCCTTTGCACCAAAGAGGAAGGGAGGACACTGCGCGGGCTGGCACCCGCCTGGCGCCCCCGGTCGTCATGGCTTGCGTCACGGGCACCTTGTGAGGTACCCCGCCTTGATCTCTCCGCCTCCTCGTGAGCCAGCCTGACGAGGCCGCGCCTGAGGAAGCTCCGCGTCGTCCACCCCGCGAGGCTTGGCCCCTCGCGAGGGTCTTGGGTTTGTGTTGGTGAAGATGGGCCGCGCTGGGCCCCCCTTTGAGCCACGCCGCAGGCTGCAGGCAGGCAAGTCTTGGGACCCCCGTTCCCAGAACGCCGATAGTAGCCCCCGGGCCCAAGGCGCGCCGGGACTTGGCCATGTAGGGAGGCGGAAGGGCAAGAGCGAAGCGCCGCGGGCCCTAACAGCCTGCGACCTTGGGCGCCGTGTGGCGGTTGATTGGACGTGGGCGCCCTAGAAACCGCGCCAGTTGATAAAGGAGCGGCCTCCACCTAGGCTTTGCTTCTTGCTTTCCCCGGTTGCTGCTCAGATCCCCTTTCCTCCGCCTCTCCTTCCTCCAAAATTTCCAGATCCACTCCGACCGTGTGATCTAGGAAGCCATGGCGCCTCATCAGCACCCGGCCATAGCTTGGTACTCGTCTGCCCTGGACCCGCCGAATGTGTCGGAGGCGAGCCTTGCCCGGTTGCGCCGGATGGCGACGGCGCGGGGCATCAACGGGGCGAAGGTGTTTAAATCCGGCTCCGCCATCCCTGAGGGTCAAGGGAGCACCTTCTATCCGCTCTTCATATGTGCCATTGCTGCTGGCCTGGTGCCTCCCTTCTCCGAGTTCTTCTTCTCTGTCCTCTGCCACTATAAGCTACAAGCCCTGCATCTCCACCCCAACTCCGTCCTTCTCCTGGCAATCTTCGCCTATTACTACGAGGCTCATGTAGGGGTGCAGCCCTCAGTGGCCTTGCTGCGCCACTACTTCTACCTCCGGACCTCTTGTGGTACTGCTTCCGCGTGCGTGAGCTTCGTCCCGTACGGTGACGCCATTGCCATTTCGAACCCCGGGAAAAGGATTGAGGGCTTCAGGAGCAAGTGGGTCTTGGTGGATGCTGGGCGCATCCACCCTCGGCTGATCTTGCCCATGGAGTAGCCCACGAGCTCCAGCGATTGGGGTCGAGCGGAGCTCATGGACCCCCGCGCGAAGCTGATGTTGGAGAAGATGGACGCGGATCTGAGGCCGGCCAACATGGCGGCGGCGAAGCTGACCGGTGCATCGCTGCTGAGGGAATTCCTGGAGCACCAGCTGGCCCCGCTTCGGCAATACTCACTTCCGATGTGGAGGCCCCGTCCGAGCCCCGCGGCCTTAGCCGACGGAGATCTGGCTGCGGTCCTCCAATCTCTGGTCGGGGGCGATGTGGCGAGGCTGGCGGGCGCTCCTACGCCCTTGTTCCTCCGTGACGACTGGGAGCAGGTAGTGGAGTCCATGCCCGTCTTCAACGGGGATGGGCCTGTGCCCGTGGAAACGCCCAAGGAACCGGTGGACGTGCCCTCCGACGACTCCAGCGAAGAGGAGGAAGGAGGGGAGCGGGGAAAGGGGCCTGACTCCAAGGCGACTGACGGAGAGTCGGGGGCTCCCCTCTCCCGGTGCAGGTCCTGCTTCTCCGCATCTCTCCGAGCGATGACGACGAGGATGACGACGAAGACGACGACGAGGACAACGATGAGCAGGACGGCGGGAGCTCGCCCCCGATCCCGAAGAAGGACAGGACCGGGCTGATCTCCTGCGGGTTTGCCCCGGCCCCGGGGCGGACTGCAGATGTGCCTTCTGCCTCCAAGCTTCCCGAGGTTGACCCTTCAGCCGGCTTTTAGGCTTCAAATTTGGCCAGAGGCCACTTGAGCTCACTGGCGACGACCCGTAAGCATTCGATTCTTGTCTTTATCTCTTGCTTTGCTTCTGAGGCTTGACGTCCGCATCTCTTGGGTAGGCTGGCGCCCACCGCAAAGAAGCCGAAGGGGGCTCCCGAGATTCCATCCATGGCTGCGCTTCTGCCCGCGAAGGAGGGTGACCGCGACGCACAGGCTTCTCCTGCCCGGTCGTCCTCGCGAGGCCTGGCTGAGCCGGCTGGGGCGAGCTCAGCCCCCACGGCCCAAGTGGCTCCCGAGGTGCTCTTGCCTGCCGCCGCCACTTCAGCTATCGAGGCGCGGCAAACTCTGCCTCAGGATGCTGTGGCCGCACTGCCGTCTTCTCCTCCTACTCCACCGGCTGCTGTCTCTCCGACTCCTTCTGCCATTCTGGATCGTGCTGTTGCTGAGCTGGACCGACTGCGTCAGGATCTTCTTGGCGTCGACCCCCGCTTGGTGGCCGGGCGCTTGGAGGTGGCTTCAGGATGGGTTCGCTTTGACGCTTCGATTCGGGCGGCGCTGGTCCAGGCCTCGACGGCATGCGACGAGGAGGATCAGGCCGTCCTTGAGGCGAAGGCTGCTCGTGATGCAGCCCTGGGGGAGGTGGTCGACGTCCGTGGCCGCTGCAAGGTGCTGGAGGGCGTACTGCAAGGTTTGCGGGACCAGCTCGCGAACGAGGTCCGCCTTTGCCAAGAGCAGGAAGAAGGCGTGAAGGCTCGCGAGGCGGCTCTCAAGGAGAGGGAGCTCAAGCTCAAGAAGCGCCACGACCGCCTAGGCGCGCTGGAGCAGGAGTTGGGGGCGAGGAAGGCCAAGCTGGACGACGAGGCCCTGGTTCTTGCCGAGGACCGCGTGGCCTTCACGGAGATGGAGGTGAGAGCTCGCTCCTCACTAAGGATGCTTTATGACAGCGGCCTGGAGAGCCCACTGGCTGGTGCCGAGGACAGCCCCGCCAAGCTGCTTCCCTTCCTGGTTCACGCTCTTGAAGATGTCGCCCTTGGCCTTGGCCCCGCGGCCGAGGCCGAGGCGCGTGTCCTGTCTTCTACAGCAATGACGCGGGTCCTCACCCACATCTACCTTTGCGATCCCGGTGTCGACCTCGACAGCCTGCTGGAGCCGGTGAGCGGCGAGCGTGCCGCTGCCACTGCCGAGGCCGTGAAGGGTCGCGCAGAGGCCCTGTTGGGGAAGTTCCGGGCCTTCACCACCAAGCCGAAGCAAGGCGCTGCCGACCCCACCGCTCCGTGAGGCGTACCCAATCCGCGCTGCTCCATCACTGACAAGTGACTCCATCGCGGCTCCTGTCCTACCTTTAATTCCTGCACACGTATCATGCCTTGGGGAGGCGTTTAAACTTGGGTTTGGCATTGAGATAACAGTGTGGACTGTAATATTTGCTTTTGAATTCCTTGAAATTTGCACCTTTCCTTGCTACTTACTTATGTTCTACGCCGGCAGAGCCCGGCCCCGCGCATGCCTCACCCAGTGTTGGTCCCGACCGGAAACCAGGACGGGGCCAAGGAGTGAGGGGCCACGTGACAAGTTAGGCTCCTGAGTCGCGATGCTCAGGAGTCCCCCTTGGCGCACGAACAACAAGTAGGGAGGTGTGATGCGGGTGGATCTACCGTTCTACGTCTGCAGAGCCCGGCCGCGCGCGTACCTCACCCAGCGTTGGTCCCGACCGGAAACCAGGACGGGGCCACAGAGTGAGGGGCTACGTGGCCAGTTAGGCTCCTGAGTCACGATGCTCAGGAGTCCCCCTTGACGCTCAAACGGCCTTCGTACCTTGGCCCCGCTCGGGGAGAGACGCGCGACGAACCAGGCCCGGGGGGACCTGGCTGGGCGGCGTGCGTTTGGGTGTGACCAAGGCGCAACCCCCGTGCCCAGCCCCCTCGCGCGGCACTCCCGAGGGGAGGCGTTACGATGAGGCTAGACAGTGAGCTCTGGGCTCCCTGAGGTTGGTGCGGCCCGGGGGCCACCCTCAGTTGTTTATCACCAGCGCGGAGCATAGCGCTACTGTATGTGTACGGGCATAGCCACTCCTCGGCAGTGTCGTCAGCCAGCAGAGCATGGTACTTCCACTGGTACGTGGGAGGAGGCCCCCCTCTGGGAGGAGCCCCCGGGGCGTGTACAACCCCGCCCTGACACGTGGCTGGCACGATAGGGCCTGGCGAGGTGTATCTGGGCACCCGTGAGCCAGCGCGGGACTCATGGGGCCCTACCTCTAGGCGGGTTTTGCCTGGCACTGGGCCTTATCTTGTGATGTGTCCCTGCAAATTTGGTTAGATGTCGGCACTCTACGTCCTCGGGTCCCGGCCCTCGAGCTTGTCTCAGCCGTCGCTGGTGTGCCAGGTCGCGATGCCATGGACAAGGCTAGAGGGTGAGGGCTGGAGAGCCAGTAAGAGCCCTGAGTCGCAATGCTCAGGTACCCCCCCTTTAACGTGCAAGTGGTCGGCATGGAGAAGAAGAGGTACCATGGACCGGCATCAAATAATCAAGCATGGTGGGTCTAACGCATAATCGGAAATAAACGCAAACGGGATACATGCCGCTGGGCCTGGCCCGAGCGGCTTGGGGATCATGCAGCCCGAGGGGCGCCCCCAACAAGGTAAGCTAACAACATGGAATAAAAAAGGGATACACGCCGCAGGGACGGACCCACGCGGCCTGGGAATAATGCAGCCCTGGGGGGCGCTCCCAGCTGGAAATAAAACTCGAAAGATGTCACCTGATAATGTTGAGGACGAAGGAGCGTTGATGTAGCAAGCTCGGTGGGCCGTGGGAGCCGATCCTCATGAGCCCCTAGGCCCAGGGGCCTCGGGAGGCTCCGGAGGCGCTGGCGGCTCCTCATGGGCCGTCTCCATCCCTGCCAGGGCTGCGGAACGCCTGGCCTCTCGTGCCTCCATGATGCCCCTCATGAGGCGCTGGTACATGTCAGCCGTGTTCGGCAAGCCGTAAGGCATGCGAACGTAGCTGTGGGGTGGGCCTCCGCAGCGCCCCACTCGCGAGGGCCAAAGGAGCTCTAGAGAGGCGACTCGGTTGAGCCCTGGTATGTCGATGCAGACGCGCATCCCACCATCATCGCCTGGATGGGGAGGCACTGCTGGTAGGCGGCGGCCGCCTTTCATGACTCTTGACTCCTGTAGCTCCTGAATGGCCTCGCTGACGAACTCCTGAGGGTCTGGGTCTCCTTGCCTTGCTCCTTCTTGAGGGAAACGTGCTTCGAGACATGCCTCCAGGTGGTGCCCAAGCGCCTCCCTCGTGACCCTAGCTAGGTCGGTGGCCCTCCAGGGGAGAGCCCCCGAGCCCTGCCTGAGGAGGGTGCCGGGCGCGCTTTCCTATGCGATGGAAGGAGGTTCCCCCTGGGCAGGCGCGGGCCCAGAGGGGCCTGCCTCCTGAGTGGTTGGGCTGGACGATGTCTTCTTCTTAGGGGCGGTCTCGGGAGGCCTCCTGCTTCCATGATCCGGGTCTTCCAGTGACGCGGCCTAAAAGGCTCGTTCCAGGGAACACACCGCGTCCTTCTCTTCACATGGCACCGTGATGACTCCGCCGCTTCCTGGCATCTTGAGGACGTTGTAGCCGTGGTGAGTTACGGCCATGAACTTGGCCAGCGCTGGGTACCCAAGGATGGCGTTGTACGGCAGGCGAATGTGAGCAACGTCGAAGTCGATGAGCTCGGTGCGGTAGTTGTCGCGTGCCCCGAAGGTGACAGGGAGGCGGACCTGCCCAATCGGGACCGTGGAGCCGTCGGTGACACCGGAGAAAGGCTTGGTTGGCTGAAGCTGGCTGTAGGGCACTTGGAGGTTGTTGAATGTTTCCATGGACAGGACGTTGAGCCCTGCACCGCCATCGATGAGGGCCTTGGTGACCACCACGTTGCTGATGATTGGGGAACAAAGCATCGGGAGAACTCCGGCTGTAGCCACACACTTGAGCTGATCTGCTGAGCTGAACATGATGGCACACGCCGACCACGTGAGAGGGCGCGTGGCTTCGAGCCTGGGAAGGACTGCGTTCACTTCACGGGCGAACTACTTGAAGATGCGCTGAGAGGCTGGGGCTTGTGCCCCGCCCAGGATGCAGGCGATCGCGCGCGGCTCCTGGAAGCCCCCAACCCCCTCGTCCTGGTGGCGGTCCTCGTTTCTCCTTAGCTGCGGCTGCAGCGATAGGAGGCCTGCGTTGCCTTGCGGGCGATCCTCGCGAGGCTGATCCCTCCAGTATCCCTATGGAGGCTGATCCCTCCAGTCTCCCTCGCGAGGCTGATCCCTCCAGCCTCCCCCGCGAGGCGAGTCTTGCCAGCGATCCTCGCGAGGTTGATCGCGCCACCCTTGGCGCGGGCCACGGTCTTCCCAGCGTCCTGCGTTCGTTCCTCCTCCTCGGTCATAGCCCCGGTCACAGGGGTCAGGGCGATGGCCGATCCTTCCTTGTCGCACGGCTCGGAGCTCTTGACATTCGTTGGTGTTGTGGGTGTGGAGGTCGTGGTACACACAGTACCGGCTGCCCTTGGAAGGTTCGGGCTGATCTCTACCCCGCTTGGTGTCTGGTTCTGCCGCAAGCACGGCAGCCCCGTTGCGCTTCACATCCTTGGCCTTGGGCTTCTTCTCTTTTGGGTCTGCCGCAGGCAGCTCGAGGAGGGAGAGACGCCCTTCCTCGGCCATGGCGCACTTGGTTGCCAGGTTGAACAGTTCCAAGGAAGTGCACATGTCTTCATGCATCGCCAACTCCTCCTTCATCTTGACGCCGCGCACGCCGTCGGAGAAGGCCGAGATGATGGCCTCCTCAGTCACCTTGGGAATCTTGAGGCGCGCGTTGTTGAAGCGCTGGATGTACTTCTGCAGGGTCTCCCTGGGCTGTTTCTTGATGCGGTGCATGTCGCTCACGGCGGGTGGCCGGTCGCGAGTGCCTTGGAAGTTGGCGATGAAGCGGGTGCGCATCTCGTCCCAGGAGGAGATTGTGCCTGGAGCCAGGTTCAGGAGCCAGGTGCGGGCCCCGTCCTTGAGTGCCATGGAGAACCAGTTCGCCATGACCTTCTCGTCTCCGTTGGCAGCTTTGATGCCCAGCTCGTAGAGCTGGAGGAACTCCGCAGGGTCAGCCGTGCCGTCGTAGCGAGGAGGCAAGTCTGGCTTGAACTTGCCGGGCCACGCGACGCTGCGTAGCTCGGCAGTGAAGGCGTGGCAGCCTGCCGTGGCCACGGGAGGCCTTGGATGACGGGGAGCTTGGTCTTGCATGTCCCCACGCGCTGCAGCTGGGAGCAGCGTGGGGTCTTGACGCGCGGGAGCAGGAGCATGGTCACGACATGCTGGAGCAGGGAGCGCCCATGCAGCTTCTTGCGGGCGAGGGACTTCTTGACAGCTCTGCTCTTGCTGCGCTGGCGCCTGACGGAGCGGGTTCCGCCCAGGGGCCACGCGCCTTGGAGCCATGGCGCCTTCCTTAGGAGGAGGCGGCCGGGGCGCCGCCGGAGCTTCATTGCCCGTGCGGGGCGGGGTGCGGTGCAGCGGAACGGACGGCGCAGGAGAGCCCCTTGCGGCGCGGACGAGCTCGGCTACGCGGTAGAGCCATTCTTCATAGACGTTGTCGACGGGACGGTAGCGCAGGAGCTCATTCGCCGCGATGAGTGCAGCCCGAGCCTCCATGGGTGCGCGGAGCACGCGGGACGAAGAACCAGCTGGGGTGAGCGAGGGAGTCGCGGTGCGGCCGTCTTGCCGCACGGACGGATGCTGGGATGATGCTTGCTGCTTGTCCCTAGCCGGGCCGGTGGCGGCGTTGACGGCAGGTGATGGGGAACGGCGAGGACGCACGCCGACAGGGGCCGTCTGGGCGACGCGGGTAGCGAGCGTGGCCCAGCTCTTGGCGCGGGCCTGACGAGCGTCGGACATGGGCGTGATGGTCGGAGGAGAACGGGGTGGTGGAAGACGAATCCCGGCGCACCCCTACCTGTAGTACCAAATGTCGGATTTCGGGTTCCGGCAGACCCTTGAGGTTCGAACACTGGGGTGCGCGCGAAGACTTCGCCTCCTACCTACCTCCACTCCTCCGCCTTGTTAGGATCTAAACTAAGGAAAGAACATCACAAGAGACGCAAGATTTATACTGGTTCGGGCCACCGTTGTGGTGTAATACCCTACTCCAGTGTGTGGTGTGGTGGATTGCCCCTTGGGCTGATGATGATGAACAATACAAGGAAGAACAACCTCACGAGGGTCTGTTCTTGGCTGGGGCGATGAACTGCTGGGAGGAGCTAAGTCACCCTTCTCTCTCTCTCTACCTGATCTTCTCTATCCTTCCAACCCCCGGCTCCCTTTGCTTTGTGGGTGGCTGGTCCTATTTATAGAGGCCGTGGTCCTCTTCCCAAATATCGAGCGGGAAGGGAGCCAACAATGGCGGGCTAATTTGAAGGGGGACAACCAGTATCAGCTATCCTGACAAAAGTAGTCTTCGCCTGCGCAAAGCCCTGGTGATCACGCCGTCTTGGGCTCCACGGTGACCTGCATCTCGTAGTCCTCCTGGTCTTGGTCTCGTTGCACCGAAACGGCAACCTTTGCCTAATGCCTCGATACTCCGTGGCTGCGCTTGCCCCCTTTGCACCAAAGAGGAAGGGAGGACACTGCGCGGGTTGGCACCCGCCTGGCACCCCCGGTCGTCATGGCTTGCATCACGGACACCTCATGAGGTACCCCGCCTTGATCTCTCCGCCTCCTCGTGAGCCAGCCTGACGAGGCCGCGCCTGAGGAAGCTCCGCGTCGTCCGCCCCGCGAGGCTTGGCCCCTCGCGAGGGTCTTCGGTTTGTGTTGGTGAAGATGGGCCGCGCTGGGCCCCCCTTTGAGCCACGCCGCAGGCTGCAGGCAGGCAAGTCTGGGGACCCCCGTTCCCAGAACACCGACACTAGCCCCCAGGCCCAAGGCGCGCCAGGACTTGGCCGTGCAGGGAGGCGGAAGGGCAAGAGCGAAGCGCCGCGGGCCCTAACAGCCTGCGGCCTTGGGCGCCGCATGGCGGTTGATTGGACGTGGGCGCCCTAGCAACCGCGTGAGTTGATAAAGGAGCGGCCTCCACCTAGGCTTTGCTTCTTGCTTTCCCCAGTTGCTGCTCAGATCCCCTTTCCTGCGCCTCTCCTTCCTCCAAAATTTCCAGATCCACTCCGATCGTGTGACCTAGGAAGCCATGGTGCCTCGTCAGCCCCCGGCCGTAGCTTGGTACTCGTCTTCCCTGGACCCGCCGAACGTGTCGGAGGCGAGCCTTGCCTGGTTGCGCCGGATAGCGACGGCGCGGGGCATCAATGGGGCGAAGGTGTTTAAAGCCGGCTCTGCCATCCCTGAGGGTCAAGGGAGCACCTTCTATCCGCTCTTCGTAAGTGCCATTGCTGCTGGCCTGGTGCCTCCCTTCTCCGAGTTCTTCTTCTCTGTCCTCCGCCACTATAAGCTACAAGCCCTGCATCTCCACCCCAACTCCGTCCTTGTCCTGGCAATCTTCGATTATTACTGCGAGGCTCATGTAGGGGTGCAGCCCTCAGTGGCCTTGCTGCGCCACTACTTCTACCTCCGGACCTCTCGTGGTACTGCTTTCGCGTGCGCGAGCTTCATCGCGTACGGTGACGCCATTGCCATTTCGAACCCCGGGAAAAGGATTGAGGGCTTCAGGAGCAAGTGGGTCTTGGTGGATGCTGGGCGCATCCACCCTCGGCTGATCTTGCCCATGGAGTAGCCCACGAGCTCCAGCGATTGGGGTCGAGTGGAGCTCACGGACCGCCGCGTGAAGCTGATGTTGGAGAAGATGGACGCGGATCTGAGGCCGGCCAATATGGCGGCGGCGAAGCTGACCGACGCGTCACTGCTGAGGGAATTCCTGGAGCACCAGCTGGCCCCGCTTCGGCAGTACTCACTTCCGATGTGGAGGCCCCGTCCGAGCCCCGCGGCCTTAGCCGACGGAGATATGGCTGCGGTCCTCCAATCTCTGGTCGGGGGCGATGTGGCGAGGTTGGCGGGCGCTCCTACGCCCTTGTTCCTCCGTGATGACTGGGAGCAGGTAGTGGAGTCCATGCCCGTCTTCAACGGGGATGGGCCCGTGCCCGTGGAAACTCCCGAGGAACCGGTGGACGTGCCCTCCGACGACTCCAGCAAAGAGGAGGAAGGAGGGGAGCGGGGAAAGGGGCCTGACTCCAAGGCGACTGACGGAGAGTCGGGGGCTCCCCTCCCCCGGCGCAGGTCTCGCTTCTCCGCATCTCTCCGAGCGATGACGACGAGGATGAAGACGAAGACGACGACAAGGACAACGACGAGCAGGACGGCGGGAGCTTGCCCTCGATCCCGAAGAAGGACAGGACCGGGCTGATCTCCTGCGGGTCTGCCCCGGCCCCGGGGCGGACTGCAGATTTGCCTTCCGCCTCCAAGCTTCTCGAGGTTGACCCTTCCAGCCGGCTTTCAGGCTTCAAATTTGGCCGGAGGCCGCTTGAGCTCACTGGCGATGACCCGTAAGCATTCGATTCTTGTCTTTAGCTCTTGCTCTGCTTCTGAGGCTTGACGTCCGCATCTCTTGGGTAGGCTGGTGCCCGCCGCAAAGAAGCCGAAGGGGGCTCCCGAGGTTCCATCCGGTGCAGCGCTTCTGCCCGCGAAGGAGGGTGACCGCGACGCACAGGCTTCTCCTGCCCAGTCGTCCTAGGCCTGGCTGAGCCGGCTGGGGCGAGCTCAGCCCCCACGGCCCAAGTGGCTCTTGAGGTGCTCTTGCCTGCCGCCGCCACTTCAGCTGTCGGGGCGCGGTAGACTCCGCCTCAGGATGCTGTGGCCGCGCTGCCGTCTTCTCCTCCTACTCCACCGGCTGCTGTCTCTCCGACTCCTTCTGCCATTCTGGATCGTGCTATTGCTGAGCTGGACCGACTGCTTCAGGATCTTCTTGGCGCCGACCCCCGCTTGGTGGCCGGGCTGGGACCCACCAGACGGGCCACCGTATTTTGCGAAAAAAAACGTCCGCCCGCTGTCAGCTCGGGCCCACCGGAAGTGCCTCCTTATTATGCACAAAAAATGAATACTCCCCCGGCTAGCTGGGACCCACCTTGCTGGGAGGCTGACTTGTGGACCTACTAAGTTGATGGGGACAAAGGGCTTTGCCAACTTAGTCAATGTGAACGATTCTAGCTCCAGTGACCGTACGATGTCCATCCAACGGCCGTAGTGCTTCCTCAACTTCTGGTCTTCTTGCTCCAGCCGCCCATAGCAGCGCCAATCGTACCGCATGCTCCTGCCTCCCGTGGCCGGCTGTGCTGCCGCAGAGGCCTCACCGCCCCTACTATTCCCACCGCTGGCCAGGCCCTGCGGCGACGACAACCTCACACCGCAGCCGAACCAGCGAACCCTCGTAGTCCTCTCCGCGCGAGCTTCCACTGCCGCGTCGTCCCCTTCCTAGGCCTCGCCGTCGTCCACCGCCGTGGTGCTCTCTGCGCGACGTGGTCAATGTGGTCAAGGAACGACTTACATCGGAAGAGTACTGTATGTGGAGAGGCTGACAGCTGGGTCCACGGCCACAGCCCAGTTTTTTTGTGATTTGCCAAGTAAGTCGCTTTGTCAGGCCTATTGGGCTGCAAATCTTTCAAGACGAGGAGAGCTTGTCGGATTTTGGGTTCCGGCAAACCCTTGAGGTTCGAACACTGGGGTGCGCGCGGAGATTTCGCCTCCTACCTACCTGCACTCCTCCGCCTTGTTAGGATCTAAACTAAGGAAAGAACAGCACAAGAGACGCAAGGTTTATACTGGTTTGGGCCACCGTTGTGGTGTAATACCCTACTCCAGTGTGTGGTGTGGTGGATTGCCCCTTGGGATGATGATGATGAACAATACAAGGAAGAACAGCCTCGCAAGGGTCTGTTCTTGGCTGGGGCGATGAACTGCTGGGAGGAGCTCAGTCACCCTTCTCTCTCTCTCTACCTGATCTTCTCTATCCTTCCAACCCCCGGCTCCCTTTGCTCTGTGGGTGGCTGGTCCTATTTATAGAGGCCGTGGTCCTCTTCCCAAATATCGGGCGGGAAGGGAGCCAACAATGGCGGGCTAATTTGAAGGGGGACAACCAGTATCAGCTATCCTGACAAAAGTAGTCTTCGCCTACGCAAAGCTCTGGTGATGACGCCGTCTTGGGCTCCATGGTGACCTCCATCTCGTAGTCCTCCTGGTCTTGGTCTCGTTGCACCGAAACGGCAACCTTTGCCTAATGCCTCGGTACTCCGTGGTTGCGCTTGCCCCCTTTGCACCAAAGAGGAAGGGAGGACACTGCGCGGGCTGGCACCCCCGGTCGTCATGGCTTGCGTCACGGACACCTCATGAGGTACCCCGCCTTGATCTCTCCGCCTCCTCGTGAGCCAGCCTGACGAGGCCGCGCCTGAGGAAGCTCCGCGTCGTCCGCCCCGCGAGGCCTTGCCCCTCGCGAGGGTCTTGGGTTTGTGTTGGTGAAGATGGGCCGCGCTGGGCCCCCATTTGAGCCACGCCGCAGGCCGCAGGCAGGCAAGTCTGGGGACCCCCGTTCCCAGAACACCGACACTAGCCCCCAGGCCCAAGGCGTGCCAGGACTTGGCCGTGCAGGGAGGCGGAAGGGCAAGAGCGAAGCACCGCAGGCCCTAACAGCCTGCGGCCTTGGGCGCCGCATGGCGGTTGATTGGACGTGGGCGCCCTAGCAACCGCGCGAGTTGATAAAGGAGCGGCCTCCACCTAGGCTTTGCTTCTTGCTTTCCCCAGTTGCTGCTCAGATCCCCTTTCCTGCGCCTCTCCTTCCTCCAAAATTTCCAGATCCACTCCGATCGTGTGACCTAGGAAGCCATGGTGCCTCGTCAGCCCCCGGCCGTAGCTTGGTACTCGTCTGCCCTGGACCCGCCGAACGTGTCGGAGGCGAGCCTTGCCTGGTTGCGCCGGATAGCGACGGCGCGGGGCATCAACGGGGCGAAGGTGTTTAAAGCCGGCTCTGCCATCCCTGAGGGTCAAGGGAGCACCTTCTATCCGCTCTTCGTAAGTGCCATTGCTGCTGGCCTGGTGCCTCCCTTCTCCGAGTTCTTCTTCTCTGTCCTCCGCCACTATAAGGTACAAGCCCTGCATCTCCACCCCAACTCCGTCCTTGTCCTGGCAATCTTCGCCTATTACTGCGAGGCTCATGTAGGGGTGCAGCCCTCAGTGGCCTTGCTGCGCCACTACTTCTACCTCCGGACCTCTCGTGGTACTGCTTTCGCGTGCGCGAGCTTCATCGCGTATGGTGACGCCATTGCCATTTCGAACCCCGGGAAAAGGATTGAGGGCTTCAGGAGCAAGTGGGTCTTGGTGGATGCTGGGCGCATCCACCCTCGGCTGATCTTGCCCATGGAGTAGCCCACGAGCTCCAGCGATTGGGGTCGAGCGGAGCTCATGGACCCCCGCGCGAAGCTGATGTTGGAGAAGATGGACGCGGATCTGAGGCCGGCCAACATGGCGGCGGCGAAGCTGACCGGTGCATCGCTGCTGAGGGAATTCCTGGAGCACCAGCTGGCCCCGCTTCGGCAATACTCACTTCCGATGTGGAGGCCCCGTCCGAGCCCCGCGGCCTTAGCCGACGGAGATCTGGCTGCGGTCCTCCAATCTCTGGTCGGGGGCGATGTGGCGAGGCTGGCGGGCGCTCCTACGCCCTTGTTCCTCCGTGACGACTGGGAGCAGGTAGTGGAGTCCATGCCCGTCTTCAACGGGGATGGGCCTGTGCCCGTGGAAACGCCCAAGGAACCGGTGGACGTGCCCTCCGACGACTCCAGCGAAGAGGAGGAAGGAGGGGAGCGGGGAAAGGGGCCTGACTCCAAGGCGACTGACGGAGAGTCGGGGGCTCCCCTCTCCCGGTGCAGGTCCTGCTTCTCCGCATCTCTCCGAGCGATGACGACGAGGATGACGACGAAGACGACGACGAGGACAACGATGAGCAGGACGGCGGGAGCTCGCCCCCGATCCCGAAGAAGGACAGGACCGGGCTGATCTCCTGCGGGTTTGCCCCGGCCCCGGGGCGGACTGCAGATGTGCCTTCTGCCTCCAAGCTTCCCGAGGTTGACCCTTCCAGCCGGCTTTCAGGCTTCAAATTTGGCCGGAGGCCGCTTGAGCTCACTGGCGATGACCCGTAAGCATTCGATTCTTGTCTTTAGCTCTTGCTCTGCTTCTGAGGCTTGACGTCCGCATCTCTTGGGTAGGCTG
This sequence comes from Triticum aestivum, assembly GCF_018294505.1. Lineage (NCBI taxonomy): Eukaryota > Viridiplantae > Streptophyta > Magnoliopsida > Poales > Poaceae > Triticum > Triticum aestivum. The sequence continues at coordinate 304,271,880 of NC_057803.1, read as the reverse complement.
GTGCCCGCCGCAAAGAAGCCGAAGGGGGCTCCCGAGGTTCCATCCGTGGCAGCGCTTCTGCCCGCGAAGGAGGGTGACCGCGACGCACAGGCTTCTCCTGCCCGGTCGTCCTAGGCCTGGCTGAGCCGGCTGGGGCGAGCTCAGCCCCCACGGCCCAAGTGGCTCTTGAGGTGCTCTTGCCTGCCGCCGCCACTTCAGCAGCGAACCCTCGTAGTCCTCTCCGCGCGAGCTTCCACTGCCGCGTCGTCCCCTTCCTAGGCCTCGCCGTCGTCCACCGCCGTGGTGCTCTCTGCGCGGCGTGGTCAATGTGGTCAAGGAACGACTTACATCGGAAGAGTACTGTATGTGGAGAGGCTGACAGCTGGGTCCACGGCCACAGCCCAGTTTTTTTGTGATTTGCCAAGTAAGTCGCTTTGTCAGGCCTATTGGGCTGCAAATCTTTCAAGACGAGGAGAGCTTGTCGGATTTTGGGTTCCGGCAAACCCTTGAGGTTCGAACACTGGGGTGCGCGCGGAGATTTCGCCTCCTACCTACCTGCACTCCTCCGCCTTGTTAGGATCTAAACTAAGGAAAGAACAGCACAAGAGACGCAAGGTTTATACTGGTTCGGGCCACCGTTGTGGTGTAATACCCTACTCCAGTGTGTGGTGTGGTGGATTGCCCCTTGGGCTGATGATGATGAACAATACAAGGAAGAACAGCCTCGCAAGGGTCTGTTCTTGGCTGGGGCGATGAACTGCTGGGAGGAGCTCAGTCACCCTTCTCTCTCTCTCTCTACCTGATCTTCTCTATCCTTCCAACCCCCGGCTCCCTTTGCTCTGTGGGTGGCTGGTCCTATTTATAGAGGCCGTGGTCCTCTTCCCAAATATCGAGCGGGAAGGGAGCCAACAATGGCGGGCTAATTTGAAGGGGGACAACCAGTATCAGCTATCCTGACAAAAGTAGTCTTCGCCTGCGCAAAGCTCTGGTGATGACGCCGTCTTGGGCTCCACGGTGACCTCCATCTCGTAGTCCTCCTGGTCTTGGTCTCGTTGCACCGAAACGGCAACCTTTGCCTAATGCCTCGGTACTCCGTGGCTGCGCTTGCCCCCTTTGCACCAAAGAGGAAGGGAGGACACTGCGCGGGCTGGCACCCGCCTGGCGCCCCCAGTCGTCATGGCTTGCATCACGGGCACCTCAGAGGTACCCCGCCTTGATCTCTCCGCCTCCTCGTGAGCCAGCCTGACGAGGCCACGCCTGAGGAAGCTCCACGTCATCTGCCCCGCGAGGCTTGGCCCCTCGTGAGGGTCTTGGGTTTGTGTTGGTGAAGATGGGCCGCGCTGGGCCCCCCTTTGAGCCACACCGCAGGCCGCAGGCAGGCAAGTCTGGGGACCCCCGTTCCCAAAATGCCGACAGAGCTTTCATTCGGCTGGCCTAGAAAATGGCCCATTAGTAATGAGAAATGGGTTGTACATTTTTAAAACACATCAAACGGGCAATTAGTTTCAAATATCTTTTTTTTTCATTTCAAGATTTTAAATTACATTAATTTTTATGCGTGGAGAATTTGTTGGATTTTATATTGATATACATTTATTTTTAAAATCAGTTTGAATGTGAGTCGAAATTTCGGGATTAAAAACAGTTCCGACCACACCGAAATATGCAAAATTTCGTATAATTTTTTTGACCGTTGCCAAAATATAGGCTGTAATGCTAACAAAAAGAATTTGTGCTCGAAAAAAATCTTAAGAATTAGCAGATGGGCTGTAAATTATTAGAAATAATGGCAGATGGGTTGTATGCTGTTTTCCACAGATTTGAGGCTTTCCTAAAAAAAGGTTGATGCACAAGCACTGACTGTTGGATGTCCATCCAACGGCCGTCGTGCTTCTTCAATCTCTGCTCTTCCTGCTCCAGCCACTCAAACAAGCGCCAGCGGGACTGCCTGCTCCCTCCTCCTCGTGGCCGGCTGTGCTGCCGCGCAGGCCTCACCGCCCGACCGTACTCCCATCACTGGCCTAGCCATCCCTCTACTCACCCACACCTGCTGTTATTCTCTGGCGACGGCAGAAGAACCAGTAAACCCTCGTACAGTCGTACTCCCCTCCGCGTGGGAAACAACTGCCGAGTCTTCCCTGCCTCCGTGTCATCCCCTTCCTAGGCCGCACCGTCGTCCACCGCCCTGGTGCTCTCGGCGCGGCGTGGGCAACGTGGTCAAGGAACGACTTCCATCGGACGTGGACTGTATGTGGAGAGGCTGACAACTGGGTCCATGGCCGCAGCAAGGAAGTGCCTCCTTATTACGTGGAAAATAATGATTCCTCCACCTGACAGCTGGGACCCACCAGACGGGCCGCTGTATTTCGCGAAAAAAATGTTTCCCCCTGACTGCTGGGACACACCAGCTACATCTTCGCACACAAGGAAGTGCGTCCGGGCAAAAAAAAACGATTCCCCTCGTGGCTGCTGGGACCCACCAGCTACATCTTCGCAGGCAAGGAAGTGCCTGACAGTCGGGACCCACCTGGTCGAAGCGTACGTAGCATTGTCATTCTGGTCGCGAACGTGTACGTACATATTGGTCGATGTAGAGGCACGCACGTGTCGTAGTAGAGGCGCGCACGTAGCATGTACACGTACGTACATCGGCCAGGGTGCAAGAAAGAAAATACGGCCACATACTTGTACATACGTACGGGGTCTTGAACGCCTACTCGTGCATACGTACGGCCAGGGCTCGTGTACATGGCTGGGTCGGAACTGAGAAACAGCGTCATCGTCGTGTTCATGGGGAGGCAATGAAATGCATTGTGTTCATGGGGAGGCAACGGAATGCGTCGTGAGCAACGGAATGCGTCGTGTTCATGGGGAGGCAACGGAATGCGTCGTGTTCATCGGGAGGCAACGGAATGCGTGGGAGCCAACCGGCTGGGTCAGAACGGAATGCGTGGTCGTGTTCATCGGGAGGGCTTGGACGAAACAGGCGATGGAAACGAGGCCTGGCGTACCGCACAACAGAGGAAACGGACCTCCTACGTTCGGAACGGGGTCCTGTTGATCGGGAGGGGTCTGGCGTACTGCAAAACGGAGGAAACAGACTTCCTACGGTCGAAATGGGGGTCCTGTTCATCGGGAGGGGTGTGGCGTACCGCAAAATGGAGGAAACGGACTTGTGTTGGAGCGCTATGGTCGAAACAGGGGTCCTGTTCATCGGGAGGGGTGTGGCATACCGCAAAACGGGACTCCATGGGATACTTTTCATCTCCACCGTCGACCCCCTCCAGCCTCCACGAGCTACTGTTCATCCACCGTCGACCTCCTCCAGCCTCCACCTGTGACTGTTCATCCACCGGCTCCTGTTCATCCAGCCTCCATCGCGCGCTACTCCACCAGCTACTGTTCAACTAGCCCTCTCCACGGGCTCCTGTTCAACCACCCCTCCACGGGCTACTGTTCATCCTGCCCTCCACCATCTACTGTTCATCCTGCCCTCCACGGGGTGGTCCTGTTCATCCAGCCCTCCACGGGGTCCTGTTCATCCAGCCCCAACCCGCATGATCGACCGGGGTCCTGTTCATCCAGAGGCAACACCATGGGGTCCTGTTCAT